>NC_044981.1:75735910-76335910 GCF_008728515.1 Papio anubis
CTCCACACGATTTCAGCATCTCAGCTATGCACCCACTGAAGCTTTCCATAGTTTTTGAAACTATATGTCTTAGAACTTCTCAATTTCAAATCAGATTTCATGAAATGGAATATTGATATTTTTCCTTCAAATAAAAGAAAAAACACTTTTTTATAATAAAGCTACAGAAGTAGTAAGTTCTGGTAGAGGAAAAAGGTTTCATCTATAGTTAGTGCCCTCTTGGCTCTTTTTATTACTCGGAGAAGTCTTGTCACAAACTTTTTTTTCAGAATAAAAAAAGATAAACCTTGAAGTGAGGAGCGGAGTACTATGAGAAAAGTTAATTTTAATTTTCTATGTCCCAACATATTGAAGTTCCTGTGAATCTAAAATACCTCAAAGTGTGCTTTGAAATAAATTCTAACATGAATAAAGAAAATGAATGGACATTTGGATTGAATTATGTTATTTTTAGAAAGTGGCTTTTTTCCTCCTGTTATTTCACTGTGGATTTTAGTGGGCAAAACATGAAGAAAACCCTGTGTGCTGTCACAGAACATAAGTACTTCTTCACGTCCCACCTCTTCAAAGATATTTTGATACTTTGAAGATAATTCTAGGTTTAGTATATAAATAAAGAGTAAAGTCCTAAGCTGGGCAATAGCATCTTAGTTTGAAGACAGATTAACTCTAGACTGAAATCAAATAGGAAAATAACTAGAAAAATTGTCATTTTCATTATGTATTTTCTTTTCTTTTCTTTTTTTTTTTTTTGAGACGGAGTCTTGCTCTGTGCCCCAGGCTGGAGTGCAGTGGCGCGATCTCGGCTCACTGCAAGCTCCGCCCCCCCGGGTTCATGCCATTCTCCTGCCTCAGCCTCCTGAGTAGCTGGGACTACACGCGCCCACCACCTCGCCCGGCTAATTTTCTTGTATTTTTAGTAGAGATGGGGTTTCACCGTGTTAGCCAGGATGGTCTCGATCTCCTGACCTCGTGATCCGCCCGTCTCGGCCTCCCAAAGTGCTGGGATTACAGGCTTGAGCCACCGCGCCCGGCCTCATTATGTATTTTCTATCAAGAGCATAATTTTTTTCTTTTCTTCAAGGGCTCAATATCATCATGTAATTACATAGTATGGGCATGTACTATAGCTCAATCTACAGAGTAATATTGCTTTATATAATGACATTAGTCTAGAAAAAAATGACTCCATTTAAATAATCAGATCAACCAATATTCACAAAGAATCTTTAGAAGAACAGGAGAATCAAACACTCTTTACTTGTAAATATATGACTCTTGGAAATTAATTAATTAATTTACTCAGGTATTTATCAAAAGCATATTTATTGCATGTTCACAATAGAACCTGTACTAGGTGCAGGAATATAGGTGGGGAGAGAGGCAATATATAAAAGAAGTAAGTAAAATATAAAATGTGTTAGATGGTGATCAGTGATTTGGAGGAAAATAAATTTGAGAAGGTGGGTGAGGATTCTAGGAGTATGTTGCAATTTTTGAAAGGACGGTCAGAGAAGGTCTTACTGAGAGATGTCAATTGAGTTACCACCTGAAAGAGGGGAGGATGTGTTCACATGCAGTTGTTGTTAAGGAATTTGAATTTCTAAATATGAGTTACAGAAGAGAAGCCTGGATTGGAGATAATGCACATAAATATATTTAGAGAAACCTATTAGAGTGTCCTGTGTTGTTAAGCATTTTGTATTTATTTGCAGAAGATACTGATACTCTAGACCAGCAATATAATTCCAGTTTATTCTGAAGGTTTTTCTTTACCAATGTATAGTTGTTGAAGAACTGGTTATAATAATTTAGCCAAAGGCTTCAATCACAAGCCATTTAGATATTAGGGTAAGTATGCCCTCAGATAGCAAGTGTATAATTGTGTTGTGGCTTCAGGTGTAGTCTACACTTCATAGTCCTGGAAACTTTGTGACGTGTCCTGGTTCACTCAAAATGACAGGAACCTTAAGCAAGGCACTGTGTTACAATTGCTCCTTAGGGACTCCACCTGCAAAATAAAAGGACTAGACTAAATGTTTTTCACAAAGTCACTTTTGGTTCTAATATCCCATGAATATATAATATTTGCTTTGATTGCTTTGTGAAGTGTTTTAAATTGTTGGCACATTGCCTAATTCAGCAGATTTCTCACAAAGAATTTTCTTTGCTTTTGTTAGTAATGGATTTTCTTCATATACTTTGGTTATAGGGCTTTCTCTCATTGAGAGAACAGTTACTTAAAAATTTAAGTCTGGACTCAGCAAAAAATAATGCTATATTGGATGACCTCAGAATATTTTATAGAGTGCTTATGAAATTTTCTGTCTTGTTCCCCATGATGTTTAAACCAGAATTAATGCAGACCTAACCTATTTTTAGATCATAGACATTCATTAAATTTAGAAAGATTTTATGATTTTAGGGTCTTGAAGGTAAGTATTATCTTCTGGTTCATTCTAGTTGTTATTATTGTTAAAGTAGTCACCACTTTGTCAACTTCTTAAATTCATAAGGCAGACTATAATCTTTCTTCTTTGTGTGTTTCTACTTCTTATCATCATTTTGCAAGTGTATTTCTGTCATTTGAAAGTAAAGACGTACACTCTCTGAGCTTTAAAAGTATAGGATTTTTTTTTTAAGTTATCTCTGGTTATTGCTTTTCTTTGATGTGCTATCAACAAATCAACTGAATGGTGATATTCTTCTCTTTCTAACAAGTAGTGCATATCACTGGTTGAATCAGGAGAAGCAACGTTTAGGAAAACATGTGTCCCAAGTAGTATTGTGGTGGCCAGTCACATGCTTTAAATCCTCCCAGGAAGTTTACATTCCAGGAATTATTGAGAACAAGAAAACCATGTCTCTTAAAACACTAATGAAGTCAGGAAGCTCTTTTAACAGGTTGGCAAATGATAAGTGCTTAATAAATACTAGCTGAATTTATTATTGAATGAAATTAATAGCATACTTTGTATACTTTTATCCACTCTTAATAAAAGTGTCAGGACAAACTCTTTTTTACATTAGATGTATTCCTTGTCACTCTATTGAATACATTTTGGTAGAATGTATTCTACCAATTGTAATTGATATTATTATTTAATTGGGATTACCAATTAAAATTGGTGATTTTAATTTACTTGGAACTTTGTATTCACATAACAATTGTGGTGGTGGCCACAGAATATTTTTCATCCAGAATGAATTCCTGAGATGTAGAATAAATCAAGTGACCTTCCATTTTACTCAAAGCCTGGCAAACTGAGATGAAGAGGTATAGAGACTTCAGGCTTAAATGCTACAAACCTATCTTCTTGGACTTTGCAACCAAAAGAGACTTGAAACAATAAAAATGGAAACAGTATAGAATCGCTGTATTGTATTATAAACTCGAGCAGAAATGGGAGGAGAAAACCTTACAGAGAGAGTACACTGACGTGCAGATACGATGACCTAACAACAATGATGATTACAATAATCAGAAGTAGTATTTGCTGTTTATTAACTGCCAGGCACTATATAAAGCATTTTCAGAGATTATTTCACTTAATCCTCACAACAAACTTTTTAGGAAGGTACTATTGTTATCCTCTTCAAAGAAGGTTTAGAGAAAACTTTATTATATCGAAAAACTTTTCTTATGGTTACATAGCTAGGAAGTAGTAAAGCTGGATTCAGGAACCTATGCAGATATCCACTGTAGATTTGTGACATAAAGAAGAGTTCTAAAAAACTAAAAATCAAGAATATAATTAATTATATGAATGAACCCATTTATTAGAGGAAACAACAGAATTGATAGTGTTAAAAAATTTGAATCACTGATGTGGAGGACCCCTTGAAACTATTACTATTAGTCAAAAAGGTGAAGTATAAAGGGACACGCTGATGCAGAGGTCAGATAATGGAGATCCAGCCTAAGAATCACATATGCTTCTGAATAAGTCACAATTGAGACAGAGGATGAAGAAAGATATTTGAGGTGGAATTTTTGTAAGGGTAAAAAGACCTAGAAATACAAATCAAAAGGACCAGTTAAATTCCAAAAAAAGGAAAAAAATCAATGAAAATAGACTTTATCTCATCCTGTAACATTTTGGATTTACAAAATTTATTTTATTTTATATTTTACAAAAGGCTTTTACAAGCATCTTGGTATAAAACTCAGGCTGACGTCAAACTTCACCACCCTGACACTAAATATCAGGAAACTATGAAGTAATCTCTACAGAGTCATCTATGAGTGAAGACAAGAGAGAAATATCATTTTCCCATAGGTTCAAAAAAATGTAAAAACTATACCCTCTTTAAAAATTACTTGAAGATACACACTAACTCATCAATACAGGATTTTAAGATAAATGAACTCATTGAGTGAACATTAAGCATTTTCTCCCCTCTATACATCTATCTGAATAAAATAAATCACAATGTTGGAAATAATACATGTGAAAATATGTTCACCGTAGTATTATATGTTACAGTCAAAAATTGAAAATAACCAAATATTTCCTATTAAAATAGCATGAGATATTATTCAGTCATTAGATGATGTTGGAAAACACTTTTTCAGTTTTCATGGTGTGTGATCTCAATTATGTATGGACAAATGCATTGAGCAATAATTGAATTAGTTAATTTTAATTATATCTGGGGTGGAGAATATTTGTCTGATTTCTAACTTTTTATTTTTCACATATAAGACAATACATAACAATGAAAAAATAGAAGAAAGGAGTAGGGATTGGTACTCTCAAAATTAGTTTGGGATTTATTTATAAAAAGAAAACTCAGATATTTATATACTGACCACGATTGACATTGCACTGAAACTTTTTCAAACAACCTGAAAAAGTATAAGTAATATAAATCTTTCACAGGCCACAGGTCACATGTCTCAGAGGTCTTTGGAGCAAAGTTAGCTTTGGCTACCAAGCTTGGAAGAAAATATTCTTCTTTTGAAATATTTGCTATATTCTTCCCTCTATGCTTCATTTTTTTTCCTTCAAACTGAATTGGAATTTTCACTGTAGTTTCCTTCAACCTTGCAATTTCTTCAAACTGTTTGGAGACTAACATCTCAAATAACAGTGAGATTCCCAATAGTTAACTTCATAGTAACTTTCTCAAAGGTAAAATGTGCTTTCATCCAAAGTCATTGGGATTGCTCCACTTTCAGCAGAAATCTTTCCTTTCAGTGATATTTATATAACATAAAAATTTGCTGTTTTATGCAGAAATATTTTTTCAAATGGACCAGTTTATATTCCTTTTTCTAAACTACTTATGCAAAAAATATGTCATTTGAATGAAGTTAGCCAATGTATCTGCTCTTCTCAGAAATATTGCAAAGGATTTGTTGAAATGATGCACTGTCATTCCAATCCTACTTCACATCCTAAAGGTTCATAAAAGGTAACGACTGGGTGGAGGTCAGCTGCAGAGGAAACCAGACACTGCTTAGCCTTTATGTTGATCTATAGGGCCTTGAAGACATATGTGACGAAACAGAGCAAATTCTGCAACAACAAAAAAAACCTCAGTATTTTCTGAATATCTTAAAAAAATTTCTCAGTTTCTATTATTTCAGTGAGCTCTTTATATTTCTTCCCTAATAATACTTTTTGCCGTGAATAGGTTTTTCTCCTTTTTATGTCTTAAGTGTCTGGTTTTGTACTTTGCTGGTAAATGTCACATTTCACTTCTGTTGTATTCCTCTCGACTTCACATCTTCTTTCTTTTCCTCTCTAACCCAGCAATCCTATGTACTAGCAGCTAACAAAAACACTGAAATAGTGACTTGATGCTCCTAATAAAGTCGGCCAAACTATCCCAAGGCAATTAATTTATGATACTGTGTAATTTGTTTACACTTACGCCATGTTAAAACAAAAACAAAAAGCAAAACTGAAGCCACATGTGAATGTCTCTTTGAGGGATTAGGGGCATTTATTTTTAGATATTTGCTTTATTGTCCATGAAAGTAATAAATTGATATCTGTTTTCTTTGGAGTTTTTTCAGACCAAAATATCAATATTACTACCAGTTGTAAAAGTCCTGTGATTTGTATAACACTAAGACTTGAAGTTGATATTGAAGTAATTTGCTTTTTTAAGGCAGAATAGTATAGGGGCTAAATTCATTGACTCAGGACCCAAATTACTTAGGTGTTAATCTGTCTCCCTTTCACTGCTTTCTAGGCATGTGAACCTGATCCAGTTATTTACGATTCTGTGCCTATTTGCTTGGTTATACAATGAAGATAACAATAGTTTCCACATGATGGTTAATTAATGTAAGGCACTTAGAAGGTTGCCTGGTACATGGTAAGTTACATGTGTCCAATACATAATTATTATTAAAATTAGGATTTTCTTAGAATGCTCTAGGAATTAAAAGTGAATTAATTAATTAAATGAAATTAATAAAATCTACAGAAGAGTTGTTACTATTTTTTTTTCTTTTTTAGACAGGGTCTCGCTCTATTACCCAAGCTGGAGTGCAGTGGCATGATCTCAGCTCAATGTAACCTCTGTCTCCTGGTTTCAAGCGATTCTTGTGCCTCAGCCTCCCAAGTAGCTGGAATTACAGGTGCATGCCACTACACCCAGCTAATTTTTGTATTTTTAGTAAAGACGGGGTTTTGTCATGTTGAACAGGCTGGTCTTGAACTCCTGACCTCAAGTGATCCACCTACCTTGGACTGCCAAAGTGCTTGGATTACACACGTGAGCCCCCTACAAAAGAGTTGTTGAGAGTAATACTACTCAAACTTTATGTTGAGAATTAAGTAAAATGTAATACTACAATCATAACAGCTCACACTTTATTGTGTACTAACTAGTTACGGCTTTAAAAAATTTTCTTCTTACAAAAGCATTTTGATTTTTTTTTTACATTGCAGTGATTGATGCACACCCTCCAAATATACAACTTCTAACATGATTGATGCACACCCTTCAAATATACAACTTCTAACAGGCAGAATTAGAGGAGGCGGTGTCATGAACAATGGTTTAATAATAGGCAGGCACTGTACCCGTGTATCTAACTATACTGAAATTTGTTGACACTGCAAGTCAGCTACATTTAGGGCAACTCTGGGGGCAGCTAGATAGTCATCCTGATGAGAACAACTGGTTGTTCTAGAGCAAGTTTGTCCAACCCGTGGCCCACGGGCCACGTGCGGCCCAGGACTGCTTTGAATGCAGCCCAATGCAAACTCCTAAACTTAAAACATTATGAGATTTTGTTGAATTTTTTTTTTTTTTTCTCATCAGCTATGGTTAGTGTTAGTGTATTTTATGTGTGGCCCAAGACAATCCTTCTTCCAATGTGGCCAAGGGAAGCCAAAAGATTGGACATCCCTCTTCTAGAGTATAAATAGGATGTTTAGGTTATGCCTTTGGTCAGTACTGGTACAAGAAAAGAGTATATATAGCCTGTATCTAACTACAGTAGGTATTGAAGCTTATTATCCTGTCACAAGTTTGTAAAGATGAAGAAGGGATCATTTGAGAGTCATACGGTCAAAATGGCCAGAATGCAACTGTGCTGTTGCACTGTGTAAAATCGGGTCAACTGTCCTGCAGGTCCTTGGGTGTCTATAATATGAGACAATTCTAATAACAATTCTATAGATTTAGTTCATCTTACAATTATTTATCCTCATCTTATATACAGATATATAGAATGCCTTACCTAGTGGATTACTCTTGATAAAAATGGGATTAAAATTTTAAGCCTTCTACTCCTAATTTGTATTTATCTAATATTTTTTACACTTTTTGATGTTTTTCCTTTAATGATCACACTAGACCTTAGTTGGAAGTACTTGGAAACTTTAGTAAATATGTGTGTTTTGTTACTGAAGCCTTTTTTGGAAAGATTAGATATTATAATTATTTTGTCTCATTTGGAATAGAGTCTATTTCATCTGCAAGATCTAGCAAAGGAGGAAGAGAATTGAGAGAAAAAGAGAAAATTAGAGGGGAATGGAGGTGGATCTTAAAGAAAATATAGCAGGAAATTTCTCTTGTCAGTGGTTCCTTCTTTGTTCATTCAACCAACATGAGAAAAAAAAAAAAACAAAACCTATTCAAGAGATGAGTTGTAAACCCTATGACTGTCCTCAAGGTGGCTGTCACACGTTAAATAACTTGTGATAAATGTTACTGTGGCATCTAACACATTGTCAGAAATGAGTCTTGTTGGCTGGGTGTGGTGGCTCATGCCTGTAATCCCAGCAGTTTAGGAGGCTAAGGTGGGTGGATCACCTGAGGCCAAGAGTTCCAGACCAGCCTGACCAACATGGTGAAACCTCTGTCTCTACTAAAAATGCACGACATTAGCCAGGCGTGGTGGTGGACGCCTGTTAATCCCAGCTACTCAGGAGGCCGAGGCAGGAGAATTACTTGAACCCAGGAGGCAGAGGTTGCAGTGAGTGGAGATCACGCCACTTGCATTCCAGCCTGGGTGACAGAGCAAGACTCTGTCTCAAAAAAAAAAAAAAAAAAAAAAGAGATCAGTCTTGTTAAATATAAAGATAGAGTTATTGATTTAATCCAGAGAGGAGTTTTTCAGACTTGAACTTTATGAAATCCACGAAAGAGGTTGTTGGGAGTGATGATATCCAAACTTTACATTGAGAATTATATAAAATTTAATACTGTAATCATAATAGACAATACTTTATTGTGTACTACTTGCTCCTTATTGTGTGCTAACAACAATTCTGTAAATTTATTTCATCTTATAGTTACTTAAATAGAAACAGAGGAAAGAGAGGAGCTTACCTGGGGTCAGGTAGCCAGTCAGTGGCCTCAGGGTAGTAGGTCTTCCTAACCATGATATCTAAAGCATGTCTCAACTGGAACCCTCCCTCTCTGGAACTTGGCCTTATTCTGTATCCTTCATTGAAAACTCGTTTGTTGATTTATTTACTTATTTACTTTTGTCTCCATGATACTATTTTGTAAGTCACACAAGAGCAGAACAGTGTTTAGTACCTAATAGGTTCTCAGTAAAATGTTATTAAGTGAAGGAACATTTAATAATCCTCTATATAATCCTCAAAGTAATCCTGGGTTATGTCCATTGTGATTGTTAATTGATGTGTCAATTTGGCTGGACTAAGAGAGGCCCAGATAGCCAGTTAAACATTATTTCTGGGTGTATCTATGAGGGCATATCTGGAAGAGATTAGCATTTGAATTAGTAGACTGGGTAAAGAAGATGCCCTTGCCTAAACAGCTGGACATCATCCAATCCACTGAGGGCCTGAAAAGAACAAAAAGCAGAGGAAGGGCAAATTGTCCCTTTTTTCAAGCTAGAATATTCATCTTCTCCTGCCTTTGGACATTGAACCTCTTGGTTCTTAGGCCTTCTGACTCCAGAACTTACACCAGTGTTGCTATCTTTCCCTTTCTGACTTAACTGATTGGAGAATTTCTTGGCTTCCATAATCCATAAACCAATTCTTCTATTGTTTCTGTTTCTCGAGAACCCTGACTAATACACCCGTGATTTTAGTATTATTTTCTTTCAAATGGGGAAAAGGAAACCGATGAGAGAAAAGAGGAGACTCAAGGACCTAGTATAAACTTTGAATTCAAAGCTAGATTTGTTTTTCCCGAAAGCCCATTCGCTTTCCTCCATTTATGCCAATAATCTCTCCCAGGAAACATCCTTGGAGCTATGCTAGTAAAATATAGTAATAACAATTGAGGAGGATGAAACCAAAAGTTTTAGCATCAATTAAAACATGTAAAAAACTGGAAGTAACTGATATATTTTTGAAAAGTGTCATTTTTTGTCTGGGTATTAGATCAGTCTTGTTCCTTTGTACTGCCAAACCAGTGATTGACACCATCCTGTGATTTATGCCTCTCAGCTGTGCCTCTGAGACACCAATCATAGAAAAACCACAAAACACACATTTCTCATGCACACATGTCGTGACCAGTTATTTGAATCAAATGACAGATTTATATTTAATGGATTGTTCCTTATACATTTCATACAGTTTTCCTGATATAGAATAAAAGATGAAAAGTATCGGATATATTTTTAGTTACCTTTTCTTTAAACTTTAACTTCTTGACCTTTATTTTCTAGGAGAAGAAATAATTATCTAATATAGTAAAGTGGCAATTTTCTCCCACCCCCACCACAAAAATGGGACATTTGGCAGTGTCTGGAGACATTTTTGGTTGTTAAAACTAAAGGAAATGCTACTAGCATCTAGTGGGTAGAGGCCAGGGATGCTGCTAAACATCCTGCAATACACAGGACAGTCCATCCAACAAAGAATTATCTGTCTCAAATGTCAATAGTGCTGAGATTGAGAAACCTTGATATATTACAGTGATTCTGAATCCATCTTCTATTTTGTCACCTTCTCAACTTTCATATATAGAAATTTGGAAGTTCTTTTTATTAGTACATTAGAAAGTAAAGCATAAAATGAGTCTGGATTCTGATTTTGCTCTTGCTGTTTACTTTCTTCCTGTTTCTTGCCTGATTTTGGAGATAGAATTCAATCCTATGTAACTTCAATTTCTGTATTTAGAACCCAGATTATTTTTCAAGTTTTTGCTATGATTGCTAAATTACATTTAAAAACCCTTACATTAATTTATATCTTACTGAGAAAGAATTAGACAAAGTGGATGGAAAGAGTTATTATATGGAAATGCCTATTTAACATTCAATGAATAACTCTTTGCTTAGTGAAAACTTAATTTGATAAATTTATAGCATTGAGGAAGTATGGATGTTATTTATTTTACCTGAAGCTTTTTTGAAGTAATATTCAGGCTGTATTAAGATATGCAACATTTAGTGTGATTCTATAGTCTCTTTTAAATGGCATTCAGAGATTAAAAATAAAACACATGAATAAACAACCTAATTAAAAGTGGGCAAAAGATTAGAACAGAAACCTCACCAAAGAATATATAGGATGTCAAACAATCATTTGCAAAGATACTCAACATCATATGCCTAAAGGGATTGCAAATGAAAACAATAAGATACAACTACACATTTATTAGAATGACCAAAATTCAAAACACCAACAACATCAAATGCTGGTGAGGACGTAGAACAGGAACCCTCATTCATTAGTGGTGGAAATGCAAAATGGTGTGATCACTTGGAAGACAGTGCAGCAGTTCCTTATAAAACAAAATATACCCTTATGATATGATCCAGCAACAACACTCCATGATATTTATCCAAATAAGTCAAACATTTATGTCTACATATTAACTAGTACATGAATGTTTATAGCAACTGTATTCATAAGTACCAAAACCTGGAAGCATCCAACATGTTCTTTGGTAAGTGAATGGATGAATAAACTATGGTACATTCAGACAATAGAAGATTATACAGAGCTAATAAGAAATGAGCTATCAGGCTAGAGAAAGACGTGATAGAATCTTAAATGTGTATTACTAAGTGAAAGAAGCCAATATGAGAAGGCTGCATGCCATATGGTTCAAACTATATGACATTCAGGAATAGGCATATGGTCAACGGAGACAGTAAAAAGATCAGTGTTTTTCAGAGGTTAGGGAGAGGGAGGAATGAATAGGTAGAGCACAGAAGATTGTTTGGACAGTGAGCTGCCCTGTAGAATATTCTAATGGCAGATGTGTATCATTAGGCAGTTGACCCTTGAACAACATGGATTTGAAATGGACAGATCCACTTATATATGAATTATTTTTTCAATAAGTATATTGAAAACATTTTGCAGTTTTGTGACAATGTGAAAAAAACTCACAGGGGAACTGTGTGACCTAAAAATAAAACAATTAAGAAAACGTTATTTTATGAATGTATAAAATATATATGTAGATACCAGTTTATTTTATCATTTAAAATCATTAAATATACACAAATATATTATAAAAAGTTAACATTTACAGAATTAAAGATGCAGTATTAAATTATAACTGCATAAAATTAACTGTAATAATTTTGTACTTGTGACACTCATCTTGCATGGCCTCCATGATCTCCTCATACTCCTCAATGTTCAGCAGCTTCTCAGGCAGCACCATATTCACAAGGCACAGGACCTTTGTTGGGTGGCCGCCCATCTGCACCTGAAAGCACATCAGGCATGGCACTTAAAAAAATTGTTTAATGAGCAAATTCATCTAAAAAAATATGAAACTTCCACAGACAGTGAGAGAGGGATGGGGCCATGAGGCTGAAAATGGGTCAGGGGAAGACTACAGAGGAAAGAATCAACTACATTAAGTAACCATGGAGAAGATCAGAGAGGACCAGGGGCAAGAGAAATGGAACCATGATCCTGGTAAGGATAAGAACAAGGCACTGAGGGCCAGACAACAAAATTCCAAATAGTTTGACCATAAAATATAAACATACTGTGTTTCTAGTGTGAAGAAGGAGTGGAGAAAGGGGATATAAAGGAGAAGGAGAGGCTGTTTTAGAATATATGGGGGTCCTATTCTGTCCTGCTGTGCACTCTATCCCTATTTCAACCCTTTCCTTCTGTGCCTGTGTGGGTGCATGTGTCTGTGTGGGCCTGTGTGTGTATTTCCCCAGTCCGCTCCATTCCCTGACCCTCCACAAATCTCTTCCTTTCACTTTTTTTTTTTTTTTTTTTTTTTGAGACAGAGTCTTGCTTTCTCACCCAGGCTGGAGTGCAGTGGCGCAATCCCTGCTCACTGCAACCTCCCGGGTTCAAGTGATTCTCCTGGTTCAGCCTCATGAGTAGTTGGGACTACAGGTGCACACCGCCACATCCCCACCAACTTGTAATTGTTTTTATTTTCTCTGTTAAAGAAATGCTTTATTAACACAAACACATACACCACAAACTATAAAGAACTAAAAGATTTAAATATCTCTGTCATAGTAATCAGGAGCTAATTCAACATCCAGGGTTGGTGAAATGCTTGAAAGAGACTACAGTGGATTGGACTGTCATGGTGGAGAGAGCATCTTCACAGGTGAAGGGGAACCCAGCTACAACAGCTTTTTAAATTCCCTCTCCTCTTCAAGGATCATAAGAGGCATTCCATTGAAAGGAATGTGCAATCTGTGCTCTTCAAGCAGGTGAAAACTCTCAAAATCCAATTATTCCTGTTCTCTGATGGTATGATCTTATAACTAGAAAAATCTAAAGACTCCACCACAAAACTCTTAGATTTGATAAATGAATTCAGTCAATATCAGAATCTAAAATCAATGTACAAAAATCATTAGCATTTCTATACACTAATAATGATCTGGCTGACAACCAAATGAAGAAACCAATCCCATTTAGAATAGCTACAAAAAATTAAAATACCTAGAAGTATATTTAATCAAGGAGGTGAATCTCTATAAGGAAAACTACAAAACACTGATGACAGAAATTGTAGTTGACAGAGAAAAATGAAAAAACATTCTACGCTCATGGATTAGAAGACTAAAAATCATAACATGACCATACTTCCCAAAGTAATCTATGGATTCAATGCAATTCCTATCAAAATATCAATGTCATTTTTCACAGAATTAGAAAAAACAATTCTAAAATTCGTATGGAAGCAGAAAAAAAAAAAAAAAAAAAAGCTGGAGACCTCACACTGCCTAAGTTCAAATTATACTGTAAGGATATAGTAATCAAAACAGCATGATACTATAACAACAGACACATAGATCAATGGAATAGAATAGAGAATCCAGAAATAAAGCCGCACATTTACAGCCAACTGATCTTTGACAAAACCAACAAAAACATACACTGGAGAAAGGACACCTTTTTCAATAAAGTGCTGGGAAAGAAAAATTGAATCACCATTTGCAAAAGAATGAAACTAGACCCATATTTCTCACCAGGTATACAAGAATCAACTCAAGGTGGATTACATATTTAATTGTAAGACATGGAACTATGAAAATACTAGAAGGACACTAGAAATAAACTCTTGTAAACATTGGTCTAAGGAATAATTTATTACTAAGACCTCAAAAGCACAGGCAACAAGAACAAAAATAGACAAATGGGAGTTAATTAAATGAAAAAGTGTCTGCACAACAAAAGAAATAATCAACAGAGTAAACAGAGAACCTGTGGAATAAAATAAAATACTTGCAAACTATGCATCTGACAGGGGACTAATATCCAGAATTTAAAAAGAACTCAAGAACAGCAACCAAAACTAAATAATCCCATTAAAAATGGAGAAATGACATGAATAGACATTTTTAAAAAGAAGGCGAACAACCAACAGGCTTACTCAGAATGCCAATCATCAGAGAAATGCAAATTGAAAGCACAATGAGGCCTCAACTTATGTCAGTGAGAATGGCTGTCAATAAAAAGACAAAAAGTAAAAGATGTTGGCAAGGATGTGGAGAATAGGAAACTCACATGCCATTGTTGGGAATGTAAACTGGTACAACCTCTATGGAAAAATCTATAAATATTTCTCAAAGATCTAAAAATAGAGCTACCATAAGTTCTAACTACCATATTTTTGGTAGTTTACCAAAAACATAAACTACCATAGCCAGCATAGATAGCCAGCAATCTTACTACTGACTATATCCCCAAAGGAAAATAAATCATTTTATCAAAAAGACATCTTAACCTGTATGTTTATTATTGTGCTATTCACAATTACAAAGACATGGATTCAACCTAAGTGTCTGTCAACATATGATTAGATAAAGAAAATGTTATATATACACATATATACGTACATATATACATATGCATATGTATACATGTATAGATCATGAATATGTACATGATTTATATGTATATGTATATATGGATATATACATATAGATACACACCTATATACATATATACAGAGATATATATATCATATATTATCACTCACAAGTGAGGTTAAATAATGTGTACACATGGATGTAGAGTGTGGAGTGACAGACAATAGAGACTGAAGGATGAGGGGGAGGAGGGAGAGTGGATGATGAATTACTAAATGGGCATAATGTACATTAATCAAGTGATGGATATACTAAAAACCCTGACTTCACCACTACACAAGGTATGCATGTAACAAAATTACACTTGTATCCTGAAGTTTATACTAAATAAATAAATAAAAAGTTGGGGCCAGTCACAGTGGCTTACACCTGTAATCCTGGCACTTTAGGAGGCTGAGGTGGGTGGATCGCTGGAGCACAGGAGTTTGAGACCAGCTTGGGCAACAAGGTGAAACCTTGTCTCTACTAAAAATACAAAAAATTATCTGGGCTTGATAGGTATGCATGCAGTCCTAGCTATTCGAGAGGCTGAAGTGGGAAAACCACCTGAGCCTAGGAAGTTAAAGTTGCAGTGAATTGTGATCACTCCACTGCACTCTAGCCTGGGCAATGGGAGTGAGACCCAGTGTAAAAAAAAAAAAAATACCTACTGACTATTGCTTTTTTGGTGAGCCCAAGTGTTAAGAGAATCCACTTAAAAATGCTGTTTGTGCCTAATCATCTTTGCTTGGGCAGTTTGTGTCTCCAGTAAATTGTGTATCATAGTAAAAAGTACCTTCTAGCTATTCTCATGTATTTTTCATCATGTTTAGTGCAATACTGTAAACCTTGATCAGCACCATGGGATCCATAGAAAGTGCCAGTAGTAATGCTGGAAGTGCTCTCCAGAAGCAAAGCCATGACTTACAATAAATAGTTGAATTGCTTCATACATACTGTAGATTGAGGTCTGTGACTGCGTTTATCCACCATTTCAAGATAAATGAGTCCAGCTTAAGGGCCACTGTAAAAAAAGAAAAGAAAATTTGTGAAGCCCTTGCTGCACTGTGCCATCAGGCACAAAAACCTTGCACTTTTTACAAAATAAATTTTTATCTTATATTCAAAATGCAGCTATTATGTGGGTGCACGAAAGAAAGGCATACCTAGAGACCCTAATATGATATGAAAAATGAAGTCATTGTATGGCAACTTAAAGCAAAAGAAAGGTGAAGGATCTAAAGCTGGAGAATTTAATGCCAGTGAAGGATGGTTTGATAATTTTAGAAAAAGGTGACTTTTTTTTTTTTTTTTTTGAGACGGAGTCTCGCGCTGTCGCCCAGGCTGGAGTGCAGTGGCGCGATCTCGGCTCACTGCAAGCTCCGCCTCCCGGGTTCACGCCATTCTCCTGCCTCAGCCTCCTGAGTAGCTGGGACTACAGGCGCCCACCACCGCGCCCGGCTAATTTTTTGTATTTTTAGTAGAGACGGGGTTTCACTGTGGTCTCGATCTCCTGACCTTGTGATCCGCCCGCCTCGGCCTCCCAAAGTGCTGGGATTACAGGCGTGAGCCACCGCGCCCGGCTGAAAAAGGTGACTTTAAAAATGTTAAGACAACAGAAGCAGCAGCTTCTTCTGACTAACAGGCCGCAAAGTTTTCAGACACCATTAAGAAAATCATGGAGGATAAAGGATATCTGCCTGAACTGGGTTTTAATGAAGACAACATTGCCCTATTCTGGAAAAATAAATGCCAAGAAGGACATTTATTACTAAGGAAGGGAAGTGAACACCAGGATTTAAGACAGAATGGGACAGGCTTACTCTACTCTTTTAAGCAAATGCACTTGTGTTTATAATCAGGACTACTCTTATCTATAAAGCTACTAAATCATGAGCCTCAGAGGCAAAAGATAAACACCAGCCTCCAGTCCTTTGGTTGTACCTTGAAAAGGCCTGGACAATGAGAACTCTTTTTGTGGATTGATTCTCTCCCTGAAGTTAGAAAGTACATTGCCAGTAAGACACTGCTTGTTAAAAGTTCTTTTGATATTGAACAATGCCCCTGATCATTAAAAACCACATGAGCTCAATACTGAAGTCATGGAAGTGGTCTACTTGCTCCCAAATGTGTCTCATTTAGCCTCTAGATCAGGGGGTCATAAGGATCTCTGAAGCTCATTACACATGGTCCTCTATGGAAAGGATTGCCAACGCTATAGAGGAAAGAACCCTGAGAGAGAGAGAGAGAGAGAATATAATGAAAGTTTGAAAGGATACACCATCAAAGTTGCCATTGTTGTTGCAGAAGAATCCATAAAAGCCATCAAGCCCCAAACAACAAACTCCTGCTGGGAAAAGCTGTGTCCAGATGTTGTGCATGACTTAACAGGATTTATAACAGAGCCAGTAAAGGAAATCGTGAAAGAGATTGTGGAGATGGCAAAAGAGGTTGGGGGGGGTGGGGTGAAGAGTTTCAAGATATGAGTCTTGGAGAAATTCAAGAGTGAATAGACACCACACCAGAAGAGTAAACAGATGATTCCCTGATAGACATGAATACTTCCAAACCAGTGCAGATGATGGGGAAGAAGATGCAAAAAAAAGAAGCAGCACTATAAAACAAGTTGACGTTAGATATCTAGCAGAATGGTTCTGATTATTCAAAACTACCTCTTTTACAGCACAGACCCTTCAATGATACTGGCACTAAATCTGAAGCAAATGATAAAAGGATTGGTGCCATACTGAAACATTTTTAGAAAAATGTCAAAGAGAAATTATGATCGTTTTCCATAAATTGACACCATGTACCTGCCTCCACTGCCTTCGCTTTCACCTCCTCCGCATGTTCTACCCCTGCACCTCCTTTGTCCTCCACCTCCTCCTCAGCCTACTCAATGTGGAGGCAATGAGGATGAAGACCTTTATGATGATAAAGACTTTCACTAAATGAATAGTAAGTGTATTTTCTCTTTCTTATAACTTTCCTCAATAATATTTTATTTTCCCTAGCTTACTTTATTGTAAGAACACAGCATATAATACATATAGCATTCAAAATATGAGTTGACTGTTCATGTTATTGGTAAGGTTTTGGGTCAACAGTAGACTATTAGTAGTTAGGTTTTTGAGGAGTCAAAAGTTGCACGTGAATTCTTCACTGTGCAGGGGCCCCATATGGTACCTAACCTATTGTTGTTCAAGGGTCAACTGTGTATTTGGCAAACTCATAGAATGTACAGCACTACAGACTTTGGGTGCTGATGGGATAATGTAGGGTTATCGGTGATCACAAATGTACCATACTGGTGCAGGATGGTGATAGCAGGGGAGGCTGTGCATGTGTGGGAATAGGGGGTATGGGGGAACTCTGTACTTTCTACTTGATTTTTCTGTGAACCCAAAACTGCTCTAAAAAATAAAATCTGTTTTATTAAAAAAAGAGTAAAACATAGAGATCATTAAAGACAAGAGAAAAGTCATGTTAATTGAAAGAAATTGAGAGTGTTGAAAGAGGAGGGAATCTAGAATTTGGAAACTCTAGCACAACAAAATGCCAGCTAGACAGGTCTTCATATTCCAGGTGATACATAGGCACTAAGTGACCATAGTGCCCAGCAAGCTCTGACACTGGCTAAAGGGTTTTCAACGCGATCCTTTGAATAATTTTCTACTGTTTGATAGGTCTGTATCTCCAAATTTATAAGTGAAATCAATGAGTAAATTCTACGTGTATGTGTATAATTTTAAAATTGTTTTAAAAAATTGTATAAAATCAGGTAAATTCAATTTATTAGTTCTTACATGTATTAAATGATAAAAATCTACACATATTTTATATTTTTATAATTGAACTGTTATTATTATTATTTCCTCATGTATAGATTCACCATGATAAAAATGACAAGATACAGATTTTTGGAAAAGCAATGGTTCTTACTCCAGGAAGGCTTTTTCAAGCAGATTGCTGGGCCCCATCCCCAGAGTTTTGATTCAGTAGGTCTGGGGGCGGGACCTAAGAAGTTGCATTTCTAATAACATGTTGCTGAAACTGCTGGTGCAAGATCTCACTTCAAACACTACTGACATGTAATTAGTGTTGAATAAAGTGATTTCTCATTCATGAGTTAATCTTTATCACAACCAATGCACATCATTATTCTCATTTTATGCAAGTAGACTCTGAGCCTCAGAGGGTTAAACAGATGTCCCAAGATCACTCAAATGATGTGTCAAAAAGAACAAGAGGGAAGTCTTTTTTGTACCTACAGTTTTCTGGTATCCTTCCTTTGATATCTAGGATTATCTCTAATATTGCATTTGATTGTGCTTTATTTCAGAAGGTGGAGTTTTGGTCTACGTATTATTTCCTCCATTATTTACAGCAAGTGCTATATTCATGCCTGAGTCAGCATTTTTGTTACTTTTTCATTCATGTGTATAACATTGTGAATGGAATAAAACATTTATAATAATAGACAGAATATAAATTTCAGAGAGGGAGTGGGTAAAATTTTTATTACATGTTTTAGACACAGTGGTCCTTGGCCCTGTGTCATATGTTCAATTATTGCTACACTCTCTTTATAACTATGAACTTGAATTTCAGAGACTGAAGCAAAATAAATTTGGAAGAATGAAAGCGAATTAACATTTATTCAGGACCTACCTGAGATAGACACTTTATTAAGCCTATTATCTCACTTTTAATAAGGATAGAGGGAAATTAGAATAGAGGAAGATATGAATATGCAGGCAAAATTAAAATATTATTTGTGACAAACTAAAACAAATTTTAAGTTTCAATATATAAAATATTGTCTATGAATGGAATAAAAGCCTTTATAACAATGGACAGATCCAAATTTCTAATATGCTATAATTCTGATTCAAATTAAGTACTGATGGATCCACACTTTCTGCAATATCACTTTGCAAAGCAAAATTATGCCAATTGACTCCTGTCTTCAGAGTTTGAGAGTTCTATTTCTTCAAGTCTATAGTTTTAAAATTTTAAAATTATATGTATATTCATATTTATTTCCAGGCATTCTGCCTACTTTGGTTCTGGTCTTTCCATGTTTTTTTTCTTTTTCTTTTTCCCTCCTTCACTGCTTGAGTCCAACACAAACGATTCCCTTTCAACGCATGGTTCTGCTCATTATTTAAAATGGAAATATGGCTAAAAAGGCATTTTTCTCATGCTATTTCTAGGATACCTCAAATTCAGCCTTGCTTCTAGTCCAATTCTTATGGAAAACCCAACCAACAGCTTCTGGAAAACATAACCAGCATCTCCAGCAAAACAAGTTTATATTCCGTGGCCCATTTACCATCTACTCCAGTAAAAAACAAATTGGTTGGACTGTATTGCCATTATAAGTCTATTGTAGCAGCAAATTTTATGGAATACTCAACCATAATTACAAAGAAAAACCAACATAGCAATAAAGCAATTTTAAAGAGTATTTCTTATTTAGCCCAGATTTTCTATTCTCGGAAAATGGTCATCCTAAACCCAAGAAGGGTCAGCACTGGCAGGAGACAAACAACAGACTGCTGATGTGTTTCTTAAAAAGTCACCATCTTCACAGGAGGACTTGGCTCCAGGCTGTAAAAATGTATTCTCAAATTTTACAAGAACAAAAATCTCTCCAGAGTGGTGAGAGTGTAGAATATGTTTTCACAAGATGGATCTTCCAGGAGTATAAATGGATGATTGCCCTTTGTATGCAAGGTTTCCACTTGCCTTAGGAAGGTTTGTAGTTTACATATAGACTCTGGAAGCACAGGGCTCACTATTAGAACAAGAACTTTAGTCTACAAATAGCATAGCTTATCCTCTATACAATACAAATAGCATAGCATAGCTTATTTGGTCTGGTGGGGCAGTGAGTGTGTTGGCACCTTTTTCTTTCATCATCTGCTCATCCGAAGTTCATGACTAATTGCTTAAAAAGTATGCAATCACCTTTTTAATGTATTTAACTAATTTTCTTCTTTATTACTCTGACAACCTTTTATTAAATGCCTTTTTTGAGTACAGCTGACATTATAAAAATTTTTTTCATCATGATCCCATTGAGCCTTATGGCTGAAATTTCCTGGTCTATATTAACTTTAAAATAAACTCACACTGCTTTCCCAATGAAATAGCCATTTCTTTTTGTTTTGACTTGGCATTCATCATATATTCAGTTTTCATATCCATTGTTTTTAATTGTTGCCTTTTAAAAAGTTCTAGCACAGAATTAACTGTGCTGAGATGTAAGGATATGTTTGTTCCAGCAGTATGAAAAATAAAACTAGACCTGTCTTTTAAAAGGGATACCAGTCTCAGATACTTCTTTAAAGCAATGCAAAAACAAACTATTATGACTCAGTCATGGGATTGCTGGATTGTCTGGCTTTGAATTCCTAGTTAGTCTCAGTTGCTTATTTTTTAAAAACAGGATTATATAAATTGCTATTCAAAGCATTATTTTGATTATTAAATGTGAAAATATTTGTTTTGAGCAAGCCCTCAATAAAGAATAACTCCATCGTGTACAAGTTACTTGGTTCAGTGGCGGTATTGTTTTAATTTATATTTTAAAATTCTATGGCAACCAGAATCACTCTAGTATTGCCCTACTTTTCTCTTTATTTCTTTATTTCTCCAGACTTCTGATGTATTTCTGTCATGATGCAATTTGACAAGTAATTAATTTGTTGATGGCTAGGGAGGAAGGCAGTTTCCGAGCCCTCCCTGTATACACGGGTCTTTGGCAGAATTGGTCCCCACTTTGCTTTAAAGGGACAATAAAGGGAAAGCTGGGTCTTCACAACCAGGTATGAAAATATTAGGCGGTGGATTAATTTTGGTTCATGTATGTTTGTATGTAACTGACACTGCCTATCCTCTCAGGGCATAGGATCCACCTATATAGAAATAATTGAGCAGCCCACCCAGTTTGTTGACCTAACCAGACTTTGAGAACAGGACTGAATTTTGTCCAATTTAGGGGACAATGAGTTTTCAGGCCATGAGAACATTTCAGGGTCCAAAAATGTTAAGGGAACTTTGCCATTATTCTGAGTCAATGTCCCATAAATGTATGGGCCATGTATTAGGAGGACGAAAGGGCAGTGTGGTGATTGGAAAAGTAGAAAGAAGGTGTGTCCCTGTTTTTTCCCTCAAACCTCTTTGACTCTGCTGGCTCATCTCCTTTAGAGTCCTGTTCCTCTCCCAGAACATTAAACATGGGGATTTACAGGGTTCCTTCCTTACACCACAGCTCTTCTCACTAAACACACTCTGGAGTGATCTCATCTACTCTCAGAATCTTCATTACCACCTATATCTCCCTTTCAGATATTTCCCCTGACACTCACATTCTTCATTCCAACTGCTGGTTGTATTATTTCTGTCAATGAGTTTCATGGGCTGTTCAATCTCAGTGCATGTCAAATTAAAATCTTCATGGTACCAACTCAGCAAACTCCCATCTCTGTAGATTCTGTGTTATCACTGTGCATCTGTTCCTCAACTTAGAATTATCTGTGGTTCCCTCCTCCCCTTCAGCTTCCACATCCATTAGGACTTGACAATTTCACTTTTTATTACTTGAATCTGTGTCTTCTAGTCTATGTCCAACTTCCATGCATTATCTTTTTTTTTTTGCTGTATTTACAGTAGCCTTCTAACTAGATCCATTCTCCACACAGCCACCAGAATGGTGGATATGAAATGTAAATCTTATTATGTTTCTTTCAGCCATAAGGAAAAGTTCAAATCCTTAGGGTGACATAAAAAGCCTTCCATGATCTGCTACTGACTGAACACTCATGGTCCATCCTGAGTGCTCCAGTTTTATGCAGCAGCTTCTGGGCCCCTGCACACAGCAAACTACTTTTCTGTATCATTTGTTGTTCTTGCTATCTCCTTGAACTTTTGTGCCATTCCTTACCTCTCCACCTACATAAATCCTACAGCTTCTTTAAATCTTAGTTGAGATGATCACTTCCTCCAGGAGCCTTCATTGTATTGATTTGCCATTTAAGTTCTGTTATCATTTGTCATAATTCGAGTTCTTTAGAAGCAACCTATCAGAGGAAAATTCATGGAAAAGTGTTAAGAAGCATTCCCTGGAAAAACCAACTGGGAAATGAGGAAGCTGGACTAATAGGGAAAAGGAATCAGACAGATAAAATTGTGTTATCAAGCAAAATTCTACAGTAACTTTGGCTCAGTCTCACAGGGAAGCTCTGAAAAGAAAAACATGTAGGTCACATCTCAGAGTTGTCTTGATTGGCATAAAGGAGATGAAATAGTTACAGTTCTGCTTCCTGCAGTTATTGTTAAGGGCTACCCTCCAGGACAATGTAAATTCTCAGCCATTTGTGTAAACAGGCAAATGTGTACTGGCTTGTGTGAGTGAAAGCACATTTCACAAGAGTTGCACAATAATGGTAAAGAGGTCAAGGGAGTAAGACTGGAGCTTCCGTTCCTGGATTCAATTCTTGATGGTTCTATAATATTGCTATATCAAAAAAGTGAGGCTTATGTAGCTTATCACAGCCTGGGAAAACATACTACAAAAGGGACTGTGGGGTATTTCAGTAAGAGAGGATGGGGAGGGGCTTTTTATAGGGTTCAGGCTTGTGCTGAATAATTCTCAGGAGGGCTTAGGGAAGTGGCCACCAGGTTTCTGTTGATGCTGTTGAGGAGCAGCAGCAGTTCAGCAATTGGGTACCTCAATGATCTTTGTCTGAGAGGCAAAAGCTTGCAGTAGGGCTGAGATGTCATTGGTGGGAAAGCAGCAGTTGACTCAGAAGATGTAGCTATAAAATGTTAGTCATTTTATAGCTACAACGTGGACTTGGAGTTATACTGAAAACATTGTTTTCTATTGACCTTGTTAGGTATAATTGAAAACATTCTATTAGGAGAAGCACAGTTTAATTATGAGCAGGGTTTATTTTCACTTTCTCATCAATCATCACCATCATGAGTTAGTCCATAAATCCTACTATACAGGGAAGATTAAACAACCAACATACTACTCAGCTTCGGGGGTTTATGGTTTAAAGCAATTTTCTCTCAAACAGAAATTCAGACAAGCTTGTAATATGTCTCAATTGCTTTTTTGAGTGCTAAAACACTCCAATTTATATTAGGTGGTTACTATCAGGAGACTTTGGGCAAAAGGTTGGGACTGACAGTCAGGTTGATGTGGCAGTTTGATGCTCACTTAATACTCTACTACTCTGTGTGCTTGGAGATGGAAAGAAAGCAAATGAAACATTTCTTTTTTCCAGATGGGCCACATTTCCAAAGTTATTTTCACTGGCTTATTGAAGCTGAATGATCATTAAGGTCCCCGCACAAAACAGATACACTCAAATTGAGTAATCGGAAGAAAGTATAATACAGGGGTCAGTTGAAAAGATGTGGGCAAGGAAAACCATATGGGAAGTCAAGAACCCAGAACTAGTGGAGACTGTTATTCCTAGGCCCAAAGGAGTAAGGGAAGGAAGTGGTGATAGAATCTAGAGACAGAGCAGATTGTCTGGAAAAGGCAGCCTGACAGAAAAATGATCTTCATTCATGGGATAGAGCAAGCTGGGGTGATCCTCCCTCCAAGGAGCCAGGGGCAAAAATGCTCAGGCTTTATTCTGCTTACTTCCCCCTATGTCTTACTGGTGCTCTCCACTGGCCAATACAACAGGAAACCAGAAGGCAAGGGGACTCTTTGAAAAGGTCCATTCGAATCAGCCTCCTGGAACACAGAGTAGGATGGATCAGGGTGGAAGTGGATCTGAAACGGTAGATGGAAGAAATCTGGCACAGCCCATCTAGAGTGATGATAGAATTTTCTCAGCTGTTATGGATCAGAGGTCTCTGAATCTGCCTTCATCTGAATTGTCATACTTACGTCAACAAAGAGGAATATGAACCAAATTGGCCCATGGAAAAGTTGGCAGTGAATAACAAAGTTCTGGGATCTGTTGCCTTTGACTATAAACTGTTCTGAAGATTGCTGGAATAGCTTAAAGCTCATCAGATTGCTGTATCTCTAATTATAGGTAAAATAGTAGACTTGCAAAAAAAAAGAAACATAGATTGTACTCATCTGTGAATATGATGACAAGAAATGTACCCATGCATTGCATCTAGTTATTTCAGGAATAAATATTTGATTTTGGGCCATTTACAGTTGTTTATTAATATGCCAAGGGATTGCTCTGCAGGTAATTCAATTATGTCATGGCATGTGAATTTGCCTAAAGGTTTTCAACAAATCTTAACGTATCTAAGTAGTGTCAAGATCTCTACAAAAAGGACACTTGTGCCCCACACATAGAATTTAGAGAATGCTGTTTTGAGTTGAGAGTTACTTGAATGAAAAACATACAAAGAAAAAGCACTTAGCAGTTTTCTCATAGGCAAATTTCATTGTTGAAGTCTCAGAAGAAGTTGAGAATAGCAGGAGGATGGTTGTTGGGGGGAGGGTAGGGAATGCCATCGTGAACAGCTATTCTGGAGATCAGTGGTAGGTAAATTAGGCAAAAGGATCTGGGAGAACACATCTACCTGGAGCGATGTTGTCTGCATCAATATTGACATCACCTCTTTCTCTAACCAGAGAGCAAAGGAGCAAAGGAGCAAAGATTATGCACATGAAAGAATGCTGATAAGCACGAAATGACTCAGGCATAAGTCTCAGTAATGGAGGGAATTTCTTTGAAGTCTCAGAAGAAATGCAGTTGCCAAATTTCTATAAAATGAGTACAATTCAATTTCAAGGAAAGATTGAAATAATTCAGTTTAGAGAGGTCAAGAATAGGGAGGAAAAATAAGTGTGACCAAAGCAAGCAATAATATGGAAACTGGAAAATAAATATCACTAAGAATTCAACAATGTATCAGGCTTCTTTTTAGAAATATGTGGTGCATGAAATACATTATGGAGGCATGACCAAAGGATAGAAAAGCTTTCAACCATGTTAATCCATGTTAGCCTTTGAATGCCATGTGACCCGGGGCAAGTCTTTGCATCCATTTGGTGCCAGTTTTCTTATCTGTGAAGGCCACAGTTGGAATTGGTAATCTTGAGAGATTTTTTTAAATTCTTATTTTCATTTTTTACCCTGTAGTCCATGTGGTCAGTAAACATTTTTCTAATGGTAAATATATATTACCCTAAATAACCCTGTTTCCTGCCAAAGACTCTAATCTTTATTGATTTATTTAATTACATATAACTCACAAAGAGGAAGTTTGTAAGTGCACAAATCTCAAGTGGAGAGCTCAGTGAATTTTTACGTGCATCTGTCTAATCACCACCCGAATCAAGACAAAATATTTCTAGCACCTCAGAAGGGTTTCTTGTGCCCCTTCCCAGTCAATACCCTCTTGTCTAGTAGTCATCTAGTCTGACTTCTATTTTATTTTATTTATTTATGTATTTATTTTTGAGACAGAGTTTTGCCCTGTTGCCCAGGCTGGAGTGCAGTGGTGATCTTGGCTTACTGCAACCTCTGCCTCCCAGATTCAAGCATTTCTCCTGCCTCAGGCTCTTGAGTAGCTGGGATTACAGGCATGTGCCACCAAGCCTGGTTAATTTTTGTATTTTTGGTAGAGACAGGGTTTCGCCATATTGGCCAGGCTGGTCTCAAACTCCTGACCTTGAGTGATATGCCAGCCTGGGCTTCCCAAAGTGCTGGGATTATAGGTATGAGCCACCCTGCCTGGCCTGACTTCTATTTTAGTAGTTGATTAATTTTATTTGCCTGTTCTTGAATTTTATATACATAAATAACAAAGTATTCAAACACAGTATTCTCTAACTTAGTTGTTAGTGTTATTCAAAATAGATAACCTTTAAGTGTAATTGGTATTAATAATCTTATTATGATGTTGTGTAACTTTATGTGCTCTTTACATTTTATACAACTAAGGTGATCTACTCTAATTTTTATTTATTGTACAGCTAATTGTGTGGTTTTCTTTCAGATGGGAATAGTCTCCATTCTCAAATACGACTGTCTAATTATCACTCAAATGTCAAAATCCATTTCAAGTCTACTGCCTCTGGAAAATCTTTTTCTAACTATTTCAGTCCACGTCACTGCCCTGTTTTCTTATCTCTATGTTGTTCTTTGTCTATATTATTTACCATGGATATTAATTATATAGTACTTTATATTTTATCTGTTCCACATATTTGTGGTATCTTCTGTCTAAAAAATTGCATGTGCCAATGAAAAGGCAGTTTCATCTGTTATTTTTTAAAATCCTAGAATAATAAAAATACCACAGAATAGAAATGGTTGACAATGTGTGTGTGTGTGTGTGTGTGTGTCTGTGTCTTTCTTTCCATTGTATAGTCACTGTATGAAAATGTGAGCACTGGAGTCAAACAGCCTGAGCTTGGATTGAAGCTACCATTTATAAGCAGTGGATTTATGGGTAAGTTACCTGACTCTTTTAAGCTTTGATTTGCCATCTGTAAAATGGAGGTCATGACAAAATTTAACAAACATGTAAAGTGCTCAGGACTTTTTGTCTTAATGAGGCATTTAGTCTTATTATACTCTGTTCCAAAATCACCCTTTATATGTGGTTCTGTCACATTTTCATGAACATGACTCTGGTCTTAGAACTGAGCTAGTGAATTGTGTTTAAGTGCTTGTCTCTCAAAAAATTGTCTTAGAGTGATATATTTCAGATGATCAGTTAAAGAAATAACTCTTTTTCCTACTTTTAGGCCTGTATCAGTTGGTTTTAATACAAGCTTCTAGCAGGAATTGCCACTACCTTCTGATGTAACATTTACTAACCTCCTGTTAGGTTCCAGATTGGGGTGTGTGCATATGTGTGTGTTTTGGGGGAATGGCATTAGGTTTTTAGTAGATGAAATATGTAATGTGTAACTAGTTAATGGAAATGACCTGAAATATTCCTACTTGAATTTCTAGAATAGTTTTTTCTAAAAGGATTCTTCAGTGAAATTTTTGAAACAAATAAAATTAGAAGAAAAATATTATTAAAATAGTGTAAAATATGTCTTTTTTAAGTGACTTTTAGCCATAGACTTAAGGAAATGAGATATTTACTTGTATTCAAAACTCTATTGCGACTATAATTTGGTTAAAGAACTCCTAGAGGTATATTAATCCAACATATGTTAGAAAATAATGGAAAGCTATTCTTTTGAGGACTGCGATTCAAATGATTTCCAGTCTTGTCTTCATGTATTCTATGTAAATATTGACCATTTAAAGTTAAGCCTTGAAATGCAGGGAGGATGGAGCATGCCATCACGTACTGTTGTGGTTACACTACAGGGTAACAAGCCCGTGCCACAGATCTTCTCCTGCATCAGCCTTCTGTTCAAGTCAACATATCATTAAAAAGAAGATCCCCCAAAACAGCAAAAAATTTTTCATGGACTCCAAGATGAATGTAGCTTTCTTACCATATTAGAACTAATTGAATTCTAACATAATACCCTGTTTCTCTCATCTGTTCCAATTCGTGGGTATTTACATAGCAATTTTGGTCATATTTTGGTAATGATGTAGATTTATGGAGGCTCATAATAGATGACTCATACAAAATCTTTTTTTTTCATTTCTGGAATCCTCTTGGCATGACTTCCAAAACTCAGCCACTAATAGAACATAAATATAGAGTGGCTATGTTTCTATTTCTAGAAAAAAGTGTAGTAAACTATAGTACTTAAGACATGGGGGTGGTTGGATTTGGGTATTTCCAAATCAGCAAAACATACTCATTTGCAACTTTTAAGGGTCATTTTCATTCTGAGTTTATCTTGGTGTTTTGTAATAACATGGCTGACTTTGGCAATTCCATTTATATACACATTCTATATTTTTTCTTTAATTTTTTCCTACTTATTCTTGGAGAAACTCAATTGGGTTCTAAGAACATTTTGGGAAATTTGGAAGTTTAGCGCAAATATATAAAACTTTTAAATATCCTTTTTGTTAAAAGGATTTATTTATTTATCCTGCTGACAAAATTTTAGCACTTGCTGTTTAGTATGTTTGCTAGGTAATATGGTATTAAAATTGGAGTTGAGTTTCATTTTGATATCTTGCAATGAAAATAAAACTTGTTTTAAGTAAAAGGAAGATCAGTTTCAATGTGTGAAATAATACAGAAAGAAAGGAGCGTATTAACTTAAATATGTAAGTTCAAATTTGCCATTAAAATGTTTATTCTTAATTTTTTATCTAAACCTGAAAACAACCATGAATCAGATTCTTTCATTTTTGGAAATGGAAGAAAACTTGCTTTTTTTAAAACTGAGATTTATAATCCCTTCAATATTCACCAAATGCTTAAAACTGAGAGCCTGCTATATGCCAGATGCGTTAAGACCCAAGGATTCAGTGGTAAGCAAAACAGATGCAGACACTGCCCTGGCCTCCTGGAGCATACAAAAGAGAGTCACACATTTTCTTCATGACTTTTTTATCTTGCAATGCAATTTATACATTAATTATATGTAAACGACTATTTGATATAATACTATATACTGAATTCTTAATCATATCACTTACATGATGATGATTCAAGTATATAGTTAATGAAAATATTATGCTTAGTCCTTATCAAATACTATTTACAGAAAAAAAATCTGTATAGAAACTCCCAGTACTCTTGAATGTTTACATTTTTTTGCTATCAAATAAAGATGCAAGTAATTGCTAAAAATGACATCTATAAATATTCATAAGTGAGACACGATGTTTGTGTATCCTAATTGTATTTTAAGCATACACAGTTTAATCAAAAGCAGACTCTAAAATGATAATTAATGTAACTGACATTGCACTAATGCAAGACATTTATAGAAGGTACATTTATTAAGTTAAGCACATTTATAGCACGTGTGGATGCTGGATAATTAAAATAACCTCTGCATGGAAATTTACTTTAGAAATGAACACATTTAATTTTCATGTTTTGAGTAATTGTATTTGAATATTCTTTTCTTCCCAGAAGTGGTTATTTCATTTTTTTATGGGAATTTAATAAGTTTAAATTTCTTATTTTTCCAGATATGTTAAGGAAATAATAGGTACTGTAACTCTGATCAAGTGCTTTATTCCCAGCTCCAAAATGTTTCATAATTTTTGCATAATATTGATTGTGTTTAGTTTTGTGTTACATTCCCTAATTTATATGACTTTTATTAAAAAGATGAGTGTTAGATTTTATGCATATATACTATGGTGGACTAGTGACATACCACCCTAATCTCTCTTCTGGATTACAGGAATTATTCTTTTAGCTGCTGATAGTGCTGCTGGAAGAAGGTCATCAGCTATCAGTCCTCTTTGGGGATGGTACCACATCCCCTGTCTGAAGCAGCCCACATTCAAACATTGGTCACTGTAGAGTAGGAAGACTAGCCAGTCTCTGAAGGGCTTTTTAGCTTCAGAGCACTTGTGGGGTCTGCTGAGACTGTTGGTGTTGGTATTGCAGGGTCACTATTAAACTCTGCTCCTTACTTCTTCTTTTCACGGGTATTGCTCCTAAAAGCTATCTCAAATAAACATTCCATCTCAGAGTGGGCTGTCTGAGGAACTCAGGCTTGGAATGTGCCCACTGACTCAGAAGTCAAATGTCATTGTGTATCGACAGTAAATTCAAGCAGCTATTATTGCATTGAAATGTATTCTGGTCAGTTAATTGGTGTAAATATTAATGAAGATAGAGAATTTTTATTTTAGTAATATTTTTTGATTCTTTAAAACAATCAACTTCTTCACTTAATCATGGTTAGCTAATGATTAATTAAAAACAGATGAACAATACTGCAAATAATTGATCTCAACAGAAAAATAAAGCAATTCCATAGAAGTCACATTTTTCTTTGGTGAAAGCCTTAGTACTATTTTGACCTGCTGATTTAGCAGGCTGCGATCTGATTTTAAACAAAGGAAAAAAAGATGAAACAGACGCTTGTTAATCATGCCGGAACTTCTAAAACAGCTGTTGCTATGGGAGATATTGTCCCAGTATTTCTTTTGAATTTTACATGAGGACATTTACTCCCTTTTCCACATCGCAAATTACAGGAGTGATTTAGGTAGTTCTAAGACACCTAACCCTCTTTTCCTCTTTGAATGTACAACATTGCTATTTGGCATCCATTTGAATGTAATGCCTTTTCAGCAAAGCAAGGAAAAGTCTATGAACTATAATTGCTCCCTGCAAACGTGCTTTATTATTAACACAATTTCTCAAGTAAGCTGTAAAGAATAGAGACTGTGCTAAGGGAGTTAATAAAACAATACCACTATTTCCCTAGCCAGTTTTTCCAGGTGCTGCCCCTCTCAAACAAAATCTATAGTTGCAGAATAGCATAACCCCTACACATGTATCAGTGGTGAAAACCGGAGAGGTGAGGCTCGTCCAAGAGAAATAAGATTAAAAATTCAGCAAGAGACAGAAATCTGGACATGCACCAAGCAACTTTTCATCAGCATGTCTGCCTGAGAGGAAACATTTTCCAGTGTCCTCCTTCCTTTTTCTTTGAAAATGAGCTCAACGGCCGTGTTCCCAGGCACTGTAACAAATGAGCTGCTTCAGGCACAGAGAGGCATTAATAAATGATGCTATTTGTTAAAGGTAGCTTAGACGTCCCGCTCCCTCAAGTCGATGTCAAACCCAGTGAAACAACAGCTCTAACAAATTTCTCTGCGGTCCACATTGGGTCTTGGTTGTGTTTTGTTTTATGGCGCAGGAGGTTCAGGTGGACAGGGCAGATGTGGTGGGGTGAAGGAGCTCTATTATATATGCTGACCTCTGTCAAGGAAATGGCAGAATTTCCGGAGCTCGTTAGCTACTTCCTCGTAGTATTTTCCACTTTCTCTCCAGCTGTGGATGCCATCCAAGGCCCTTGAACAAAGGCGCAGAAGGCCCAGAGCCAGCAGAGGGCGCATCCCTGGGCCCTAAGCCGAGGAGGCTTCCACCTGTCTACAGGAAACAACACCGCTTGCAGTTGCAAGGTTTGTCCTCAACCTACTGTTATATGGCTTGAGCCATTAATCCACCCCTATCACGCAGGAACATTCAGAAGTCAGGGACATTAAAAACACACAGGGCTCAAGTGTTTTGCACTAAGCTTGTTTACAGGAAAAGGAGAGCCTGGTGAGTCATCCTTCTATTTTCAAATGGAAACTACCCAGAATTTGTGAGTGCACTTGCAACTCTACGCATTTAAATCTATCAAACATTAAATATTAATGTGAATGACGTGGGAGCAGAATGCTGTTTACCAGGTGACTATGATAGAATGATTTTAAAGGTATTATGAGAAGGTGGGGAATTAGAAAGAGACTTTGCCTTAGCTGTTTTTATTTTTTTATCCACCTGGGTATAGGAGAACTATTCAGTATTTGGTGGGGAGCAGGGTAACAGAAAGGTTACCATCATTAGTGATTCTAAATTAGAGCAAACCCATTGCAAGTGGCAATTCGCCAGTAGACCATGATACAGGCTGTAGCTTAAAACAGGAAAAGGAAGTGGTGCTAAAGGAGGAGAGAGGAAAAGAAGAGCGTTAACACTGGTGGAGGATTCAAAAGAAGCCTTGCTGCCCTTCTCTGAACACTGTCACTCTCCTTCCAGTGAGGTGCTACACAGTTATTTTAAAGCTATGTCATTCTATACCTTTGCAGAGCCTTGCAGGTTGGTGAAATCAGCTAACTGGGTGAGCTTATCTTCTGTATATTCATTCAAGTGATGTAAATACTGAACAGAATGGACCTTGTGGTATGTGTCTAGGAGCCTTCCTCTAAGGTGACACTGTTTAATTAATCAGTATTGCTTAACATAATTTGTTTAATAAAATATAAACCCCGCTAATTTGCTTTAATTCAATCCACACTTCTTCTGTTGTCTTCAAGACCAAGACTTGCCAAGTGGCTTGCTGAATAAAGACACACTTTATCATTTTCAAGTCAAGAAAGCAGAGAGCTAAAGCACAGACTTCCAAGCTAGCCTGCCTCAGTTTTAATCTTGGCTTAAGTATGTACAGTTACTGTATGTCTTTGAGCAAGTTACTTTTCTTGCCTTAGTTTTCTTATCGGTAAAGTGGGGATGATAATAGTTTACACTTCTGAGGGTTTCTGTGTGGATGAGATGAGTTAGTGACAACTGTATATGCTCAGAAAGCACGGAGTCCACAGTCAGTACTGCCCAAGTGTTTGTTCTTATTGTCATTGTCATAATCATCATAGAGTGATCCTCCCCAAACAGTGATCACATCATGGTCTGTTGGTATTTAACCTATGTTGACACCCAGTGATTACTATTCTACATCTATATGTCCTTGGGTAGATTACCTAATCTCTCTGAGCCTCAGGGATTCTTTTGCCATATAAAACAGAAATGAGAATATGAATTTGATATTCATTTAGTTAAAAGCAGCATATTGAGTAACTAATATGTTTCTTCCATAATCTAGATACTAGAGACGTTTTATTCAAAGTGAATAAAACAAAATGATATCTAAAAATCATTCTAGAGTTTTCCTGCAAATCTTCCCTGTTGAGGCATCTCTCTTTTAAAAGTGTAGAATATATATATACACACATTTATATATGGGCTAGGAATATATAGTAATATATATATGTAGTAATATATACATATATATATATATGGGGTAGGAAATGCTCAGCAGATGTAATACATGCAGTGAATATGAGATATCTAAACTATGTGTTCTTCCAAATACAGCATTAATTTGCTGAAAGCTTTTTTCTCCAAGTAGCTGAAGTTGTTAACACTTTGGAAAAAGCAAGTGAATCTGCCACATGATTATCTACATCTATATGTCCTTGGGTAGATTACTTAATCTCTCTGAGTCTCAGAGTTTTTTTTTCTTATAAAATAAGAATGAGAATATGAATTTGATATCCATTTAGTCAAAAGCAGCATATCGAGTAATTATGTTTCTTCCATAATCTAAGCACTAGAGATGTTTTATTCAAAGTGAATAAAACAAAGTCTTTGCTGTGATGATAAACATATGTAAAAAGTACATAGTATGTTAAGTGATTTAAAAATGTGCCATATGAATATAAAACAGAAAAGAGGCCAAAGAGTGATATGGAGCAGGAGCAGCAGATATGATAGCTTTTCTAATAGTGGATGCTGGCATGTTTGAAAATTCTTGGTGTCACAGCTGTAACATTATGAATTTTTTCATCAAAACTGAAAGGTGAAGAAATCTCTTTAAAAGTCTTCACTGGCACATGAGGCTTTTCTCCAAGAATCTTCTTTTTGAAGCTACCGCAGAATGGCTTCTGACGTTCTGGAAACCAGAACACGGGCTTTTGTGGGAAAATTGTTCCAATATGCCCCCATCGAGGGAGCATGGCTGGCCGTATCCTCAGGAAAAAGATATTTTCCCATGTGTTCATGGCTTCAGTATCTCTTCATGACAAAAGAAGATAATTATATTTGTATTTTTCAGTAATTAATTGTTAGCTCTGAAATCACTCAAACTTGTTTTTCTTTTTTAAGATGGAGTCTTACTCTGTTGTCCAGGCTGGAGTACAGTGGTGCCATCTTGGCTCACTGCAACCTCCGTCTCCTGGGTTCAAGTGATTCTCCTGTCTCAGCCTCCCAAGTAGCTGGGACTACAGGCATGCACCACCATGCCTGGCTAATTTTGTTGTTTTTCTTACAGAGGGGATTTTGCCACATTGGCTAGGCTGGTCTTGAACTCCTGACTCAAGTGATCTGCCCTCCTTTGCTTCCCAAACTGCTGAGATTATAGAGATGAGACACTGAGCCTGGAAAATCACTCAAATTTAACACTGGAATTAGAATTACCAGTATTTTCTATGTAGATACCTTCATTCTCATCTGGAAACTCCTATAGCTGGAACATCAACAATGCACTGAATTACCAGTATTTCTCCCCTTTAGAACTTTTCCCAGAGAAGTCTTGATGTCCTTGGACCTTTTCAGTTATCATAGCTTAGAAAAAAGCACAGTCCTTAAGAGGCTGTGGTAACTGAAAATTATTTCTGGGCTGTCAGATATGCTTAATAAAAGTTTCAGTAAACTCAGTGACTTTTGTATAGCACATGTAATCGTAACGTGAAAGACATTTTACATTTTTCATCTGGCAAAACCCTATGCAACACAGTTGGAATTATTCTTCAAGAAGTGTCAGCAGGGTGCTGAAACAAATCATGGGCTAAGCTTTGGTCACAGCTTGTCCATTTTTAGGTTCTCCAGGACCCAAATTGTCTATCACTGTATAGAAGACCCACAAGTGTCTCTTCCCTCAGCACTCTTCTTGCTATTTCACCTTTTGCTCAGTCCTTACTCTTTTCCAGTTGAAGAGCTTTCCATGTATAAATCAAAAGTGGAGGTTGGTCCCAGAGATTGGACCTGAATTAAAATCTGTTTTCTATATTTTCCTTGTCAAATAGGATTGTCTGAATTTCAAATCATGTTAGTTTGCTTACTCTGGCTAAATTTCTTATTTCTTTTGTTGATTAATTTTTGATATTTGATCATAGTTGTACAAATAGTTTCAATTATTTCCAAATATGTGATTTAGTTTTTAGGCAATACACTGGGTTTCCCCTCCAAATTTATGAGCCTTGTCAATATTATCCAGAACTTTGATGTCTGAACAGGCCTCCCATGAAGAATGTTCTCCTTGACTTTACTTTTGAATGCACTCTATGAAATAACATGCTGCGTTTTTAGATTTGTCACTCATACTAAACTCCACATTCACATACTAGTTATGAATATATTTGGACAGTTGAATTATACAAAGTAATTGTTTTGAGCTTTATCAAGATTAAAGTTAACTTGTATAGAGGATGCATTTTAAAATACTCTAAGGTCTTCTTAAATTTGAGCAACATGTGAATAAGTCACTACCACCAATAGCCTATCTATTCAGGTTCAATGCTGTTTTTATAAGTACTTTCTATTTGGGCTTTCAAAAATGTAAGTGGGATGAGAGAGAGTAAACAGTCGTCATTTGTTCTCTTCCAGGATTAGATTACGTGATAGTTGCTTAGTTACAGCTCTACACAGTGTACGTACCTTTATGTGTAAATACAGATTTCAAAATCTCTAAAGGTGTACCCTGGGTCAGAGAGGTTTTTCGCAGCTCCAGAAAATGCGTGCTCTTGGTTTCTCACAAAAAGGCATCAGCCAAACATGTTTGGTGATGGGAATGTAAATAGTGAAACGAATCTACCAACAATAATAAGAAAAGAAAAGAACTTACTTGATTCCTAGAACCCAAGGTACAAAAAGGCAAAGCTAACTGAAAATGCCTCAGGTGGTGCATCATGTCTACCAGGCGCATTTTGTGACACTGTTTGCTTCTCTTTAGTACTTTTGCACTAACTCCATCAAATATTTATAAACAACCTTCTCCCTTTTCAGTACTGCCAATTCATTCCATTCAAAACTAAGTCATTTGGTGCTAAGTACCCAGTTCTTGCCATGGTACTCCAGGGGCCATAGAATGACTGAGTTTGGTCTCAGTAATGCTTCTCTTGCTATTCCATTCCCACCAGTGATGTTGAGAGCTAGAGAGTTGGGGGACAGAGCTAGCAGGGGATTTCCTTTTCGTTCTTGTTCCAGAGTGGCTGCAATGAAGATAAGATAAACAAGCAATGTCTGTGCAAGGCACTGCCCACTTCTGTCTTGGTGGAAAAATGCTTCTGAAAGTCAGGGACAAGGGGGAGAACTGATGCCTACATCTGTTCCTGGTTAATTTCCCTTAATTACCACCAGATCAGCCTTGTACCCTGTCCCTTGTTTGCACTCAGAAAAAAGTTTCTTTTACAAATGTTTAACCTGAAAACTTTGTAGGTATAAAAAAATACCTACAGCACAGTGTAAAGGCTCAACTCTGCCAGCACCCACCAGCCAAGGGCTTTAGGGACTGCTTATAGATGTTTATTTTTAAAGTTTAACCAAATGGCTGAGAAACAACTATTTTGAACCCCACCTATTCTTAAACAGATTGTAACTAGATTACAAGTAAAAACCCTAAGAAGCTGTTTTTAAATTAGTTAAAACTTGTATAATATCCAAGAAATTTATAGAAGTTAATTCTCCATTTCTCTCTCAAATTCCTTAATTTATTTTCATAATTGGAGAAATGAGCAATTTTCCTATTCTGTTAAAATATCTATGAGATAATGATAAAGTGAAAAAAATTAATCAAATGGAAGAATTTGCAGAGGGATATTAGGTTCAGAAATAAATTATTTCAACATGTGAGGTTTTTATTGGGCTGCCAAAGAAAATCCATGGAGTAGGTCACAAGAATAGAATCAGTAGCTAGTAGGCTTAAGTTTCTTGGTTTAGAAAAAGTTAAGATGGTGTTCAGATATTACATTTTCTAAGAAGTTGGGTGGTTTGGAGCAGAATATGTACTTACAATTTTAATTTCAAAAAACAGATTTTGGAAAACTTGATTAGAAATGAATTTAATGATTACTAATCTTTGTCATTAATAATGGCTCACATTATCTTTGACTATATTTTATTCCAATATTTTAAATTTTAAGAACTGGGCTAGAAGGAAGAAAATTGGGTTATAGTCCTGAGTTTTGACACTAACAAACAATGAAACTTTGGGAAAATTCATTTAAATTTTAGAGGCCTCAGTTTTCACTAAATGTGAACATTGCAATGTCTAATTAATGTACTTTCTAGCCTTCCAGCTCTAAAATTTACTCCAAGAAAAGTGAAGATATTTTCACCATCACTTCAGGTGCGTCCTCTACTTTCTAATCATATTTGGTTAGAAATGGTACCAACTTCTCTGAATGCTCTGTAGTTATTGCAAATTTGTGCTATTCAGATAGTAAACTTTCGCTCCTTAAACAAAAGTTTGAAGGCTGCTGGTTCTATGAACAAGATGCATGAATTTGCATGCTTCAAACTCAAGAGATTTCTCAAGGCTAGCAAGGTTTTACAGGAAAATTCACATTTATTTCTTCTGTAGCCAGGAAATCCTTTCTGCAGGAGTCTGATTTAAGTGATATTTTCGTTGTTGTATATTTTCTAAAATTAAGTTTTGAAAATACATTAAGTTTAGAGGACAGCTAGTAAAACAAAGTGAAAAAGCTTCATTACATTTGTCCTGGCAATCAAATACGAAAAAAGAAGGCACTAAAACCTTGGGATACATAAGAAGTAGTAGTTTAAAAATAATTCAAATTATTTTTAAAATAATGAACTTAGAGACTAAGAAAAGCTTTTGAGATGTTGTATAGGCTCACCCACCGACAAGCATTTGCACACACATATTTACATACAATCTGAAGAGGTCCAGAAGGGAAAAGAACTCTATTAGGGTATCAGAAAACCAAATAGGCCATCTCTAAATTCCAGTTTTTGAAGTAATTTTTGTTATCTGCATTTGACATTAGAGAGAAAAAACAAAACAAAACAATGACAATGGTTAATTATTCAAATAAGGGAAGAGTTTACTGGCATAGATAAATACAATCAATGGATAACTCTCAAATCATTTTTCTTTGATTTTGTAAAACTCATTTTAGCTTCTTTTGCCTTATGCTGATGTTGAAATCTGGGCTTCTTGAAAATGCACCAGTTGTTAGTTAGCCATATTTGTGGTAAGTTCCTGGAGCAAAGCCAGCCTGAATATTCTGTGGATGGTCTTTAAAGTGTGTGCAATATATGTGGATAATTATGAGCTTTCAACAGGTTTTTATGTATTAATAAGCATTTACTCCAAGGAGAAATCTGAGCACATTAATAAAGGCTGCAGTCAGTCCCACAGAGATACATATATTTTACCACAGCATGTGAATAGACTTTGGAAGGTGGCTGCCATTTCTCCTTCCAGATTTTACAGATGAGAATAATCTACAGTTAGAGGCATAGTATTCTGCTTTGAAATGCCACAGGATAGAACAAAAGAAAATGTCTGGCCTTTATCTCTCTCACCCACCTTTTACTTTTCTCTCCATTTCGATGTGGTCACTTTCTCATCTCAAATTCTGAAAACAATTTTAGTTTGGGTCTTACTCAGTGTGTTGTTCTGGAGAAATCATGGGGGCACTCAAATGTAATGGTGAGTCTGATTCTTGTTAGGCTTATATTCAAGCACAGTTTTTAAATAGATGAAACCATTTTTGAGGGTTTGTTTTGATAAACTTATATCAATAATTTCACCATTACAACAACACTCCTTAGTAGATATTATTAACAGTGTTTATGAAATGCAAATCAGGTCCCCAAGAAGCTAAGTTATCTGACGCCACTAGGGTTGTAAGTGACAGAGCCAGTCCCACCTAACTGAAAATGTACATTCTCCATATATATATTTAGTTTCAGCTTCTTTCAGTCTTTGGGATATAGTAGATGCTCAGTTACTACTTAGTGAATGCTGTTTGAAGGATATAGGTAACTTCAAAACTGCACCAGCTTCCTGATGTGGCATCTAGCCAAACACATTGCTGTTCATCCTCCTCCATTCCAGACTAGATATTGAGCTTCTGTGCTCTTTGAAGCAGAGTGATGGACTAGACAACTCCAGCTGGAAACTTCATGTCTTGGAACGTATACAATTAAATGACTTCTTCACTAATAAACATCTTATTCTTTGAAGTTGTAGATACAATGATTTAAGACCTCCACATGTGACTTTTAGATAATAACATGTCTTTTAAACAAACAGTAGAAGATAGGTTTAAAATACACCAAAGAGTAGCTGAGCCATTTATATCCTGGCATTGCATAATCCTACTTGCTACTGATGTCTCAAATAATTAAGAAATATTAAATGTTGACATTTTATAAGTACATGTAGTTTTTTTCGTACTAATAATTATTTTTTAATCCTGGAAAACATTAAAGAAATTGCAACCAGCTTTCATGTATTGAGTTTTCAGTGAAAATTTAAAGCAGCCATCTTATGTCTGAGCTTTACAATGGTGTCTATATTAGAAAGTTCTAGAATGACTTCCTGTTATGTTTTTAGGTAAAAACTTCAATAATGCTGTAACTATTTTTAATTTAATAGGCATATTTAACAATGGTCATTTTTTACTATTGCTTCGAATCTTTAATCTTCTGAATTTATTGATGTTTATGTAAATAATGGTGTACACTAAGGAACTTACCAGGCTTGGGGTTCTTGAACATACTGAATCCTTTTACACATTCTTCTTGCCTTGGTTGTTGGCATTCTGCCTGGATTAAAAAGAAAAAGCAAAACCAGAAACCATAAGTGAGAGACTCTTCATAATTCTATAACTATTTAAGTGTTTGTGTGTGTGTGTGTGTGTGTGTGTGTTTGGTTTCAATTCTTGTTCCTTAGTGAACTGTATAATCTTTGACTGCAGACTGAGTCTATACATTTCCCTTTCTTCTCCCTGTATGACTCACATATTTCCTGTGTTGTGTGCCATGGGAATGCTTGTATCCTATAAGCCTACATGTTTGTGTCAGAATAATAATCGAGTTGGCACAATGGATGAGAGGAGTATTTGAAGGAGCCATTTCTATGCTATGAAGGAGAGCACTATTCTTAACAATATATAGAAGTGACCGTGAATCACATAAATATAGCCTAGTAAACCCAACAAATGCAACCCCAACTTCTTAACTGAACTGAACCACAAATACTCATAGCCACTCCCATGAGGAGGGGAAGTTAGCCAGCAGGGAAACTAAGCAGAAAGAGGTAGAAGGCCTACTAATTGAGGTTAAAATATGCCATGTTTGCAAATTTTATTTAAAAATATGACTATGTGAACACACTGTTAATCCCCACTCCCAGGGCCTTGGAGGGATTCTGTGTGTGTGAGGAACCCCGAGGTTTTGGTTTCATTAGTTTCACAGTAAATCCACTTCTCTACTCCCAGACCCACCCTTTTCTCTAATGATGTGGTCTTTTTTCTCCATAAAGACCTTCGTAGTATGTTGATTGCACCTGTCTTTCAGAGGAAATTAACTTACACTACTTTCTTTATAATACTTAAGTGTGTGAATATACTTGCACACATACATATATACCTCAGTTAACTGTGTATATACCTCATTTTCTAGTATTGATCTGAGATTTTTGAGCATAGCTACTGTGTAATGCTTATTTTTGCATTCTATGCAATAGTAGGCTTTTTGAATAAATCTTTCTTCATACATATAAATTTATCTGTCATAGATGGGCAAAGACATGGACATTTAAAAAGGCCTTTTGATATAAATTTCATTATCATCTTCCAAAAAGATTATTTCTATGTACACTTCTACCACAGGTACATAAGAATTATTGTTTAATCACATTCTACAAAATACTTGGTATTACTTAGGTTCCAAAATAACCCCATTGTATACATTTATTTGGGATAATTTTTTTTTTTTGCTACATTGAGTTTTGCTATTTGGCATCATGCTACATTTTTTATTACTTAAATAATCTTTACATCTCTCAGGGAAGTTTAATAGTTTTATTTATTTATGTTTTACACATTCTTATTAAAATTTTCTGGCTATTTTATATTTTGCTGCTATTGTGAAAAGCATCTTTTTTCTCTTGAATTTTTTATATCATCATTGCTGGCATATAAAAAACTATCAATTTTGTGTATTTACTTAGTAGTTACCTATTAGTTAGTTTTACTTGTTAATTGTAATAGTTACTCAGTTAAGACAGATATTATTCCAGGAAAAGATTGTTCTTTTGGTTAAGGGCATTTGGATATCAAGCTTGACCAAAGCTTTTTTAGCTTATATAATCATAATATGATTATTCTTTAAATCTCTTATATGATAAATTATGTTAATATATTTATTCATATTAAGTCATTATTACATTTCTTTTAAATCTTTTCTGGCCCTAGGTTTTTATTTGTTTAATATTCTGCTGAACTAGCTCCTAATTATAATGTAGGCAGGGATGTAGCTACAAGAATGTTTGTTTATTGCAGAAGTATATATGAAAGCAAAGATTTATAAACAACTTGAATGTCCCAAACTAGATATTACTTAAAGAAATTAAGGCACATATCCCCAGCAGAGAATAAGCAGACAAAATGATGTTATAAAGCTATATTTCCTAATATGTTTATATTATTTGGTAAAAGAGTAGTAAATATTGAATGAACTCATTAAAAGCACATTTGTATATGTGTGTGTAAGTGTTCGAGTAGGTCTGTGACACATTTGTGTGTGAACAAGTGGGTCTGTGTGTGTGTATGCATGTGTATACATACATTTGGAAAGATCTATGCTCTAACTACAGCATGAGGTTTCTCCAGATAGAGATTATATTATTTGTTTCCTTATTATTTTTTAGAAAAATGATGTTATAGATTTTTTGCTGAAAATTGCATACACTCAATATGAGAAGTTCTTCTAATATCCCAACCCAGAAGTGAACATTGCTAACAATAAGTGAACATCATTCCATATATCTCTTATGTATAGTAAACATATAATTAGAAAGATACATGAACAGATACTATGGTTATATTGTATATGTCCCTCCAAAATTCATACATTGGAACTTAATCTCCAAGGCGAGGGCCTTGGGAGGTGATTATGTGGAGCCTCATGGATGGAGTTAATGCCCTTATAGAAGAGGCTTGAGGGAGCCACCTATCACCTTTGATCCCTTCTACCATGTGAAGACAAAGCTTTTGGCCCCTTGTTCAAGGTGCTGCCTTGGAAGCAGAGACTGAACCTTTGCCAGATACTGAATTTGCTGGTGGCTTGATCTTGGACTTCCCAGCCTCCACAATTGTGGAGCAATAAATTTGTTTATAAATCACTCAGTCTGAGGTGTTATGTAATAGTATCAGGAATACAGTAAGAGAATAGAAATACCTTTAAAATTTTAATCATATTCTATATGCTATTTAATTTTTTTGTTCTTTGCATTTAAGAAATGATGATAAATTAAGTAAAACTGAATAGATTGCTCAACATCAGACTCTGGTTCTGCATTAGCACTTCCAGGAAAAAAATCCCCAGACTGGGTGGCTTGAACAACAGAAATTTACTTTCCTACAGTTCTGGAGGCTGGAAGTCTAAGCTCGAAATGTCGGCAGCTTTGGTTTCTCCTGAGGCCTCTGTCCTTGGCTTGAAGATGGCTGCCTTCTTGTTGTGTCCTCACTTGGTCATCTTTCTGTGTTATCTGTGTCTTAATCTTCTCTTTTTTTTTTTTTTTTTTTTGAGACGGAGTCTCGCTCTGTCGCCCGGGCTGGAGTGCAGTAATCTTCTCTTCTTATAAGGACACCAGTCATACTGGACTGGGGCCCACCCTAATGACTCCATTATAACTTAATTACTTATTTAAATACCCTACCATCAAAACAATCACATTCTGAGATTAGAGGGGGGGAAGGACACACAATTCAGCCCATAACAGGTTCTTTACCAAAATATATTATAATCCCTTAACTTTTGAGTTTCTTTCAAGGGTTAAGAAAGAAGTGATTGTGTAAACATTAGGATGTTGGAATATCTTTCTAAAAATTATAGATTAGTCTTGTATGCTTACACTTCTTCCCACCACCTGTTAGTCATATATGTATATAAACATTGCTTTTACACTGTCAATATTTGTATTGTTTCTCAGTAAGTATAATTCCTATAGTCATTTAAGTTTAGTTCTATATTTGGATTGATTTAGTGTTCACCAACAGTCTTATCACAGTTTCTCCATTTCATTTATTGCCTACTTTCTATCATCAAGTAGAATTTTCAAGGCAGGTCCATAAATATTGCTGTCTTTTGAATTATTTCACATTGGTGGCTATGGGTCTACTGTCTCTCTTCAAAGTTAGATTGACTGGGAGCACCATTTTGGGGTCTTATTTTATTTTCCACAGGTGACAAACTAGTCACTTACCAGTTTGTCCAGCCAACAGATAAACATTTTCCCCAACAAAATTGAATAAAGTTAATTTTGTTGCTGGAATTCAAAAGTTGGGAGAATTAATACAAAAGTTTGGATTTCTGGATTTTCTTGAAAAAATCAACGATGTAGTAATATGACATCTTGTTAACTACATTTTTCATTTTCTTAACACAAAATTGTCTGTGGCTACCTCATTTTGATAGCGCATGTATGCTCTCCACTTCACTGAATCCAACCTGTTTCAATTACTTTTATATCTCACCCATATACGCATTAGAGTTGGCATCTCCAGGCTTATAATTTTTTTGACATTGCACTATCATTTCATGGCACTGAGTACTGAACTAGTCGTTTTGCTATGGCTTTTCCAGTCATTTCTTGTTGGGCTTTATTTGCATTTTTTTTTTTTCCTCAGAAAGTTCTCATGCGTAATGTTTCCTAAGTTCTGTTATATTTCAGAATGTCTGAGTGTTGCCCTTATTCCTAAACTAACATGTCTGGCTACAATATGTCTTGAATTTTTTTTTTCCTTCAGGATATTCTGTTAGAAATAGATAATTGGTGCTGTTAAGAAGAGTCAGCATGGAGACAAACAATCTCTCAGCAAGGCCATTTTTACTTTCTGTAGATTGAACAATGGCAAGAGCACACTTCAACAAAGGAAAAGCAACATATTTATCCCTTACGCATTTGGGTCATCCTTACTGCTGTGTCCTGCATCCATTGGCTGGAGCTGGACCTCACAGTCTTAAACTGATACCCAATTTGCTAATAACCTAAAACTTTCCTAAATAGGTAAGTGCAAGGGAGAACAAGGAAGGGGAGGAAGTTGCTTATGAAAAGTTTAAGGAAGCAATAACATTTCCAAAAGAGGAAGACACATAAGCCATGAGCTAGGACTTGCCTGGGCCTATTCAGACATGCCTGAGTGAGCCAAAGCAACTAACTGTGCTAAAGTGTAAGAACTAATAGTTGATAGGAGGCTTTAGAGTAAGAAGCTATTATTTCTAGTGTCTATTATTTCATTTTTAAACCAAGACGAGCTTTGAAGAGGAACTTTTCTACTTCCTATATATTCTATATATTTGTTCTAGTATTTTCTGGGTTAATTTCTTGCTGTGGGGAGGTCAGCAACCAACCTGGTTTCCTCTCTTTTATTTGACTTGCTCTTTCTGTCTGGATGGCTGAAAAAAATATTTCCTTCTCCTTGAATCTTAACAACTTAACCAGGATAGGCTGCCAGGTTGATCCTTCTGTCTACATTTATTTCCTAGGTGACAAGGTCTGTCCCCTACTGTGCTTCTCTTTAGTTTCAGAGCCTTTTCTTTTTAATATTTTTATTTCTTGTTTCATTTTCTTGGGTTACAATGATAAGGACATAAAATATCCTGTTACTTTGCCCTCTGTAAGTTTAGTTCTAATTTGTTAATATTATCCCAGGCCTTTCCTCAGTCCCATTAATATGACATTCAGCTTGTCTTTTGTCTTGCTATTTCTAATTTATCAAAGAGACATGTAATGGTTCTAACGATGTTGTTGGACTCTCAATTTATCTCTGTCATCTTCCTTTATATCTACTTCTGTTGTTTTACGAGCTTTCATATTTTTGGCTTCCTATTCTAAGTTCTTGCACACTGTGAAGCAAGTTCAAGGAGTTTATTGTGCTCTTAAATATGGTTTATTTCTGTCTCAAATTTTGCTGTCTCTTTTCTATGCCATGTCACTTTTCCTCTCTGCATTTTTGTTGTAGTTATGCATAACTGCAATGTCATTTATTTTAGCCCTGCTCATGCTTACTGTGGGCAGTTCCCAAACTCTCTTTTTGCTCTGAAAGTGTGTCTAAGTGAATTCTCTAGGATACTTTTGCCACTAGGTCTCTCCAGTTTGGCCTCTTTCAGAGCTGTACTCTGATGCCTGAGTGTTGCTATCACTGAATTTTTCTCTAGCCTCAAGTATGAGAGTGGAGAAGGCAGAAAACTTAGTAGGCTCCACTTTTTCTTCTTTGAGTTGAGCAAATTTTCTGTATTACAGTCAACTCCACCAAACTAGGGATGTGTTCTCTTCCTACTCACTTCAGTTCAGTCTTCTGATTACATTACAGTTAATTGGGGTAGAGGTGACATAATCTTCTGCTTAATTTGTCAGGTTTTGGTGCTCACAGGTTTTTTGTTTGTTTGTTCCTATTTATCTACTCTTCTGTTTTCATTTCTGCAACTTATTGCTGGTGTTTTTCAGAGCCCTCTCTTTTCCTCTCCCCTGCTAGTAGAGCGTAGAATGACAGTCAATGAAATTTTTCTCTTCCTCTATTTAGTACCTTTGGTAGGGGTGCTTGCATAGCTATTTTCCTGACTCTTTTTCCAACAACCCACTTCTTCAGCTTCTCCTCATTTTTAGGAATACCATTAAGACTTTTGAGGCATTGATTAATCATCTACTTTTCCTATCATTTCTTCTGAAAGATGCAGATAAGTTTAAAAACTTCCTGAACCAAGAAAGCAATTTTTATTCATTCGTTTGGCACTTCTTTTCAAAATTTGTTTTTTGTGTTTCTTGTTCCTTTCATCAAGCGTTGGGGTAGGAACATTCTTTTATCAGGCTTATCTCTACTATCTCACCTTGGAAGTCTAAACTATCTTTCCATTTGTTTTTCTTTTTATCTTTTTTTATGAGACAGGCAGATATGTGTTTAATTGTTTAAAATTTTTTTCTACTGTGGATATATACTGCTTTGGTTAAATTTTTTAAAAATTTAAAACATTAATCTATCTTGAAATATATTTTATGTCATTTATTTAGAGTTGTGTAACTACTTTAAAATTTTATATCATTTAGGTGTATATAAGTATGTTTATAACACATTATATTATAATTTCTATTTGAACTATTGATAACAATTTTGCCACCAGAGTTATGGCTAGTTTTATATAAAGATGTGGGAAGTTGAAATTATTCTATGTATTCTGAAAATATTTAAACAGCATGATATTTATTTATTAAATTTTATATTGAATTTACTGGTCTCAGTGGTTATTTCAGAGGTACATTTTGATAACTCTTTCATTATTTTTCATGATTATTAGCATATTTTTGCTCCTTGAAATAATTTTGATAATGTCTTAGATAATCTTATATTTAACCTAGATTTTTCCATTTTTCCACTGCTGTAATCTTATTATCACAGTAATTACATGATATTTCCTTTATAGTAATTTTCTTTCTTATTATTTAATTTCAATTAGTGCATATTGGAATACCTTTCCCCATATTTTTAGCTGGGTAAATGTTGTATATGATTATATCTTTATAGCCTTTAAAAAACTACATTTTCACCATCACTTTTTAGCTTTTTGTATTTTAAAGGGGAAATTTGAGGCCAGTATCACTTTTGTGCTTGAGTGTATTACATATATATATATTTTGTACCTAGACTTTTATACACTACTTTTTAAAAATAAAAATAGGTATGATATATCATTATTTCTCTCTTTTTCATGGCCCTTTTTTTTAAACTCAGGAAACTTTTATTTTGTAACATCTTTGATTATTGTTTTTGTCCAATTTATTTACTTTTTTTCTGAGTAACAATTATTTGAATGTTGGTTCCATAGTCTCTGTCTGCCATATCAATTATCTTTCCTCTATCATTTTCCTCTTTTTCCTCAGCTTCTACATATTGAGAGTGCTTCTTAAATGTGTTATTATTACATTATTATTATATCATCTTTTTCAATTCCAACATGTATTTTACTATTTGCCACTATCAATGTGGCTTACAGTTTTTTAGTATTTTTAAAGTTTTTTGAATCCTACTGTTTTAAAGTTTTTTGAAACTCTCCTATTGTATTTATTTTAAAACTTGTTCTAAAGCTTTTACACTTTAACTTTTGCACTTGTTATAGCTTTTTACTCCTGTGTCATAGAGACTACCTTCTTTGTATCTTTTGGGGGATGACAGTCAGAAAAACAATAGTATCACCACAAGAGCATAAACAACAACAGTAGCAACAACAAAAAAACCAACACAAAAACCCCCACAACAACGAAAATCCCTGCAAAGAAAGAAAAAAAAATTGATTAATTTTTAAGGTATTTTTCTGTGCATTATAGTAGATAATTGTCAGAGGTGAACTTCTCTTTCCTGTCTTCAGATTCTGTATTAATAAGCGTTCTCTAGAGTGTTGGAACTAATAGGGTAGATGTATATATGACGGAGAGTTTATTAAGGAGAATTGACCTACACAGTCGCAAGGTGAAGTCCCATAATAAGTTGTCTGCAAGTTGAGGAGCAAGGAAGCCAGTCCAAATTCTTAAAACCTCAAAAGCAGGGAAGCCGACAGTGCAACTTTCAGTATATGGCCGAAGTCCCAAGAGCCCCGCAAAACTACTGGTGTAAGTTCAAGAGTCCAAAACCTGAAGAATTTGGAGGCTGATGTTCAAGGGCAGGAAGCATCCAGCACGGGAGAAAGATGAAGTCTGGAAGACTTAGCAAGTAAGCTCCTACCACCTTCTTCTGCCTGCTTTATTCTAGCCACTCTGGCAGCTGATTAGATGGTGGCCACCCAGATCGAGGGTGGGAGTGCCTCTCCCAGTCCACTGACACACCTTTTGATGTTAATCTCCTTTGAAAATACCCTCACAGACACACCCAGGAACAGTACTTTGCATCCTTCAATCCAATCAGGTTGACACTCAATATTAACCATCAGAGACTCAAAGGTCTATTTCTTTCTTATCTCATGCATTGCTTTATAAGACTATAAGGATGTTTGTTGGACCTGGTACCCATCTTAATCTCTAGATTGTAGAAAGCCTTCACCTAACTAAGGTAATTATCTTCTGTTGGAATCTACAGAAGATATATAAGTCTTCTCTTATCCTCATAACCTGAATCTTTGGAAAAGCTCTGTTTTATAAGACACATACTGCCACCAAGGATCTTTTTCCCTTTGCCTTGGTTTTGCTTCGAGTAGTGTGATGGTCATTATGCTCACACATAGTTGAGCTCCTACCAATCAATCTACATTTGTTCAAACACCATCCCCAGAAAAGAATAGCGTAATAATACATTATTGTTTTCTGGGGATGGTGTCTGAGCAAATGTAGATTGATTGATGGGAGCTCAACTATGTAAGAAACAGCACAGTGGTGGTAGAGGATTGGATACCCAGACATCATGTCCATGTAGCTGGCCAGAGAAAGGAAGAATGGCAAAAGGCCATGAAAGAAACCCTCCCAACTGAGTCAGTTCCATAAAAGGGTCCTACTTAAAGTCTGACAAACATTCTCACTATATGTCATGAACAGAAATTAGCCTTGTCCCCACATCCAAGTGTAAGAGTGTCTGGGTAGGTAGCCTTTTGTTTTGGGTGGCAATATACCCAGGGAAAGATAAGGATACTGAGAAGGATAGGAGAGAACAGGTCTTTCTGTAGGCAACTGGCTATCTTTGTCACAACCTAGGTCTTGGTGAGTCTGGGCAGACCGCAGAAGGGATTAAGAAGTATTTTCTGTTATTAACCATAAACTACAGGAAGGACCAGCATGGTCTCAGTCATCATTTTATCTCAGGCTTACTTACTATATTCTTTATATTATGTTCAAATTTCTTCCTCCTCCTCCAGCAATGTTAGGGTGGCTGCTATGTTGAAAAGAGGGCACAAACTGTTAAAGTCTCAAATTGAATGCCTTATCTTTCCACACCCTCCCTTTTGCAGGCCAAGTCATTCATTCTCTTCTTTTGGGGCAATAACTAGAAGATTACTCACATGATGATTAGTCAGCCCTTGTTCTCTGATGCCACATCCTCCCCCAACCAACTACCATGTATCAAAGAGTCCTAGGACTCCCAGTTTTGTCTTTTCTGTTACCAGCACACTTAATTTCCCACTCACCATCTTCCTTCTTGCCTCCCACTCTGTTCCTACTCAGAGTGTTAATATTATCAACAGCAATGACTAGCATTTTTATTGTTCTTTACTTCTTACAAAGTACCTTCTCATATTTTTATCTCATGTACACCTCACAGTCATCCTGCTATATTTTTTCAGTTTTCACTACGGCATGTGTTTTAGAAGGTTGGCAATTAAACAAATCCATGTGAGTAACTGGTAGAAATGTAAGTCCAACCCAGATCTCCTAACCTCACATGTCATGCTCTTTCTATCACAGTATGCTGCAAGCCACACCTCTTGTATATTGTCTCCCAGCAGCAGCAGTAGAAAGAATAAAAAGTCCTGGATTAGTGGGTACCTGAGAAGGGAGGTTATAAAGTGCACTAAATTGAAATGGAGGCCATGAGGCCCAAATAGTTGGAGATGATCCTTACTACAAATTAGGAATGAGCAGTGACTATTCGTGCTTAAGGGCACATGGACTTCAAAATATTCTTTTCTCTTATCAAAATGTTCCTGGAACTGGACATATTAATAGGACAAACACTGGAGAAGTTCACAAATAATGAACAGCTGCAATAGCAAATCTCTCTTCCTCCAGAGTGTTTTATCAGAGCTCATGTGCTCCTGGCTTAATGCTTAATGCTTCACCAAGGGAAGCAATTCATGGGTGGAAGCAACCGTGCAGATCAGAGAAGATTAGTTTTCTTTCTTTCCAGTGGTTTGGGACCTCATAGAATAGCCTCAGATAAAAGAGGAAGCTGCAGGCAGAAAGCCATGAACTCCTGAGCCTGATTGTAGAAGACAAGTGAATAAGTGGTAGAAATATAATGATAATATTTTCCCCAAGGGAATTAGACAGCTTTTTAGTGAATAAGAGAAGCACAGTACAAATTAGTTCAGATCAAGTTCTCAGCTTCTAAGCTTGGGTTCCTCAGGTTATTTCTTGACCTTCTTTGAAACCACTGAAATCTGTAATAATACCCTAAGCTTCTGTTTTATTTTAGCCACCACATATCAGATGTAAACATATTTGTCTAATTTAGCCTCAGTCCAGTACATTCCACATTTTATCAGGAAGTTACAGTTTTACTGCTGTGTCCAGGGAGTGGTATGGGGGGTAGTGCAAGTGTATTAATCCATTCACACACTGCTATAAAGAACTACCTGAGGCTGAGTAATTTATAAAGAAAAGAAGTTTAATTGGCTCACGTTTCCACAGGCTATACAGGAAGCATGACTGGGAGGCCTCAGGAAACTTACAATTGTGGTGGAAGGCAAAGGAGAAGCTGGCATGTCCTACATGGCTGGAACAGGTGGAAGAGAGAGAATAAAGGATAAAGTGCCACACACTTTTAAACAACCAGATCTCTTGAGAACTCTATTATGAGAACAACAAGTCCTCCTCCATGATTCAATCACTTCCCACTAGGTCCCTCTCCCAATACTAGGGATTACAATTTGACATGAGATTTGGGTGGAGACACAGAGCCAAACCATATCAGCAAGGAAAAGGGCTGGGCCCTTGGAGATATATATATATATATACACACATATCTTCTATACAATGTGGCATTTAATCATCAGTGTGATTTGCACAGACTAAAGACAGTAGGGCTGGATAATATTTTAAGATGATAATGTACTTGTTTCTGTTACGTATTTAGTTATTTATTTATTCAGCCATTCAGCAGATATTTACTGAGCGCATCTATAGTGTGCCAAGCACTGTTTTACCTGCTGGGGATACAACTGTGAACAAGACTAGCAAAACAATTCTTGTCTTCATGAAAATAGAGCATGCACTATACTCAATTCCTCATGAATAGCCAGGAGGAAAGCAGAAAACATCTTTGCTTTCCATTAATCTCAACTATGCTCACAAATGCGAAGCCTGCTGTACCATTGACCCAAATAAGTGTGTTGTTTGGCCTCCACAGTTAAAAATTTTTTAATATTAATGCTTTTTGAGGTTCTTTCCCTTCCCAGTGTACAGCACTCACTATCAGTCTTTTTTATATTACAACTTGCTTCTCTTATTTATTCTGTCCCTATGGCTCCTGTAAGTGTCGGACTCTCAGACATTTATGCCTAAATCCTAAAAATTGGGGAACTGTGAAATAAGTAAAAGTGAGAAAAACATTTTTAAGTCCCAGAGAATCATGTGTAGAAGCCGGGGAGTTAGGGGACCCCAGTCACAAACTGAAATGAGATTCCCCTCCAGCCTGTAGGGGGAGAGGAGCAAATAGTCTGTGAGTGCTAGAGCAGTGGCAACTCTGCTTCCTGGGATGGAGAACCCAGAAGAATCTAGCAAGGAGTTGCTCTGCAGTGCCTTTAGTCAGACTGAGCCATAGATGCTTCGTAAGAGAGTCTCATAGTAACAGTGTGAGGAAGCAGCTGATAGGGAGAAAGCCCACGGACATACTGAGGATGACTCATGTGGGTTGAGGATTGATACTTGATGAACACGTAACATTGAACTCCACACTGTGCCTGGGACTAGTCTAAGATTTCTGAGCCACATCCCAGCCTGGAGGAGAGCAGACACTTCAAAAATAACTGAGGTTGCATTTCCCAAGCTGGGATAGCACTTGGATTCGGCAATAAAGTTAAGTACTGAATAATCAGGAGACTGGTGCTTCCTGTCCACTACAGTCAGTGGAATGAAATTCACACCTGTTTTGCTAGTTTGTAGGGGAAGCTTCTACCACTTTCCATTAGGGTAGAGGACAGGAGGACTGGAAAATGATCATATTTTAAGATGCAGGATGATTTTTCCTTGTAATCTATCTGTCTTAGTTGTTGTCATTTTTTAAAGGGCTTGGTCTATGATCTATCTTTCCCTTTTAAATTTTTTCTGGCGCTTATTTCTTATTCTGTAGGCTACTTCATTCTCATATCTCTTGGTTCAGTCTGACCACATGGAGTATTTTCAAGACCCTACTCTCCATAGATTAGCTACTGAGGCAGCCCCTTGTTTCTACAGCTTCACAGACTCAGCTTCTTTCCACAGATCTCTCTCCTGGCTCCTGTCCTCCTTCTCCCTCATGCTTCCAAGCTTCTTCACGCTGCCCCCTCTTAAATCAGAGAAGTCCAAAGTGCAGTCCCCAGGCCAGCAGCTCAGTAATCCTGGAGTCTTGTTAGACATGCAGTTTCCAGACCCAACTCCAGACCTACTGGATCAGAAATCTGCAGCTGGACCCCAGCCCGCCAGGGGACTTGGAGGCTTTCTTATGTTTGAGAATTCCTGTTCTGAAAGGAAACACTAAGAATGTAGCATCCCGTGACAGGCAGCAAGAAAGGCTCCCACAGAAGTAAACAAAAGTGTCTTGTGAGGAGTGCTGCTGTCCTTTATAAAAAACAAATACACTGATGTCCATTATTAAATTTTCAAGCTCTCTTGTATGAATTCCAAACAGTTCTCTCCACATCTAAACCAAATTTAAATGTTTTGACATTGTGGGTAACTTTTCAAGAAAATTCTAAAATCTAGAGATTTCACTTTACTTTTAGTCCTCTTTGTGGTGTTTCAATTGATTTTCCATTACGTCATGTGTATTTTCATGGCTATATATGGTGGATATTATTTGATTGTCTTATTGGCCTGAAAAAAAAAAGGAAGAAGAAGAAGAAAAGAAAGGCTTGGCTTTGTAGAAAGCATGTGGAAAGTTAGATGGAAATTCTTATGTGAAGTGTTGCATGATTAGTACAGGTTTTCTTCTGGTAATTATGCATGCTCTTTATGAAACTCCTCTTTTAAAAAGTGCAGGATATTGAGACTTAAAAAATCTGAAACCTGGACAAATTTAATATTTCCAACAAGAGAGCCAGTGATCAGAAATACTTTTTTTAGCTTCTGTGTTTGCATAACATGCAAGATTTGCTGCCTGCTCATTTGCATTTTCACTCAACAGTCTAACGTGAATGGAGTGTTTCACTTTTTCTCAGCCAGTAACGTATTGATTCTGCATCACAAGGGGAAAATATAAATGTAGGTTTTTCAAAGATGACCTCAACCACAATGTTAGAAAATTGCTAAGTGTTAGAAATCTTAAGTATAGTATTGGCAGAGAACAAAGGTTCACAATTTGGGATGCATAGTGTAAAATCTTTAGATTCTATTTTTAATAGTCAAACCAAATCCAAATGGTGGGGCCAGTTAAATCTCTGTTAAAAAGACAAGACCCTTAAACCTCCAGTGTCATACATTTGGGGAAAAAAAAAAAAAAAAAAAAAAAAAAAAGCAAGGTCAACTATCTATATAGATAGTAAAACACAAATCCTGAACATTCCCAAAATTGAATATAAAATTCCCAGTGGATCAGTTATGGCCACCAAAAACCAATATCCTTCCTGAATTTCCCAAGAATACTGAATCTTATTGGGAAAAAAATGCATTTAATAGACTACTACCTCTGTAAATGTATTATGCAAAAATCTCACTCCTTTTTTATAGGTTCATTATGAAAAAGCTTCACTCCTATGGTATAGATAGTTCATTTCTGATTACTATGTCCTTTTATTTTTGTAGCAGTAACCACCCACTCAGTAATTTCCATGCTGATGTGAATTGCATTTTAACTTGTGATGCTGTTTTACATTAGTGTGCACTGGCTCTGTATTCTCCTTTCATTTCCTTGAGGGAAGTATAGTATTTCGACAGCAAATTATTGTTTTAAAACAAGGGATGGGGTTGTTGTTAAGGCATAGTGAGAAGATTTACTTTATTATCAGACTTGGTTTGTTCTGAAGCAGTGTGTCCAAAAGGAAGCCAAGTAGAAATATCCATGTTTTAATCATGGGAAACCTTGATATTGTTTGTGCATGAATAAATATATTAAAGGAAAACATGCGGAGCGATCATGTTTGAGTTTTTCCTTATGATGCTTGCCAACATGAGTAATTATGTATTAGATGTTAAATCAGGTTGAATTTCCAATTTGACATTGTCTCTCTCTTTGTTTTCCCTCATTTCCCTCTTTCTTTCCCACTACCCCCACACCACTTTGTCATCTGATACATTTATTTGAAGGATGTGAGCATCATCAATTAAACAAATGTGTTACTCACCTACTAGATGAACAACTGTGCTTGGTATAGAAATATGAAATTGAAGAGGAATGGGTCCCCATGAGTAAACAGAAGTGCAGTGCTCAAGGAGCTAACAATTTAGTGGTGGCACAGACATGGACACAAAGAATCATAACACAGTCAGAATGTGCTGTAATAAAACTATAAATATAGTTTTAGTGGAGCCATTGGATGAAACAAGAGGGAATGTATGCGTTTCTTTATAGAAGAAATAGCTTTGGGCTTGACCTTAAAATCTGAATAATGTTTGAAAGATGAAGATGGAATAAAATTCTGTATCAGATGAAGGTAATAGAGGTGGGTAAGTGTGCAGATAGAAATGCAGATGTCATGAATTATGGCTGTGGAAGATGCATTAGTATAAAGAAAAAAGTCAGACTATAATGAAGACTCTAATAAAGGGATTTTAAAAAAACCAAAAACAAACTAAGTGAGTGACAGAATGCCTCAATGAGGGAGGGCATGGCTCTGAGATGGTCACTTATACCCTCCTACCAGCTCCTCCTGTATTCCAATGACAATGGGGCTATTCTGGTTGAGAAATATATTGTCTAACCTAGAGGCCAAGAAGCAGAGATGATAATAAGGTGGTGGGTTCCAGGAACTGTGAGCTGTATTAATTTGTTTATAAAAAACCTGACATGGTTTGGCTGTGTCCTCAACCAAAATCTCATCTTGAATTGTAATCCTTATAATCCCCATAATCTTCATGTGTCAGGGGCAGGATGAGGTAGAGGTAATTAGATCATGGGGGTGGTTTCCCCCATGCTGTTCTCGTGATAGTGAGTGAGTCTCAAAAGATCTGATGGTTTTATAAGTGTCTGGCACTTCTCTTGCTTGCACTCACTCTGTCCTGCTTCCCTGTGAAGAAGGTACTTTCTCTTCGCCTTCCGCCACGATTATAAGTTTTCTGAGGCCTCCCCAGCAATGCACAACTGGGAGTCAATTAAACTTCTTTCCTTTATAAATTACCAGTTTTGAGTATTTCTTCACAGCGATGTGAGAACAGACTAATACAGTACCAAAGCATCCCCAAATTTCAGGTCACTATTCATTAATCAATTAATCTGTTACTCAGAATGTTGGTTTTATATAGTATTTGTCCGAAGCAGTTTACTTCAGGTTTAACATTTCTCAAGCAAAATAGCCAGATTATTGAACTAGATTTTAGAATTAAATTTACTAGATATTTTGGAATCATGTAAAACCAGCCTATGTAAAAAGCATCTTCACCAGTGAGTTGGCTGGAGTTATTGTTAAACAAAAGCCATAGCACTCTGTCACGGGGTTGAATTTAGTTTCCTACCACATTTTTTTTCAAGTGAGTCACTAAAACAACATTCTGACCCCACAATATGTTACCAACAAAAGCACTTCTTTATTTTTCTCTGGTTTCTCTTTGCAGCCAAGCAAATATCATATTCATCAGCAAGAAATCCCCAAATACCAAGCAGCATACCAGCATCTGCATGGGCCACGGATTCAGGACAGATTTCAAATCTTGGAAGAGAGACAATATCCTCTTCTTCTTGGGCATGATCTAGAGCAAAAAACGATTTCACTGACCCATGTCAGTCTTAACACTTTGTTTCTCAGAAACGGAAAGGGATCTCCATCAGGTATTATTTGTTGTGGACGTCTGCATATAGAGCATGAAACAGGAAATTGGCCTTTGCAGTATGCAGAAATAAATCTTTGGCCTTAGAATAGCCTTGTCTAAAACTCTGCAAGTGAGCATTTCTGCTGAGGCTTATTCTGAATGTTTCCATGTTAAGATCAGATGAAACCATTTTCCTTTTCCAAGTCAAGATTACTCTTTTAGGGGGCCGGTAAACACTGTTTATCTTTAGCAGTCCACATTGCAATGATAAAATTTTAGCCACTTACCCTTATCTGACGGTCCGAGTCTCCATGTGCATACACATTGATAGAGGAGTAGTTGCCAATTACTGAGTCAGTTATCAATTCACTTTGACTTCAAACGGCAGCAACATAGTTTCATTTACAGTGAGCTCCTGAGCAGCAGCTTAGGACAAGGAGGAGACCAATAGGAATTCCAGGAGAGGGTGCGGCTGCACGCACATCCACAGTCAATGCTTAGAAAGCCTGATGCAGCCAGGAGTAACTTGCACAAGAGCAGATGTGGGCTTTTGTCCTACTTAAAACAATAGCTTTGCTCCCCTCTAATAACAAAATAAGAAATCCCCTGAGTCGTTATATGGAAGAACATAAATTATAATCATATTTTCCATATTTTAATAGTTCACTGTCTAAATCAGGATAGAATTAAAACTTAACATCTGGAGACAACATCCAAGAATATCCTAGATTATCTTTTTCCTGGCAATATTATGCTTGCTATGTCCTTAAAACTTTCCTCACAGCATAAAGAGATCTATGACTTTCTGGAGAATATAGTTTTTATTATTTTCCCTTTAGAAAGAAGAAATTATTAGCCAATGTTGACAATTAAAGATCCTTGGAAGGCTTTTTGGTTCATCCTCTTCTTAAATGACTGGAAGATCTGGATTTTCAAGTTCCACAAAACTAAGAATGTCCCACTTGCTTTGCTTTCTTATATTTTAGGGTAGAGCTCTGCCATGTAAATGAGATTGGCTGAGGTTCAAACTTGGTTTCTGTCTATCTAGCATGATCATGTGAGGACCTAAGTCTGTATGGGTGTGTTTATTGCTGCTCTTACTACATGAAGACAGAGAGATATAAGTTGCAGGTATGATCATTTTACTCCTTTTCTTAAAATGCGTTTTTGGTTCCCCTTTGCCTACAGGAAAACATCACACTTTCTTGGCCCGGTTTTCAAGCCCTTCGAATCTATGCAGTTTCACCCACATCACATCTTCTGCTTAAACTTTTACATAATAATTCTTAAACATGTGATTTCCCTTTCTTTCTGTGTCTTTTCCTTCATTTTGCACCCAACACAACTTCATTAATCCTTTAAGGGTCACTTCAATTTTCTCTCTCCCTGGGAGCCTTCCTTACTTTATTCAAGTAGAATTGGCTGATAGTTTATTTGGCCCACACCCTTAGTTAATATCACTATTCTTACCCTTAAAGAATTACTCTGTATTTATTGGGCCATGGTCTGTTTAATTTAACTGATTGCTAGCTGCTTGAGGGTAAAGATTGTCTTACTCATTTTCAATGTCTTTGACATGCACAGTGCCTAGAAAATGGTAGATTTTTTTTTTTTTTTAATCAGTGGTACATAGAATGAGACTGATCAGGTTTTCTGACATTTAAGCTATTAAATTTGCTTCATTGTCACATGGTACAATCAATGTTTCTCAATGCTGATGGCTCACTGCCATCACATAGAGGGCTTTGGCAAAGTACCAGTGCCTTAGCCCAAATATTCTGATGATTCTGATGGCTACACTTAATCTCCATAGATTTGGATTTAGTTAGTCTTCAGTGGAGCCCAGTAATAATAGCAGGTACTTATGTAACTCTTACTATGGAAGGCATTATTTCTGACACTGTTTTAAGCACTTTATTTATATTAATTTATAAGCATTTTTTTTAAAATCTATGGTTGAAAATCACTACAGTCTGATTAAATGTCAAGAAAATATAATCACTGAGATTGAAGTAGAATTCTGATACACAGTGATAGAACTAAACCAGTTTCTTTTAGCAAAGCCAAATAAAAATATTTTTATTTGTTTTTGTTTTTAATTAAAGGAGTAAAGTAGCAATCTCAATGTGTACAGTGTGATGAGTTGTGATTAAACTAAAAATAATTTTCAGTGACTGAAGGAAGAATTGAGATTGACCAAGGAGATGTTAAACATTTCCAGTTTAATGTCCAGTTCTCATGAGACAGCATTTTACTAACCAATTTGCCATAAACATTTGTCTTTGCTCACTGGAGCTTTTCACTTTTGAAACAGAGGGCTAATTTAATATGACCTCTTTGCAATTATTTAAAGGAAGCATAACATCTGGAGAAAAAGAGACAAATGATTTAAGTGAAGCAACATTAAAAGAGGTTTACTAAAAAAAGGGTCCTAAGTTAAAATAGTAAGTTTAGAACATTAAATGGGGATTTTATGCATTGTATTTAATTATGAAGACTATTTTCAAACTAAGTACATTATTAAAATAGTTTGCTTTTGCATGAAAACGTATTTTTCTAGTTTTCTTAAGGAACGTTACTCATATGATTTCAGCCACCTTCAGTACTGTTCATAGCCTGCTCTCTAGTCTTTTTGTCATGGGTAGTAACTATCTAGAGTGAGTGGTGCAGACAGTAAAGGAATTTACCAAGACAGTTGTAGGTAAAGAAAAGCAGATTTATTAGAGAAAGTATGAAAATATGTGGCAAGACTGCAATAGGCAGGACAGCAGAGAAGAGGCTGTCTGCAAAGAGGCAGGGGCTGGAGGGAAGTTTTATAGGGTCCTGCTGGAGGGGGGCTACATGCAAGGTTGTGTTGCCCTCAGGTTATTTGTGGTTAGCCATCTCTCAAAACAGTTGTTCATTGTTCTTCCTCACCTGAGGACCTCTGCCACCTGGGTCCCCTTCATTGTTATTGCTTATTTATCGGGACTCCACATTCTTGCTGCTTTTTCTTTCTTCCCATCCATCTTTCCCACCTGCCCAGTCATCTGTCATTATCTGTGTATGGAGGGTTAACTTCAGTGAAGTAAGACAGACTTGTCAGTGGGCCTGGAATAAACCTCACCATTATATAATACATAGAGTTTTGTGTATGATTGAATTTTCATGATATTCAGAAACTATTATAACATTACTTTTATGAGTTCAGAAGATAAGTTTATAACTTAGATTAAAAAATCCAATGGGTCTAGTCATTGCCTTATACTGAGTATTAGCTGTTACTGAATGATTATGTATAAATGAGAAGGAGCAGATCAGCATTCAAAAGTTATTCTCTGTATCATATAAACCAGTGGTTCTCAACCAGGGGCGATTTCAACTCACTCCACAGGGACATCTGACAATATATAGAGACATTTGGTGTTTTCACAAATGGGGGGCAGTGCTAGTGGCATTTAAGTGAGAGACTAAGTGTGGCGATAAAAGTCCTGCAATGCACAGGATAATCCCCCACAACAGATTTATCTGGTCTAAAATGTCAATAGCGCTGAGACTGAGAAACTGGGTATAGTACAAAGCTAATGTTCGGTCTGTTGAAAGTAACTGAAATACAGTCATGCACCATATAATGACGTTTTGGTAAACAATGGACTACATAGATAACAGTGATCCTTTCAGATTATAATGGAGCTGAAAAAATTCCTCTCCCCTAGTGATGAAGCCATCATGAAGTCACAAGACAATGCATTACTTTTTCTATGTTTAGATACACAAATACTTGCCATTGTTATAGTTGCCTGCGGTATTCCCTACAGTAACATGCTGAACAGGTGTGTAGCCTAGAAACAACATGGCTATACCATGTAGCCAAGGTGTGTAGTAGGGTAGGGGTCCCCAACCTTCACGCCCCCATTCTGTCAAGACTGGTAGTGGTCTGTGGCCTGTTAGGAACCAGGCCACAAAGCAGGAAACAGGAGGTCAGTGGGCCAGCGAGCAAGCATTGCTACCTGAGCTCTGCCTCCTGTCAGATCAGCAGAAGCGTTAGATTCTCATAGGAGTGTGAACCCTATTGTGAACTGAGCGTGTGAGGGATCTAGGTTGCTGCTCCTTATGAGAATCATGGAGGTGGAACAGTTTCATCTCCAAACTATCCCCGCTCCTCCCCCTCCAGGTTTGTGGAAAATTTATCTTCCACGAAACTAGTCCCTGGTGCCCAAAATGTTGGGGACCACTGCTATACAGGTTTATGTAAGTACACTCCATGATCCCATAACAAAGAATTCTCCTAAAGATAAATTTCTCAGAATGTATCCTTGTGGTTAAGCAACTCATAACTAAATATACAAACTAAGTTCATTGAAAGTATTAGCCACAGAGATATATTAGCTTCAATGAAGAGTCTACAGTTAATCAAAGTTGAAATTACATAGAAAATTAAGATGTAGAATAATCTATCAGAGATTATAAAGTCTTCTTATTACATAAAAATTTACTGTGCTGACTTTTGCTTAAATAAGTGAGTCCAATTCTCCATAAAATATAGTTTAATAATGCAGAAGCTTTTGTAGTGGTTGTATAAACTGTGGCTGATTTGGTTTGGATTCACATGTGGTTAAGCTACATGTTTTTATGGTTTCACTGGATTTCAGGTTTTACTTTATGAAGTAATATTGGTAAATGGAGGGACAGATATAAGGTGATTAGCCTGCTAATCAGATGTAATGTTGGAACTTTTTTTCTCCCCCTTTAAAGTTTTGTATAGATTGGATTCTTATACTTTAAATCAAACTACTTATAATCCAAATGATTTACAGAAAAACTCTGCAAGGTGAGGTCAGTGTGTGCTTCAGGGCCAGGGCAAAAGACTTTACTCTGCCATTTATTTCCACTGTTTTGTTTGGCCTTGTCCAAAGAACCAGATGGATAAGCAGGACACATATGGTATCTGAACTGGCTGCGGCTCCCAGCAGGCCTGAGCTGTAGACGCTGTGGCCTGCTGCTCTGCTTTTATGTTTGAGTTCAAAATTCTCCTACTCTTTTGTGCAGGGGCAGAGGCCCGGCCCATTGAAGCTCAGCAGGAAACAGCCACTCTGAAATCCAGAATGCTCATCTAGAAGGAAAAGACCTTCAGCAACAAAAGCCCTCTCGTCCATAATCTGCTTCTCTTTTCCTTTGTGCCAATGATTTCCTCTCTCAGGATCAAAGAGCTCTGTGGGGACACAACTCCTGACTCAACCCTTCGAGCAGTTTCTGTTTTGAATCCAGGTTTGGGTCTGTGGGTTGAATTTCCTTCTGGCTAGCCTTGTGACCACTCCTGGAGACAGATAGAGAAACTGCTACAAGGATTTGTAAAGACCAGAAAACAAAGGCCATCTTTTGTTTTGACAGTAGTAGCTCTGAGCCAGATGGGAGGTTGGGCCTAGGACCATTGCCCTGTGATTAGTGATGAAAAAATCCTGGTGCTATCTAGGGCTGAGCCACCTCAGTGAGATGGTGTGGTTCAGGTCACTAATATAATTTGTTCCCTTTTGCTTGTATTGTTTTTGAGGGTCATGGTAACTTTCATATCTTACACAGTGGTCCTGCATTTAGGAGGCTGTAGTGGTTTTATAAGTTTAAAATTGGCTATAAGCATGGACTTCGGAATCAGAAAGATTAGAACTGAATCTATCATGTTAGCAGAGGAAGTTTGAAAGTTATATAATCCCACTAAGCCTCAATTTTCTCATCTGACAAATGGATATAATGGTATCTATATAACTAGGTCAAATGAGATGTTATATTTTGTCGTGGTAAGACTATATACTACAGAGCCAGACTGCTTGGGATTGAATGCTGGCTGACCTTGGACATAATGCTTCATTTTTCTGTGCTCTGTGGAGATAATAATAGGATCAAATTAGAGGGCTGCTGTTAAGATGAAGAAACTACATGTGTAGAACACTTAGAACAATGTCAGGCATCTAGTAGTGCTTAAGAAACACTAGCTATTTATTATTGTGTAGGTAAAAATACTTTTCTCAGTAGCAGAGAAACCCTTTTGTGAGTACATATTTATTACATACATGCATAACATTTATAAATGCATTACATAGAAACTCTTTTTAACGCCCTAAATGATTGCATTATTTGGATAATTTCTCAGTCTTCTACTATAATGGGAAGTTATTTCAGATATATATGACCACCTGCAAAGCCAGCTCAGAGTGTCTGGTATTGTTCTTTTTTCATTGTTAATAAAAACATTTACTTTGCATTTTATACAGAGCAACCTGAAGTCTGCATCATGACCTTACAGTTATTAGGGGCTTACACTGTGTTCATCTCAACAGTGTAGTTCTGGGGATGGTGGATCCACAGAAACACAGGCAGGAATTTGGAAGGAAGAAAGGGGCACAGAAAGAATGTATCTTAATCAGTTCTTCAAGAAAAGGCAGTAGAACATTCTGAGTTTCTGAAAACATGTGCAAATGGGGCTTCTAAGACAAACACTGTATTGTGAGCGCTTGAGGCAGGACAGGAAAAGGAGGTTGATAAGTAAGGGAGCATTTTCTTGAGGCAAAGGATGAAGGGGAAGGCTTACTGTTTTTAATCCTCTCAACTCCAGGACCCAATAATCAGAGGAGACCATGTCCAATCTTGAATCATTTTCTTGCTCCAAAAGAGGAGCTAATACTCCTGGGACCAGACCCTGAAGCTATCATGCTGTCATTCCTCAGTCCCTGTTTATGCCCCACAGCACCTTAGAAGGGCAGGGGAAGGTCAGAGGGTAGTGGCTTGTGTTCTGTGGAAGTAAAATATTTAGTTCACATTAAGCACTGATAAAAACCCATTGACTGGGACCACAGATAAGACAGATCTGTTGAAAGAGGTCTCTGGTGAGGGCCAAGATGGGGAGGTCCCAGACATCCTTATCTTGAGGTGCAACAGGTATAGAAAGTCTGAATGGGGGTATTAAAGTAATGTGAGACAGAACACTCTGAGACCTTAATTTTAATAGGATAGTTTTGAAAAGAGAAATCAAATCAAACACTAGGTGCCAGTTACAACAAATATCATTACTTTATGCTCACCTGGTAGCATAAAAAATTGCCAAAGCATGTCCAGCTAACCAATAGATCTTGCTAGGAGGTGTCCGTGTGCAGGAGAGAGGGCTGAGGGACTCGGTACAGCTGACTATCCAACGACATTCCTATGGAAACAGAAAGGGAAGAGTCCTGGCTTGCTGGCTTATTGGCAGAGTAGAAGCAAAATCTCAGAAGTGACTCCACATTCTCTGCAAACAGCTTTGACCAAGGGAAAGAGGAGCCAGATTCTCACTCTGAGATGGTGCAGGGGCCAGACTTAACCCATTACACATGCATTAGTCGTGGTCATTCTGCAGTTGATGGGCAACTCATACTAGGCAAGTGAAGGGAGTTAGTTAGGTTTTTCATTTTTAAAATTTTTAATTTACATTTTAACCTCAAATCTATTATCAGTGCCTCAGATACAATTTAATTCTAAGTCTTTAAAGCCCCCTTAAAACAAAAGTAGACTTTTTTTTTTTTTTTTTAAGTGTCCTCACTTTCTGGTAGTCACTTTCCCCCCAGTCTCTAGTTTTATCCCAACTTAGAGTCCATGAACTTCATCAGACCATCTAGAAAGACTTGGGCCTTTCTAGAGAGAATCCGAGTGCATGACTTCAGATGAGCTGCGCCAGTACACTCAGTGCCCGAGACACTCTGAACCGAACAGTGTAGTAATTCATTTCCATCATGCCATAGTCCTGGAGCAGTACCCCAGGGTGTGTCTACATTGGGCCAAGTATTCTTGGCTTTGCCATTCTCTAAGAGGCTATTGAGCACAATCTTGTGTAGCTGAGCAACCAAGTTAACATGGGGTCATTATGTGGTGTTTCAGAGCAAACTGTCACTGCAGGTATCTCATGGATCAGTCTTCTTTAATACTGCATGGCCACAGTCTGGAATAACTTCGTCTTAGGTTGAGTGTGTTCCAGGTGTAGTCTCATAACTTCTCACATGCCACATCTTTGCCAGTTTCCTTCTGTAGTTGAGTTAGCCAGACAAACACTTCTTGATTTGCTAGTACATGTAGAGGGCCTGTCAATCCATACATGGCTGTTGCAAAGGACAGATAAGGGCTTGAAGGGGCACTGCCCAACAAGTTGCTGATATGGGCACTTACATCGCTGCCCTCATGGTCACTGTGGATGGTGTGGTACAGGTGCGTGAGCTCAGTGAACTGAGCATCAGTATAGCCTAACATGTTGGTGAAATTGTGGGACCAGTTCAACTTGGAGTCAATGGCCCCAACATTTTTGCCCTCTTAGTAGAGATTTTGGTAGATCTTTGTTGCAACACAGGTAGCTTTGTGATCAGATCCACACAGTCTTCATAAATCAGCTCCCAGAACTTGATATCCTCTGCATATGCTCAGGTAGTATTACTTTCACTGTTGAGGGCTGTATAGGCTGCACTGAGCTGAGACATGGGATGTATATTGGTGGGAAAGTTGTCCAGCATGGTGACCACATGGGAGGGTAGAGCTGCCCTCTTTGACCACTTTTTTGAAAGCCAGGATACCTGTTTCCTCTGTTGGGATATGTTCAGCTACCAGCAGCTGAGATAAGCCCTCCAGCAGAGGTTCTTTCTTACCCTTAGCCTTAGGTGGCAGTTTTTGGCACTCAGGGACACTAAAGCCTCAGAAATGGATGCTTTCATTAGGATCAAGAACTGATGTTTCATATACCAATCGCCTCGTGCCTCTCAGGCCACCACACATCCTGTCCACAGTGGTTTGGCCCACCACCCTCTTGCCACTTTGCTGTCTGAAGATCTTAATTCTGGCCTGCTCCTTGGGTATCAGGTAAGTCGATATGTCTTCCAAATTCCTAGAGGAGGTACTGGCATGCCAGGCAGCAAGAACAAGACAAGATACATCCTTTGTTCCCAAGAACTGGTGACAAAAGCAGTGATGCAAGCCATGGTGGATAGCTGCAGACTCTGATGGCCAGAGAGGGAGAGAGGGGGTCCTTTGACAGGGAGCCTATGTTGCTGAAATGCTCTGGGTGAACAGTTCCTGTTCTTTAAAATGAGGCTCACCCCAGCACTTTGGGAGGCCAAGACAGGTGAATCTCCATGAGGAGTCCGGGAAGTCAGAGACTATCTGCCTGGTGAAACCCATCTCTACTAAAATACAAACTAAGCTGGGCGGGTGTTTGGTGCCTGGCAGTCCCAGCTACTCAGGCTGAGGCAGGGAGGTGTAGCCCAGGGCCGGAGCTTGCAGTGAGCGCTGAGATCCAGCCACTGCACTCCAGCCTGGGCTGACAGAAGAGACTCATCTCAAAATGAGGCTGCACCTGTCCCAAAAGCACTTTGGGGCCGGAGTTGGATCACCTGAGGTCAGTTCGAGATCCATCTAGCCAACATGGAAACCCTATATCTCTACTAAAACGCCACAAAGTAGACGGGCTTGGTGGTAGGCCTGTAATCCCACTCAGGAGACTGGGGCGGGAGAATCACTTGACCAGGAGGCTTGAGAAGTTGCAGTGAGCCCCATGCCTGCATTCCAGCCTAGGTGACAGAGTGAGACTCCATCTCAAAAATAAATAAATATGAGTAAAGTTTGAGAAAAGTACAAATACACACAGACACCTTATGATAGAAGTAGATGGAAATTAAGTTTGATGAAAGCAGCAATTGAAGAAAGGCCGTCACAACTCAGGACTATTAGAAACCCTTGGCTGTAGGTGTGCCTGGAAATTGAAGGTCTGTTTGCCACACGGCTGCAAATCATCTGCTATACAATTGGCAACTTACACTGACATTTTCTTCTCTGTTGCCATTGTCTTTATCTATCCCAGGAGGAACCCCCATGTATCGTCCCTCCTAACTCTTTTTTCTCCCCTTGACCCAGCTGTTCATTTCTAATTCTTTTCTGGATTACTCTGGCAGAGAAATTAAGCACATTTACATAATGCATATTTTAAAAAGCACCAAAAGGAAGATCTATTTACTCATACGGTAGACCCAATTCTACCATTTGGTTGTTCAGTCCACAGCGGGGACATTTTCTGGTTAATATTCTGACAGATTAAACAAAGGAAAGGATTGCTGGCTTGTATTTTTACATGTACCTTATGAAATCTATTTGTTTGAAAAAATGAAAAAAAGAAAATGCAAAAATGATTATGAAAATCAATACACTTCATACCTGTATGCTAGCAAAGTTTCATTTCAGATAAAAAAGCTACATGTTGTTGAATTGATTAAAAATGATTTACTGAGAAAATATAATGTGATGGCTTAATACTCCTCCCTGAGTTTAATTGGGTTTAGGTTATGAACAGATGCTAAAATGAACTGCAAATATTTTAAAGATTATTTGTGTAAAAATACATTTTAGGAGTGTGAACTCAAAAAGATTTCATTTGAAGTTTAGCTGACACGTGTTGCTTTATGTTGCTTCAGTAAGCTAAAGTAAAAAGTGGTTGATATCACAGATGTTTTATAGTTCATTTATCAAAATTTATTCATAAAAAGTTTTACCTTAATCTCATAGAACTGAAGTGCTTTAGTTTTTTGTAGGAATATGTAAATTCTTTCAAATCTAATTGTAGCATCAAAATAAAATTAAGGTATGATGAAGATCTGCAGAACTTCAAGACTTCCTTCAAAACAAAAAGCATATTTAAAATTGTTCTGAGTTTTTCAGTTCATTTGGCCTGGGCAGCTTCCTGCATGTCTTGTCATAAATCCCATGTTAAATTTAGTCATATATTCAGAAAATGGAGAAAGGTACTCACCAGTGGCAGGTGAAAACAGGAAATAAAAATATTGACTCGGGATGTTCCCAAGGCCATTAATGAAAGGATTGTAGTTCCTAAGGCCACCATGAATAGGAAAGTGGGCATAATTACCTCATTGGGCACCCACTATATTCCAATTCATGATGCCTATAATTTCTGGTTATGTGAGTAACATGGCAAAATAGCTTGGATTGTAGTGAATTTTTTAAGTGCCTCTTAAAGATCTTCTATTTTTAGGATCACAGCAGAATCTTCACTTTTCCATTTCCTCTCTTTTGGAAACACTTGGGATTTTTTGGAAATGCCTAGTCTTTCATTTTGATGTTTTAGTTCTAAACAAAATGAGCACACACCTAATCACCGATGGTCCTGTTTATCTGGAAGACCAAGCTGTTTTGGATCTCATATGACCCCGAACTAGAATTGCTATAAAAATGGACATATACAAAAAAAATATACATAACATATATATGTGTGTATATATAATAAATATATGTGTGTGTATATAAATTTTTTTTGTTCAGGTTCTGACTAGAACACTAAGATAAATTATTTGGAAAACATTTCTTCAAGAAAAAAGTATTCATCTAGGAATCATCTATCAGAGAGTTACCATGTATGAAGCACTGTGTGCTAAAAGAGAGAAAAATAGTGTTTACATATTATCTTGGAAAGTTAAATTGATGGAATTTACTGAGAGGTTATGACTTTTGCTTTTAGAAAAATATAAAGGCAATTAGCCATTTATTAGCAGTTTTCAAGGCTTATGGCAATCTGCATCAGGCACTTACACTGAATGCGCTTTGATTATAGTATAAATCATTCAGACTGTGTCCATTTTGTTTGAAAGCATTGTTTATTGAATACATTGCCTACAGATGATATCAGGGAAATAACTTTTGTTATAAACCATAACTGATGGATTAGATGGTAAGGCTTAGTTCCAGAGGAGGGGATTCCAAGGTGGAGTTTCAATTAACGCAAGAGGGTAAGACTTGGAGGTTCTTGTGGGCAAGGCATCTTAGAGGAACAATAAAATCCACCCCTACTCTGGCTCCACTCCTACCAGATAAAGAGATGTTTGGAACATGAGATCCTGGAGGACTTATCTCTTTCTTAGGGCCTGGAAAAATGAGTATGAACACTGCCTGACTACATTGTAAGGCACCACTGTGCCTGAGCACATTGTAAGGCACCAATATATTTGGCTCTCAAAAGGGAGAATAGTTTATTTAGAAGCCCATTGTCCCTGAAGACTTCTCTCCATTGTGATAAGGGGATTCTAAGAAGTGGGTTGGGCTAGTGGCTGCAGAACTGGTGGACACGGTGTCTGCTTGTGTTACCCCTAGTGGAGGGATGGTCCTGCCTGAGGTCAACCACCAACTTAACACCAGACACCTCCACCCACTTCTCACAACTATACACCTCAGGGGAGGGAAAAGGCCAGTTCAGAACTAACTGAGTTTATGCCTCACTTGACCAAAAAACTCTGAAGTGGCTGAGGAAAAAAAAAACCAAAAACGTGGAATTGACTTAAGTTTCTGCCATCCAGCAACTAAGCTCAATTATAAAGACAAATATCATTTTACATATCTGATTTTTCTCAGCTAAAAATATTGTGCTGACAAACATTGCTGTAATTTCAGTAAATGTGCTCTATTTCCTATGTGAATGTATAAAATGATTTTGGAACATTTATTTGATACTAGGATCAGCTTCATAGATAGGATTGTAAACTATTTTATAAAGTACCTTTAAAGGATTAATAAGGAGAAATTAATTACCATATGTTGATATGCTCAGAAATGTTTACATAACCTATTAGTTGATTGGTATTTTTTAAATAACGAATGTTTCAAGTGAGAAATCACCAATAGCAGAAGTTCAACAATATCAATTACAAAAACCTTCAGGATTTTGCCTGTCAATTTCTAGAAATGCTCACTTAAGGGAGCAGATTCTATTCTGTGAATGCATTTAGAGTGTTTGGAGCTGATTTTATGACATCCTAACTTTTTTCATAATTGTAAGACCATTGAGAGAACCATTGAATTACATTTTTGAATTTTATATATATATATATAGCTTTTCTTACTTTTTAAAGCAGTTGAACTTAATCTTTTATTGCTCTAAAAGCATGGCTCAAGTAATTTGTAAGAATTTCCCTTAAGGATGTATTTTTTTACATACCTGGTAATCAACCATTTCTCGAAGGGTTTTGGAGACATCAATGTTCTGAGTATGGCATATCATAGATCTAGGTGTATGCCTAGACAAGTTCTACACTCTGAGACCTCAGTGCTTTAGAAGATTGTTTTGGATTTATGTAGCCTGAAGTAACTAACGATTGTGCTGCATAATTTTTATTAGGAATCTGTTACGTGTCCAGTCATTATCTTTCTTACCTTTATCTCTTCTTATGAGTTGATTTTCAGATACATTCTTTCTTGGTAAGTATTATATTATGCTCATTGCTGAAATTCCTAAAGATTATGTCCTATTACTTTTCAATTATTATTAACAAATTTGCATATAATGTTACAGGAAACCTAGGACGGGTGATGTTTCTAACAGTCTGTAACCTAAGCCTGAAAAGACTTGTTATGGAAAGTTTTAAGAAAAGCTTATGTATTTTTCACATATAATAAACTGCAAACATTTAAAGTGTACAATTTGATATACTTTGCAATAGATGCATACCTGTGAACCCATCACTATAATGAAGATAATGAACATACTCATTATGTCCCAAAGTTTCCTGTGCCATGGTAATACCTCTTTCCTGCCTTTCCCTGTCCCTCTTTTCGTCCCCATGCAACCACTGATCTGTTTTCTGTGACTATAGATTACTTTACATTTTCTAGAGTTTAATATAAATGGGATTGTACTGTATGTACTAAAGTTTTCATATTAATTCTTTCACTGAACATAAATATTTTGAGATTTGTTACATGTATTGATAGTTAATTTCTTTTAATTGGTTTTTCCCCATTGTATGGCTATATGACAATGTGTTTATCCACTCATCTGTTGGTGGTTATTGGAATTATTTCCATTTTATGGCTTTTACTGATAAAGTCATTATATGGATATATGCTTTTATTTTCCTTTGTAAATACCTAAAAGTGGAATGACTGGATCTTACAGTAGGTGTAGGTTACACTTCTTAAGAAATGGCCAAACTGTTTATTTATTTATTTATTTATTTATTTATTATTATTATACTTTAAGTTCTAGGGTACATGTGCATAACGTGCAGGTTTGTTACATATGTATGAATGGGAGAACATTTTTGCAATCTACTCATCTGACAAAGGGCTAATATCCAGAACCTACAAAGAACTCAAACAAATTTACAAGAAAAAAACAAACAACACCATCAAAAAGTGGGCAAAGGATATGAACAGACATTTCTCAAAAGAAGACATTCATACAGCCAACAGACACATGAAAAAATGCTCATCATCACTGGCCAAACTGTTTTCTAAAGTGGTTGTGGCATTTTATGTTCTATAAGCAGTTGTAATTACTCCCTATTATTGACAATCACTTGGTATGGTCAGTCTTTTTAGTTTTAGCTGTGTAGTGGTATCTCATTGCACTTCTGATTTATACTTCCTTAATGTTTAATGACATTGAAATACTTTTCCTGTGCTTCTTTGACATGCAGGTATCTTCTTTTATAAAGTATTTGTTTAACTATTTTTCCTATTTTAAAATTTTTACATATATAACTCAGAGATTCCAAGCCCATTCATACATTTGGTTATTCATTAGAAATACTCACAGGACTCAGAAGCAACAGTATTCCTGACTATATTTTTTTAGTGATCCGCAATGGAAAAAGATTCATCAGGTAGTCTGGAGGAATCCCAGCACAGACTTCCAACATTTTCTCTGTCAAGAGGGATCACACAGAAATGCTTCTCCTCCACCAGTGAAATGCAGCAATATATGTGCAGTGTTTTGGCCCAGGAAACCTTGTTTGAGACTCAAGAGTCCAGAGTCTCAGGATGTTCCCAGATATTTGGGGCTAGTTATATAACCACCCTTTGCTGGTGTGGCCAGCCACACGTAGCAAATTTCCAGAAGGGAAGCAAGTATTCACCATCAATCACATTTTCTTGTACAATCAGTGTAGGCAAGCTGGTACAATAACAGTACAGTAACTCATGTAGACAAAACAGCCTTATTAACATAGAGAATATTCTGAAAGCCAAGTCCTCAGATGCCAGCCAAAGACCAATTTTGCAAGCAGACCCATCTAAAGATAGTAACCCCCAAAATGCTATGTTATCTCTCTCTCTCTCTCTCTGTCTACACACGCACACACACACACACACAATTTTATTTTCACCAAAATCTTATTACTGTGGGATATCCAGAAGAAGTGAGAGTATGGTAAACCAGAGAAAGTCACTATGTTGGAAAAAGTAAATAGCATAAGATACAGGGAAGCACAACATCTGGGAATGTGGTATTTGCCTTGCTGCCATAGCTGCTGGGATTTGAGTCAATTGTAATTTATAACAATATGGTAAGGAATCCAGTTTTACCCAAAGGTAGAACTTGCTTGATCTGATGGGAACGTGAGGCTGAGAATAAGATGAGATTTATAAAAACATAAAACTTTCTTCTGGATTGTTCTTCAGCATGACCTGAAGTCCTGGGGACATATTGAAGGCTAGGTAAGGAATGAATTCAATGGAGGGGGGTTACCACTCTGGTAGCACCTCAAGCCCAGAACAGAAATCTTTGGGATGAACATGCCATGCTCCCTCTGGGAGGCTAGATGGGTGCCTTTGGGGACATGAATCTTTCTACATCAAGCAGTGTTGCCATCTTGAACTTATTTTGATTAGTGCTTGTTGAACTGCTTGTCTTAAATTCTTGTCCCACCCTCTTTACCCATGAAAGCTTCTTGTCGTATAATAAACAATGACCTCCCCAACATTCTGGTGGTAAAAAGTACTTCCCATGTTGCTGTTTTTTCTTTTTCTTTCTTTTTTTTTTTTTCCCAAGAATGTCCCTCAGGGCAAGCCAATGGGGTATGAAGGAGAATGCAGATGTGTGTAAATTAATAATTTAATCCATGTGGGCAATGTTCTATTGGTCTATTTTAATCTGAGGACAGGTTTTAGAGTATATGGTAGAACTGACTACTGGAATCTTTCAGGCAACATTGTATAACTGTTGCTTTTTTTAATTTGGTTTTTGATAGCCATGTAAAGCCTTTCTACTAGGTTCAAGATTAGGCTTCCTGAAAAAAACCTGAAGAATAGGTATCAGACCCGTTCTTGTTAATAGGTAAGAGGCACTGGCTTTGAATTTATATTATTATGTGAAAATGAAGGCAGTCAAGAAAGACAGTTTCTAGTCAGGGTCACCCCTCCTTAGTGAGAGGATGTGATGTGAATTTACATTAAAGGTACAGTTACAGTAAAGGTAGTTAGTTAAGAATGGATAAAGCAACTAATTGAAATTTGTCTTTGATGGAAATAGTAGATGTTTAGTTTATGGGCTGTCACCTGTAGTTTGATTATGCTGGTAAATTTTTTAGGTCAAGTTATAAAGTGTAAATATTCTAATTTTACCTTCATTAGAGATATGGATTTTGTTACCTGTATCTTTTGGAATTGTGTTAAAAATCAAACAAACAGTTCCCATGAAGCTTTTCACCCCTGATGTAAAACATTGGTTGAGGTAACCTTATTTATTGAATACTAACTTTATTAAATGAATATAATTTCTATCAGTGTCATAATTATTATTGTGCTAATTGTGAATTATTGATATGTTTAGTGCCTAAGGAGCAGAAAGCCATGTAAAGATATTTAAAAGCTTTTAGGTCTTCTATTAATACAACACTTATCATAGCCCTGAAATATTTTGATATTACATTCCAGATATGGAGAGAGTCTCCATACATCTATTCAGAATGTTGCCGTTTCAAATATTACTTTTCCTCTTTTTAATGGAGACAAAGATGACTCATTGAATTCATTTCATTTCATTAAACTACTTTATGCTTCTTGAGATCAGCTGTGGCAAAAGTAGAGGAAAACAAGTTTCGAAGACAAAGAGTTGATGTTAGCAGTGAGCAGAAACATCAAGACAATGTCTATATTGGCACAAAGTGAAGTAAGGATGTGGTAATCAAACGATTAATTTGTTCTGGGTACATAGTCATTTCTGATGATAATGTTAATGATGATGGTAGTGGTGGTGGTTGTGGTGAAGATACTAACCCAAACTACCACTTTTTGAGTACTTATCAGGTGTTAGGCAATGTATTGAGCACTATTCTTGCATTAGTTCATTTAGTTATCAAATAACTCTAAGAAGTAAGTCTTATTTTTAAGCTAATTTTTACAGACAGGGAGATTGAAGAACAGATGGGTAAAATAAATTGTTCAAGGTCACACACTAGTAGTGGTAGAGGCAGGATTCATCCTTAGGCAGTTTAGTCCTGATACTGTACTCTAAACCACTATTTTTTTAATATGCAAAAGTGACAATGTTATGTAATCTAATGTTCTAAATGATCATCTAATGTTATAAACTCTCCAACCACCTCACATGATTGTCTTCAGAGACAAAAAGGATTGGTGAATGAGAAGCATTTTTAAAACTCAGAATATAATTAATAACACAAGGATGAATTATTTAACCAAAACTTTTTATCCAAAAAGTTTAAATTTTTTTTTTATTATTATCATCCTTTAAGTTCTAGGGTACATGTGCACAACGTGCAGGTTTGTTACATATGTATACACGTGCCATGTTGGTGTGCTGCACCCATTAACTGGTCATTTACATTAGGTATATCTCCTGATGCTATCCCTCCCCCCTCCCCCCTTTCCACAATAGGCCCTGGTGTGTGATGTTCCCCTTCCTGTATCCAAGTGATCTCATTGTTCAATTCCCACCTATGAGTGAGAACATGCGGTGTTTGGTTTTCTCTTCTTGTGATAGTTTGCTGAGAATGATGGTTTCCAGCTGCATCCATGTCCCTACAAAGGACACGAACTCATCCTTTTTTTATGGCTGCATAGTATTCCATGGTATATATGTGCCATATTTTCTTAATCCAGTCTGTCACTGATGAACATCTGGGTTGATTCCAAGTCTTTGCTATTGTGAACAGTGCCGCAATAAACATATGTGTGCACGTGTCTTTATAGCAGCATGATTCATAGTCCTTTGGGTATACACCCAATAATGGGATGGCTGGGTCAAATGGTATTTCTAGTTCTAGATCCTTGAGGAATCGCCACACTGTTTTCCACAATGGTTGAACTAGTTTACAGTCCCACCAACAGTGTAAAAGCATTCCTATTTCTCCACATCCTCTCCAGCACCTGTTGTTTCCTGATTTTTTAATGATAGCCATTCTAACTGGTGTGAGATGGTGTCTCATTGTGGTTTTGATTTGCATTTCTCTGATGGCCAGTGATGATGAGCATTTTTTCATGTGTCTGTTGGCTGTATGAATGTCTTCTTTTGAGAAGTGTCTGTTCATATCCTTTGCCCACTTTTTGATGGGTTTTTTGTTTTTTTCTGGTAAATTTCTTTGAGCTCTTTGTTGGTTCTGGATATTAGCCCTTTGTCAGATGAGTAGATTGCAACAATTTTCTCCCATTCTGTAGGTTGCCTGTTCACTCTGATGGTAGTTTCTTTTGCTGTGCAGAAGCTCTTTAGTTTAATTAGATCCCATTTGTCAATTTTAGCTTTTGTTGCCATTGCCTTTGGTGTTTAAGACATGAAATCCATGCCCATGCCTATGTCCTGAATGGTATTACCTAGGTTTTCTTCTAGGGTTTTATGGTTTTAGGTCTAACATTTAAGTCTCTAATCCATCTTGAATTAATTTTTGTATAAGGAGTAAGGAAAGGATCCAGTTTCAGCTTTCTACTTATGACTGGCCAATTTTCCCAGCACCATTTATTAAATAGGGAATCCTTTCCCCATTTCTTGTTTTTGTCAGGTTTGTCAAAGATCAGATGGCTATAGATGTGTGGTATTATTTCTGAGGGCTCAGTTATGTTCCATTGGTCTATATCTCTGTTTTGGTACCAGTACTATGCTGTTTTAGTTACCGTAGCCGTGTAATACAGTTTGAAGTCAGGTAGCATGATGCCTCCAGCTTTGTTCTTTTGACTTAGGATTGTCTTGGCAATGCTGGGTCTTTTTTGATTCCATATGAACTTTAAAGCAGTTTTTCCAATTCTGGGAAGAAAGTCATTGGTAGCTTAATGGGGATGGCATTGAATCTATAAATTACCTTGGGCAGTATGGCCATTTTCACGATATTGATTCTTCCTATCCATGAGCATGGTATATTCTTCCATTTGTTTGTGTCTTCTTTTATTTCACTGAGCAGTGGTTTGTAGTTCTCCTTGAAGAGGTCCTTTACATCCCTTGTAAGTTGGATTCCTAGGTATTTTATTCTCTTTGAAGCTATTGTGAATGGGATTTCATTCATGATTTGGCTCTCTGTTTTCTGTTACTGGTGTATAGAATGCTTGTGATTTTTGCACATTATTTTGTATCCTGAGACTTTGCTGAAGTTGCTTATCAGCTTAAGGAGATTTTGGGCTGAGACAATGGGGTTTTCTAAATATACAATCATGTCATCTGCAAACAGGGACAATTTGACTTCTTGTTTTCCTAACTGAATACCCTTGATTTCTTTCTCTTGCCTGATTGCCCTAGCCAGAACTTCCAACACTATGTTGAATAGGAGTGGTGAGAGAGGGCATTCCTGTCTTGTGCCAGTTTTCAAAGGGAATGTTTCCAGTTTTTGCCCATTCAGTATGATATTGGCTGTAGGTTTGTCATAAATAGCTCTTATTATTTTGAGATACATTCCATCAATACCAATTTATTGAAAAATTTTAGCATGCAGGGCTGTTGAGTTTTGTCAAAGGCCTTTTCTGCATCTATTGAAATAATTATGTGGTTTTTGTCCTTGGTTTTGTTTATATGCTGGATTACGTTTACTGATTTGTGTATGTTGAACCAGCCTTGCATCCCAGGGATGAAGGCCACTTGATCATGGTGGATAAGCTTTTTGATCTGCTGCTGGATTCGGTTTGCCAGTATTTTATTGAGGATTTTTGCATCGATGTTCATCAGGGATATTGGTCTAAAGTTCTCTTTTTTTGTTGTGTCTCTGCCAGTCTTTGGTATCAGGATGATTTTGGCCTCATAAAATGAGTTAGGGAGGATTCCCTCTTTTTCTGTTGATTGGAATAGTTTTAGAAGGAATGGTACCAGCTCCTCCTTGTACCTCTGGTAGAATTCGGCTGTGAATCTGTCTGGTCCTGGACTTTTTTTGGGTGGTAGGCTATTAATTATTGCCCGAATTTCAGAGTCTGCTATTGGTCTATTCAGAGATTCATCTTCTTCCTGGTTTAGTCTTGGGGGAGTGTAAGTGTCCAGGAAATTATCCATTTCTTCTAGGTTTTCTAGTTTATTTGCATAGAGGTGTTTATAGTATTCTCTGATGGTAGTTTGTATTTCTGTGGGGTCGGTGGTGATATCCCCTTTATCATTTTTTATCACGTGTCTTTGATAATTCTCTCTTTTCTTCTTTGTCTTGCTAGTGGTCTATCAATTTTATTGATCTTTTCAAAAAACCAGCTCCTGGATTCATTGATTTTTTTGGAGGGTTTTTTGTGTCTCTATCTCCTTGAGTTCTGCTCTGATCTTAGTTATTTCTTGCCTTCTGCTAGCTTTTGAATATTCAGTGTTTGCTCTTGCTTCTCTAGTTCTTTTAATTGTGATGTGAGAGTGTCAATTTTAGATCTTTCCAGCTTTCTCTTGTGGGGATTTAGTGCTATAAATTTCCCTCTACACACTGCTTTAAATGTGTCCCAGAGATTCTGGTATGTTGTATCTTTGTTCTCATTGGTTTCAAAGAACATCTTTATTTCTGCCTTCATTTTGTTATGCACCTAGTAGTCATTCAGGAGCAGGTTGTACAGTTTCCATGTAGTTGAGCAGTTTTGATTGAGTTTCTTAGTCCTGAGTTCTAGTTTGATTGCACTGTGGTCTGAGAGACAGTTTGTTATAATTTCTGTTCTTTAACATTTGCTGAGGAGTGCTTTACTTCCAACTATGTGGTCAATTTTGGAATAAGTGTGACGTGGTGCTGAGAAGAATGTATGTTCTGTTGATTAGGGGTGGAGAGTTCTGTAGATATCTATTAGGTCTGCTTGGTGCAGAGTTGAGTTCAATTCCTGGATATCCTTGTTAACTTTCTGTCTCTTTGATCTGTCTCATGTTGACAGTGGGGTGTTAAAGTCTCCCATTATTATTGTATGGGAGTCTAAGTCTCTTTGTAAGTCTCTAAGGACTTGCTTTACATGAAAGGACTCAGATGGAGGGGGCACCCAAGATGGCAGAATAGGAACAGCTCCAGCCTCCAGCTCCCAGCCTGCGCTTGACACATAAGACCGGTGATTTCTGCATTTTCAACTTAAGTACCGGGTTCATCTCACTGGGGCAGGTTAGAAAGACTCTGCTGGTCAGCGAGTGCAGCCAGACCAGCAAGCTGAAGCAGGGGGAGGCATCGCCTCACCTGGGAAGCGCCGGGGGAAGGGAATTCCTTTTCCTAGCCAAGGGAAACTGAGACGCACAACAGCTGGAAAATCGGGTAACTCCCACCCTAATACTGCGCTTTACCAAAGGTCTTAGCAAGCGGCACACCAGGAGCTTATATACTAACAGGTGGCCTGGAGGGTACCACGCCCAGTGGGCCTCCGTCATTGCTAGCACAGCAGTCTGAGATCTAACTGCAAGGCGGCAGGGTGGCTGCGGGAGAGGCGCCCACAGTTGCTGAGGCTTAAGTAGGTAAACAAAAGCGGGAAAGTTGAACTGGGTGGAGCCCACCGCAGCTCAAGGAGGCCTGCCTGCCTCTGTAGACTCCACCTCTGGGGACAAGTTTTTAGTATTTTAAAAACCATGGTGAGCTTGCTTGACTTTACACACAGGTGTTTAAATCCAGGGCTAAAGATATTGCTGTCTACTTTCTCTGGGAAGCCTAATGGGTGAGTCAAAAAGAGGAGAGTCTATAGGGAATGTTTAAGGGTGTTGGATAGGCTGTTTTGCTTCAAAAGCCTTCATAACACAAATCTTCTGGTTCTGGGAACTCCTCCATTTGAGGCAGAATGGTACAGAGAAGAACTAACGCACACAACATCAGGGCTGGTGTGTCTGGTACAGCAGGCCAGTGAGGTGCAGAGGGTGGAGGATGGACCTGGCTTCCGTTTCTGGTACTTTTAAGGCCCTTTTCACCTTTAACAACCCTTTGGGTGATGGTCATGCCTGTTAAAATGCACAGCCTCATAGGATCGGCCTAATCAGTAATACCTAGTGAGAATTAATTAATTAGATTATTCTCAGGTAAACATACTAGGGAAGGGCTTGCACTAGGGTTAATGGTAGTTGGAGGTAGGTAGAGGGAAAAGAGAATGGCCACAGGAGGAAGTCCTGTGGAGCTGGTAGCATCAAGAAGGTGCTCTAGATCCTTGAGAGGGTCCTACAGATTCTCAACAAGTGGCCCATGGTGGAGAATAACGAGAACAGAGTGAGATGAGGAAGGCACAGTAGGAGATTTTCATTTCATGTCATTGCTTGTGTCTGTTTTTATCATAGTTCCACTTTCCCTACTGCCCCTTTGTACCCTGCAGTCTTTCCCTTACCTCAGGAAAGATCTAAGGATTCCTTGACATGACCACTCCCCACTCCTGTTAATTAATTTCCTCATCCTCTGCACATACTAATGTTGAACTCTATTCCCTATCACCTGTTTTTTGATCCGACTTTCAAAATACACAAGCTATGGGAAGGAACTGAAAGGTAGAAAGAAAAGTATATCTGAGATTACTGATTTTTTTTAACCTAATTGTTTACTTCTTTCTGTAGTGTGAAAGACTGCCATCTATGACTTTCTGCAGATAAAATTCAGGAGTTGAAGCCCCAAGGTTTTGCATAGGAAATCATAGACTCAGTTTTAGAGCTAAGTTTGACTGTAGTTCAGATTTTTTCCTTAAAGGTACAATTTAATGCATCCCCAAATATTTGAGACTTTCACAAGATATGGCAGGTCTTCTGATTCCCAGTACCATGAAATTTCCATTCCACTACATCAAAATACTGAGTGTCCATCTGTGTGTGTACCAATCCCCTGACTATATCCACACACATGCACACTCTTGTTGCTTCTAAGACCAGTTCCTGTGCCTGAGTGGTCAGTGGTGGAAACAGTTTTGCTACTATTTTCCCTTACACTGTTACTAGGCCTATGATTTGCATTTAATATAGAGAGGTGGTTACCAAGTTGAGTACATCTAATTTGTCTACATATCTAAGCACTGGTCTAAAGTGATTTATTACTATTTTCATGATGTCAAGATTCCTAAGTGGCACCAGATGAAATGTCAAACTGGGACATGGTTACCCTGGTTACATTCTATTATATGTTTTGAAACTGCAAAGAGAGATGGATTTGTGTTTGTGTTTGTGTTTTAGTTTTATAAACCTTAGAAACAAAACCTCCTTAAGGACAGGGATTTTGTCTGTCTTGTTCACTGGTGTATGTCAACACCCAGAACAATGTTAGTAACTGTTGAATGAAAAATATTAGCCTTATCGTATGTACTTATCTTTGCAGTAGAATCAAGTCCTGGAAATACTGTGCCCCTTTTCTGGTCTTGTCAACTGATTTCCCTCATTCCAACCCTCAATTTATTTTCTACTATAACATTACCAAAATTGACCAGGTATAATCCAGTGACTATTATTTACATTGATTATTTAGCAAAATCTATATAAAACTGTTTTTTAAAACCCAGTAAGTTCTGGGTAGAAAACAAAATTAATATTGGCACTGAATGCTTTAAGTAATATCTGGACTTGAATGGAGAATGTATAGTGTACATTATCTCTGCTCAATGTATCAGCATATGCCAATTTTTGTGAATTTATTTGGCAGATCTGTATATTTTTTTCCCAGAAAGCTCAACTTCCATTTTATAGTTTGGCTAATCAAACAATAAAAATATTTTTCTTTTATTTTTGACTTTTTGAGCTTTGAAAATGAAGGTAGAAATAGGAAGTCAGACTTACCCATATCCCTTTATGAGGATAGTGAAAAAACTTATCAATCAGCTGAATGTGAGATTAATAACAGAAATTATGGAAAATATTGATGTCCTGAACAGTGGAAACTGACAAAATAATTGTTTACTTGGAGATAAAAGGGTACCTACTTCCAGCTGTTCTTTCCAGAAATAAAATAACCAGTGATTCTGTAATACTTTACCAGATTTGAGCAAATATTCCCTAATGTATGTCCTCTTGTTTTGAACTAATTTAGACCTGAAGTGAGCATACTTCTGGTCTCAGTCTGATTTTATTTTAAAGGTTAGAAATATCCTGAAATTTTGAAGCAATGATGTGTATCTTGCCATACATTGGACATCCGATTATTCAATAAGATTTCAACATATGACAAGTCTGAATACAAATGTCATAATTTTAATTTTGGTTCATCAATATTGCATATTTATTAAAGGAAAGGCAAATTGACTTTTTATTTTTGTCTTTTTTCTTTTAAAAAATAGTTTTATGAGATTTAATTTATATGCCATATAATTCACTCTTTTAAAGTATATAATTTAATGGCTTTTAGTATATTCTCGGAGTTGCACGTCCATCATCACAATTTTAGAAGATTTTCATTACTCCAAAAGGAACCTCATGCCCCTACACCTCTTAACTATCATCCCCTTTAGGCCAAATCTCCCTGACCCTAGGCAACCAATAATCTATTTTCTGTCTCTATAGACTTGCATGTTTTGAACATTTCATATAAATGGGATCAGACAATACGGTCATTTGTAACTGGCCACTTTCCTTTAGCGTAATGTGTCCAAGGTTTATTCATGTGATAGCATGTATCAGTACTTCATTTCATTTTATTGCCCAATAATATTCCATGGTATAAATATACCACATTTTATTTACCTATCCATCAGTTGATGGACATTTGAGTTTTTTACACTTTTTGGTTATTATAAATAATGCAGTTATGAACATTTATGCACAATTTTTTGGTGTATGCTTCCATTTCTCTTGGGTTTAAATACCCAGGAATGGAATATATCTAGAAATGGAATGGCATGGTAACTGTATATATGTATATATATATATTTTTTGAGACGGAGTCTAGTTCTGTCCCCCAGGCTGGAGTGCAGTGGCGCGATCTCGGCTCACTGCAAGCTCCACCTCCCGGGTTCACGCCATTCTCCTGCCTCAGCCTCCCGAGTAGCTGGGACTACAGGCACCCACCACCGCGCCCAGCTAATTTTTTGTATTTTTAGTAGAGACGGGGTTTCACTGTGATCTCGATCTCCTGACCTCGTGATCCGCCCGCCTCGGCCTCCCAAAGTGCTGAGATTACAGGCGTGAGCCACCGCGCCCGGCCGGTAACTGTATATTTAACCATTTAAGGAACTTACAGATAGTTTTCTAAAGTGGCTCTACCATTTTACATTCTCACCAGCAATCTATGAGGGTTTCAATTTATCCATATTCTCATCAACGCTTGTTAGTCTCTGTCTTTTTCTAAAGTTATAGCCATTCTAATGGGGATAAAGTAGTATCTCGTCATGGTTTTTATTTGCATTTCCCTGGTGGCTAATGATGTTGAACAGTTTTCAAGTGCATATTGGCTATTTTAATATCTTATTTGGAGAAATGTCTAAAATGTTATAATTTTAACTCTATATTCATGATGCATCCCCATCAACTTCCATTTTAGGAAATAAGTTTGAGCTGGTGACATGAGAATTAAGGAAAAATCCAGTTACGAAAAGCTACATGTTATGTAATTTCATTGATACAAAATGTATGGAATAGCAAATCCATGGAGACAGAGATCATTGGTTACTTAGGGCTTTGGAAGGGGGGAAATGGAGAATTACAACTAATGGTTGAAAGATTTCCTTTTGGAGTGATGAAAATGTTCTAAAATTATATTGTGGTAATGGTTATACAACTCTGTAGACATACTAAAAATGATTAAATTGTATACTTTAAATAGGTGGACTTTATTATATGTAAATTATGTCTCAATACAGCTGTTTCAGAAAGCCAGAGTAAAAAGAAACAAAAACAAAAACAAGAAGTAGGCAGCTAGTCCTTTTGGGTATCTATCTGTTGAACTCACAATATTATACTTTCCTTCTTGATAGTTTGCATAGCTCCTAAGTGATGCTTAGTTAGAACAGAGAACAAATAATATGACATGCACATTTGTTAACCTCTTTATTCTGAAACCAGGTATCACTTAGTTCTAAAACAGAGTATATATCTTTTCCTTCTATTTTAGAGTAATAATTCAGATAAAGTTAACATTTCCAGTAAAAATTGAGGTTTATTTTTGATGTGTTCTATTTTAAGCTAATAACGAAAACTTCAAAGTATAGTAAATTAATGCCTTCCTCATTTGGCACTTTTTCAAAAAACTTTTACTGAGAGTTTGCCATATGACAAACATTGCGCTAGACAATTTTACATGTTGTTTTATTAATTCCACTTTATAGCTCAAAAGACTGGGGTTTCTGTTTTTATTTCATTTAATAGCATAATTAGAATAGCATACTTTTGACTGTGCTATGATAGCGACAGCAATGCCCAATTCATATCATTTCCCTTGGAATATCTTCAGAATATAAAAGTTATAGGCATTCTGGTTCAGAAGAGAAGATAGAAGGGAAAAAGGTCACTGGTTTTAAGCAATGTTGAAATCTAGCCAAGCATGTTTCCATAAGTAATGCTTAGATTCTTTTATTAGAAAAATAATCTGGGCCAGGTGCAGTAGCTCACGCCTGTAATCCCAGCACTTTGGGAGGCTGAGGTGGGTGGATTACCTGAGGTCAGAAGGTCAAGACCAGCCTGATCAACATGGTGAAACCCCTTCTGTACGAAAAATACAAAAAAATTAGCTGGGTATGGTGGCAGGTGCCTGTAATCCCAGCTACTTCAGAACTACCTGGGAGGCTGAGGCAAGAGAATTGCTTGAACCTGTGAGGTGGAGGTTGCGGTGAGGTGAGCCGAGATTGCGCCACTGCACTCCAGCCTGGGTAACAGAAGGAGACTCTGTCTTAAAACAACAACAACAACAAAGAAAAATAATCTGTCTTCTTGTCAAAGTATTTGATAAAACAAAATCCACATGGATTCCTAAAGTGACTTTTTTTCTTTTTTTGTGGAGAATGGGGAAAAAATTGGAAGCCAATTCTTAGTTTGAAAATTATCCAGAAAACGACCTGGAATTTTTTGTTAGTTAAAAGGTTTTCTCATCAAGGTAGATTATTTTAATCCACATTTGAAATAAATGAGAACTTTTAACTGGAGTCTAATTCTTTAGACTTCTTTATCTAATGAAATTATATTCCAAAAATTAAGAAAAATTTTCTGACAAAAAGCCAAGATAATTCATTGCTTTTGGAACTTCATTAAAAGAAGGGAGTTCTTCAGGCAGAAGAGAAGTGATACCAGGTAAAATTTAGACCCTTCTTTTAAAGATAAAATGTCTTTTATCTTTACCAATCTTTCATCATTTCTGGCACTCTACATTCTTCTGACTAAAAGAATTAAAAAAAATCTTTAAAAGATACTTCATTGCTTAAGGCCAAAATAATGACAATTGATTGTGGGGTTTATAACACATGTAGAAGTAAAATGCATAGCAATAATAGCATAATGGATAGGAGAGGGAAATGGAGGTGTACTATTGTAAACTTTTTATAGCTTGTGTAATGATATATCACTTGAAGTTAGCATGAGATAGGTTAAAGATGTATGTTGTAAACCCTGAGAAGTCACTAAAAAGGTAAAACAAAGAGGTATGGCAAATAAGACAATAGTGAAGATAAAATGGGATACAAAAATGCTTAATCCAAAACTAGCCAGGAAAAGAGGAACAAGGTACAAAGAAAAGATGGAGCATTGAGCACTATTAGAAAGATGATAGATTTTCAACCATACCATATTAACAATTATATGTTGATAAATACATAAGTAGGCAATTATATTACACATAATATGCAAATTGTTAGACTAACTAAAAAGCAAGACCCATCTTTGTCCTGTTTATAAGGGATCCACTTTGAATATAAAGTCACAGGTGAGTTAAAGTAAAAGAATGGAAAACACAGTATTAAGCAAACACTAGTCAAAAGAAGCCAGAAGATGCTATGTTAGTGTTGAAGTGGACTTTAGAACAAAGAATATTACCAGGAATAAAGACGTTACATATTAATGATAGGATCAATCTACTTTGAGAATATAAACAGTTCTAAATGTTTATACAACTAACATCTCAGCTTCAAAATACTTGAGGAAAAACTGATACAACTGAATCCTTTTCTTTGTTGGAAACTTTTAAGCTCCGCAATAGCAATTCTATTAACTATTTGAATTTTTAAGCATCTAAATCCCATGGATGAGATTTTTAGATGTTTTATACAGGAGCATCCTACTGCCAATTACCAAAATCTGTATTAGTTCTACAGATCCTTCCTAGATAAACCAATCTCTATTTTTGCCTTCAGCTCAGATGGATAAGAAGGAATTAATGTATGACATCTAAACCATTAATATAAACACTGTTTTTGTGAAGACAAAATTCTAACTCCAACATGGGCACCTAAAGTGTATTAATTAAAATGTTTATTCAAAAATACCAACTACATACCAAGTATTTTATATATGCTATATAAGTCACACAATAACCTTTATTGCACATAAGGAAACTGGGCCATGATGAGATTGTGTACTTGCTCAAGGTCACACAGGAAAGGCCAGAGCTGAGATTTGAACTCAGATCTGTTTGTTGTTGAGTCTGTGATCTTTCTACCATATCACATTCTTTCTCTCGAAAACACACAATGACTTGAAATAAAATAAAAAATAATTGAACTGGAATTTGTGTGTGAATGTAAGTGACCATCATTCCCTGAATCATCAAAGAGACTGGAAAAGAAGGGAATGCCATTTGTTGGTTAACTGCTTTTGTTCTAGAGAACTACTAAACATAACTGCAGTTAGTTTAGGTAGAGACTCCATTCTATAGGAGCCATACATACTAGTATAGTCTAAAGGCCTATAAGAGACCATGCAAAATTTACAGTAATGTGTAGTCTGTAATTTCACAAATCTATATACAACACTGCTACATTAATATTCGTTGAATGACTGAATGAATAGATAGTATTTCTGTAGTCAAATGATAATATCATGGGATTTTAGTATTATCAATTCACCAGTTTAAAAAGCATGTGGACCAAAGTAGTGGGATTTATAGAAACTGTTATTTTTCTGAAATTGATAAAATCTTCCTATTGCAATATTTTCATGACCTTATTAATTAACCAAGTCTTGCAAACTTGTTTTAGCAAAGGAAGTAGAACTGAATCAAAGATACAGAGAAAGCACACTGGTTGAAGAAATATAAGGTTGATTTAAAAAATAATCTTCTGATTGCAACCAAAATTTAAAAACTATTTTGGAGGTTCAAAACATCACAACCTATGACAATTATCTTCATATTCACAGCTTGGACATGTTCACTACCTATATGTCATGTAACAGACAGTCAGCAGAATCATGTTGCTAAGGAAACACCTCTAGCATAAACATAAAAGGCGTAACAGGTTCAAAGGGCTCCAGGGAATTATTATAAAGCCATAAAACCTGCCAAATAATTGGAACAATAAAAGTGGAAAATTAATTTGAAGCAAGACTAAACATTTCAACTGACTGCTGACAGGCTTTTAAAGAGTGTACACATAGACAAGGAAAAAGAGGTGAGGACTTTTAAAGATCCAAGTGGCTAATTAATGGAGACTGAAGCCAAATGCAAGCATTGGGAGAATAGCAGAAAAATTTGGTTTCTGGTTTCACAAAAGAGGATTTACCTTAATCAAATTTATTAGTAAGAAGGATGAAGGTGCAGGGAACAGGCTCCTTGAAGCAGTTAAAAATGGACCAATATTCTAAGCATTGCAATTTGATGTCTTTCTTCGTCCAAGTAAAATATAACTAGGGTGTTAAAGGAAGTAGAGACAGAAATAGAAGACCTTTTTATGAATAGTTTTACAAGTGCACTTAGTTCTAGAGAGACCCCCTAGGATTAACCAATGTGATGGAATTATTTTTAAAAGGTCTGGGAATGTACCAAGTGACTTGCATGCCAGTTGACATCACTCATAAGAAAAGTGCTAAAAGGTGTTTTGAGGGTCAAATGAAGAAACATTTGGAAGCTTACTTGCTTGATGAAGGAATGCCAACTGATTTTTTCATATGGGAGAGAAATGCTTCATTAACTTGTCAAAGTGTCAGAAAGGTATTATTTCTGTGGAAGAAAAGAGGTGTTATAACATATCCTTAGCATTTCTATAGTGGGCAATTTACTGAAATGCTCTACTGGGGTTAAAACGATCTCCTTTCTTAAAAGTGGCATAATGGGAAAATTGGTAGATTGAATTGAAACTTGCTAAATTGTACGAAACAGAAGTTATTTGGCAATTGAATCATTGCTAGTTCAGAAAATCACCCTCTAGAGGACTTAATTTTGGCAGCCATGCGAATAGCTTCCTCTTTTAAGACAAAATCTATGTAAAATCTCCCTAGGCACTGTGTGCATACAAAATCATATAGTACATGAGGTGTGACAAACTTATTTTTTAATAAAACTTATTTTGAAATAAAACTTAAAAACTTACACACTAAGGAAAAGTTAGTTCCATCAAAGTCATCAACTTGGCAGGCTTCATACTCATTTCAGGGATGCCGCCTTTGGACAACTCATTCTTGGAATTTCTCATGTGGAATTGTCCCACAAGACCATGCAAACCTTGAAAATTGTATTTCACAGTAAAAATTTTTCATGCTTTGAGCAAAAATATTATATTTGGGAAAGGTCCAAAGAAATCAGAGGCTCATCTGGTAAAGAAAGTGAGTGATTAAACTGTTATTAATTTTTTTTTTAAATGAGGTATAACTATTAAGTAAAGAAAGCAATATTCTTTTGTGGCTTGTAACCTGATTTTCAAAGTAACTCCTAAAACATTTTAAACATGTTTTGATCAGTCAGTTCTGCTTGTAATGGGACTAAAGATTTTCAAGGTGACTGCCTTGAAGGACAGTTTTAGAATTGGTAGCTGGTATGCTGATTAGAAAACCAGTCTCATGGTGTTTTAACTTATAAAGAGAGAGAAGTAGAACAATATTGATGCCTAGTAAAAATTCCTTGGTGATTTTAAGAAATGAGAGCAATATATTTTAACATTTTTATAGAAAAGGAAAAAGCCAAATTTTGGTTGTGATTTGCTATGGTGAGAAGAGCATGGTACCTACTAGAAGTCCAGAAGTGAAGCTATGTGAACTTAGGTAAGTCACTTTGACATCTTTTAGTATCTGCTTTTATCTTAAAAATTGGATTATTTTTACTTTTGGACAATGACCAAAATATTATTGTCCCATTTGAAAAACATATGCACACACACCCGTTAAAGGGTGATTGTGAAGTTCAAATGAGATACTGTATGAAAAAGCATTTTGAGAATGCTAATGCACAGTATATATAATGTATTGTAATTTCAGAGAAAATATTTTATTAAGCAAAAATTAGAGGCATATAATGATATCAGACTTTGTTCTGCATCCTGACTTCGTTCCAACATTAAGCTGTTGCTTTCATTTTTACATAAACAGAAGCATGGACTTTGTCACAGCTTTTTCATACATAAAAGAAAGAGAGATGATACTTGCCTTTGAGTTATCACGTGAAAATACAATGGAGTATTAGTAGAAATACTTGGAAATAAAGGCCTTGCATAAGTGTAAATTTACATTGCCAAGTGAAATGGCTTGGCAAGTGCCTGGCACACAGTTTACAATACATTCTATTTATTATCGATATTCTTAGGATTCATGGACAATGGTTTGTCATTGAATGTCATACTTGTGAATTTACATATCCAGAACTCAGATTTGAGCAGATTTTCCAGTAAAAGTCCTGATATTTTATTTTTTTTAATACTTTAACTGTAGTCCAAGAGATCCTAGAGATGGGAAAAATAAAGTTCCCTTTAGCAGTAGAAAAATTCACTACGTGATGGAAAATTTGACTTGAATAACATGAATTACTTTGGACACAAAAGATTGAGAACAAAGGACTTTAGCTTCAGATTTCTAAATTACATATTAAAATTGGGCATATTACAATAATAGAAGCATCATGCAAATGCTTGAACTTGAGATATTTTGCATTTGACATGAAAAAAATGATTGAGACCTCTGAATAATGAAATTTTGTCATTACTCGCTCTTCTCTATTAGTGGCTCAGGCTGATACATGTTGTAAATAATCCTTTTATGCCCAGGAAAAGATGTTGAATAGTCTCGATGTAGTTAGGAAAACAGCAATAATACATCTTCTTAGACAAGAAGTCATCCGTTTCTCCAGTGTTCTCCACTGTGCATCCAATAATTCTCTGTGCTCGATTTTGCCATGTGAAAATTCAAGCTCTGAGATACAGAGAGAAAGAAAGTGAGAGAATGTTTGGGACACAGGCTGATACCTCACTACAGCTAACTATTATAATTTTGTTTAACAAACTCCGAAATCTATCTTGGCTTCAGCACACCAAGAAGCTGGATATAATATATCACATGTTAGGAGTTCTTCCTCTACCTCATGAAATGTTTCAAACATGAGTCCATGTTTTCTGAATCTAGTGGTAAAGAATGGGAATTATTGTTTTATGGGCTGAGAGCTCACACCTCATTTCACAGACGTTTCATGAAGTGCCCAACTAGTTATCATAAGACCCAAACTCTACTTCTTGGTTCAGGTAGAGATGTTCTGAATGGACATGAATAAGAGAAATAACTTTATCTAGATATAGAATTTGGAGAGGGAGGAGGTATTTACTAAATGCAACAAAATTAGGGAAATTTTTATTAGGTAGAATTCAATCCATCAAGATACCAATGTAAAAAAATAAACAGCGGTGTTTGAATTTGGGATTAATGAAGTGATTTATTTAATATGCCTAAATCTTAAAACAGAATAATACCTATGCTAGTTTCATTATAAATTAATTTAAACACACAATTTAAAAAAATTAGATACTTCTTCATGGACTAATGATATTGCTAGGGACTGGAGATAAGACTAGAGGGGCCAAGAAGGAGGCTTTTCTGATCAGTTGGGACTCTCATTTTTTGTGTTATCATAGTTCTTCCTTTTTTTGCCTGGCAATCCCATGGAAATCTTGGAATTGTGTCTTTTCAGTTTCAGGTCTTTATTCTAATTTTTTAATGCAATTGATCAAATTATAGTCTTTATCAATTAATTTATACAATCACTTTGCTTCACCCTTATATACTCTGCAGAAATCCTAACTGCTCAACCTAATAAATCATTTTAGTGTGTTTACTTGGCCTGGTAGATCTCTGAACAATTATTTATCTGTGTATCTATGTCAACGTATTTTCTGCTTTCTACTTTCTCTGGTTCACTATGTGAAGGTAGGGTTTATAATTCATTTTCTTTAGTGGGAAAATGATTTGTGTTTGAGATCCATGCAGGAAATGGATGCTCAATAAATAAAAGACTGCTTTGATTACATGTAACAGAAAACTAAGGATGTCTTAAACCATTAGGATGTTTAAGTTGATGAATAGGAAGCCCAGAAGTAGGCTGTATGGAAATGGTTAACTAGCTTGGTGATGTCAGCAAAGAATCCAGGCACTTTCAGCCTGTGTCAGGATGCTGGCCTTGTCCTTTGGCTCAAGTGCAGTCACGGAGGACTGCTAAGGCTCCTGGCACTAGTCCCAGTGTAATGGCATCTAGAGAAAAAAGAAAGAGCAGGGGTTAAATGGGATCACTCAACTTGTGTATCTCTTTTTTTAAGGCCGGAATATTTTCCAGAAGCAATCAGATTTTTTCTATGTAGTATTTTCCAGAATTATGTCTCATGGCCCCCTGAGCTACAAAAATGGCTGGAAAAAATAAATTTCTATTACTTCTAGACTCCCTGACCTGAGAGAAGGTTTAGGCTATTGAATGGGTAACTAAGGATTCATATCAATTACAGGCCAGGCGCAGTGACTGACACCTGTAATCCCGGCACTTTGTGAAGCCAAGGTGGGAGAATCACTTGAGGCCAGGATTTTGAGATCAGCCTGGCCAATATGGCAAAAACCCATCTCTCAAAGAAAAATAAAAGTTAAAAAATATTTATATAAATTACAATAATTTTGTTTTAATTTCCTGTTATACATAAATGTCCCCCTTTCAGCCACAGCAGAACACTTCTAATATCTTTTAATGTCACGAGAGTTACATATACCCATGCCTCTGTTCTCTATTCATTTCTAAACTGTGTCATACAGAACTATAACAATTCTTAATTGTACAGTTATGTGGATAAACACATAAATTTTCATGTACTAGAAATGGGTGTTTTGCTGTATCTCACATATACATAATGTGTACTTGATATATATTTTAAAAAATTAAGAGCAGAAACTGATCCAACACTGGAATTTCTCTGAATATCACTGGATAAATGTTCATTGCTACAATTAAAGCAAAAATTAAAGTCTACACTTGATTAATGTAGAAACAAAAATGTTTTAATAAAAATAGCTATTGCAGTCATATATAAAATAATATAAATATATATAAAAGTAATATTAATATAATAATGAATTAATAAATAATTCAGGAACTGTTCAAGGAAATGAAGACACAGGAATGAACAGAACAGGTGAGACTTCATAGACCTTCTATTCTGTAGGAAAAACAGACAATAAACAGATAAGTAAATACATAGTATGTCAGATGATGTTAGGTGCTTGTAAAGAAAAATAGCAGAGAATGCTGTTTTGGGTGGGTGGGTGGGTGTGTGAAGACTGTTACTATTTTATATAAGGTGACAACAAAAGGGCTCATAGGTGAGATTCCTCACAGATTAATATTCTGAAAGAGGTGAGGGAACAAGGGAACAAAGGGAAGTGACAAAGACAGAAGTCAAGAGAAAACTTGGCCTCTTTAACATACAGGAATACATAGTAACTTCAAAGATTTTGCTGAATGGAGTGTTACATAAATGAATGAACACATATAAATAACACTTAGGTATGCTTGCCTATTGGTCTGTTGTTAAACACCAATTCTTCATTATAAGGGTACTGGTGAAATGAATTTTTTAAAAGTTTTTTTTAGATGCTAGGGATTTGTATATAGGTTTATTACATGTATAAATTGCATGATGCTGAGGTTTGGGCTTCTAAAAGATCCCGTTGCCTGAGTAATTAACATAGCACCTGATGGGTGGTTTTCCAACCCATTTCCCTGCTCCCTTTCCCCTCCTCTTTAGGAATCTTCAGTGTTTATTGTTCCTATCTTTGTATCCATGTGTACCCAGTGGTTAGCTCCCACTTACAAGTGAGAACATGTAATATTTGGTTTTCTGTTTTCAGCATTAATTCACTTAGGATAATGGTTTCCAGTTACATCCATGTTGCTGCAATGAACATGATTGTGGTTTTTTTTAATGGCTGCATAGTATTCCATGGCATATATGTACCACAGTGTGAAGTGGACTTTTTAAGGAAAATTCTGTCCTCATTCAATCTAGGTCATTTTCTTTGTCTGTAGACCCAGTTCTTTGTTATCTACTGGTTTTCTTATCATACAGTTACTATTTTGAGTACATATTATGTGCTGGATAGAGTGTAAAATGGTTAAGACACAAATCTTACTTAATAATTTTCTCAGTCTTACATACTGAGATACATCAAGAGTAACGTTTCCAATTTCAAAGCCAAACAGAATTAGAACTTTGTTTCTTAAATGATGCCACATTTCAAACTAATTCACTAAAGCTCAGACTGAACTTATAATTTTTTTGTACTTAGTATTACATGCAAATTGAAAAAGGTATCTCCATGTCTATAGTTGTTAAACATTTAGAATTTAGATAAACTTCATTAATTTCTCTAGGTATATGGTTTTAAAATTATATTCCTTGGAGCATTATTGCAAAAGGTATTAATACTTTTTATATGAAAAAGTAGTTCCATGGTCAGATAATTTTTTAAGAACACCAGATTATAGAAAGGTAAACAGGCTACTTGAATATACAACTTCCCAAAGCCTTTACATACTCCATGAAATGAACTTCTCCAAATTATTGGATTATGGAAGGACTGTTTATGAAAGACCTCTGAGTGTCTGAATGAACTAGTTTATGTGATACACAGTTCTTGAAATTATACTTTGGTTATGTCAGTTTCTATGAGATACTATTCAAGTCCATGCAGTGCAGGAGGTTTACTATGTGATATGCTTTGGCTGTGTCCCCACCCAAATCTCATTTTGAACTGTAGCTCCCATAATTCTCATGTGTCCTAAGAGGGACTCACTGGGTGATAGTTGAATCATGGGTGTGGGATTTTCCTGTGCCATTCTTGTGATAGTGGTTGGTTTTATAAAGGGCAGTTCCCTGCACATGCTCTCTTGCCTGTTGCCATGTAAGACATGCCTTTGCTTCTCCTTTGCCTTCTGGCATGACTGTGAGGCCTCCCCAGCCATGTGGAATGTGAATCCTTTAAACCTGTTTTTCTGTATAAATTACCCAGTCTCAAGTATTTCTTCATAGCAGTATGAAAATGGACGAATAGAGTAAATTGGTACCAGAATAATGGGGTGCTGCTCTAAAGATGTCCCCAAATATGGAAGCAACTTTGGAACTGGGTAACAGGCAGAGGTTGAAATAATTTAGAGGGCTCAGAGGAAGATATAAAAATGTGGGAAAGTTTGGAACTTCCTAGAGACTTATTGAATGGCTTTGACCAAAATGCTGATGTGATACGGAAAATAAAGTCCAGGCTGAGGTGGTCTCAGATGGAGGTGAGTAACTTGTTGGGAAATGGAGTAAAGGTCACTCTTGCTATGCAGAGAGATTGAAGGCATTTTGTCTCTGCCCTAGAGATCTGTGGAACTTTGAACTTGAGAGAGATTGTTTAGGGTATCTGGCAGAAGAAATTTCTAAACAGCACAGTGTTCAAGAGGAGGCAGAGCATAAAAGTTTGAAAAAAAATTTTTTTTTGAGACAGAGTTTTGCTCTTATTGCCTAGGCTGGAGTGCAATGGCACAATCTTGGCTCATTGCAAAAATTTGCAGGCTGATGATGCATTAAAACAGGAAAACCCATTTTCTGGGGAGAAATTCAAGCTAACTGCTGAAATTTATATAAGTAACAAGGAGCCATATGTTAATCACGAAAACAATGGGGATAATGTCTCCAGGGCATGTCAGAGACCTTCACAGCAGCCATCACAGACCTGGAGGCCTAGGAGGAAAAAATGGTTTTGTGGTCTGGGCTCAGACCCACCCCCCTTACTGTGTGCAGGTTAGGGACTTGGTGCCCTGCATCCCAGCTGCTTCAGCCAGGGCTAAAAGGGGCTAAGGTACAGCTTGGACTGTAGCCTTAGAGGGTGAAAGGCACAAGCCTTGGCAGCTAGGTTTTGGTGTTGAATCTGAGGATGCATAGAAGTTAAGAATTGAGGTTTGAGAACCTCCACCTAGATTTCAGAGGATGCAGGAAAATGCCTGATGTCCAGACAGAAGTTTATTGCAGGGACAGGGCCCTCATAGAGAAACTCTGCTAGGGCAGTGTGGAAGGGAAATGTGGGGTTGAAACCCCCAAACAGAGTCCTCACTTGGTCACTGCCTAGAGGAGTTATGAGAAGGCCACTGTCCTCCAGACCCCAGAATGGTAGATCCACTGACAGCTTGCATTGTGGGCCAGGAAAAGCTCAGACACTCAATGCCAGGCTGTAAAAGCAGGTGGCAGGGGGTCTGTACTCTGCAAAGCCATAGAGGTAGAGGTGCCCAAGGCCATTGGAGCCCACTTCTTGCATCAGTGTGACCCAGATGTGAGACATGGAGCCAAAGGAGATTATATTGGAGGTCTAAGTTTTGACTGCCTCATTGGATTTCAGACTTGCATGGGGCCTGTAGTCTCCTCATTTTGGCTGATTTCTCCCATTTGGAACAGGTGTATTTTTCCAATGCCTGTATTCCCCTTGTATGAAGGAAGTAACTAACTTGCGAAAGGACTTGCCTTGTCTCAGATGAAACTTTGAACTGTGGACTTCTGAGTTAATGATGTAATGAATTAAGACTTCGGGGGACTGTTGAGAAGGCATGCTTGGTTTTGAAATGTGAGGACATGAGATTTGGGAGGGGTCAGGGGCAGAATGATATTGTTTGGCTGTGTCCCTACCCAAATCTCATCTTCAATTGTAGCTCCCATAATCCCCATGTGTTGTAGGTGAGTTCTGGTGGAAGGTAATTGAATCATGGAGTGAGTTTTGACCATGTTGCTCTTGTGATAGTGAATAAGTCTCATGAGATCTGACAGTTTTATAAAGGGCAGTTTCCTTGCTCATGCTCTTTTGCCTGCCGCCATGTAAAATGTGCCTTTGCTCTTCCTTCACCTTGTCTGCTATGATTGTGAGGGCTCCCCAGTCACGTGAAAGTGTGAGTCCATTAATCCTTTGTATAAATTACCCAGTCTCAGGTATTTCTTCCTAGTAGTATAAAAATGGACAAATATACTATGCTTCAGTTAGAATGCATTCTAGCTATTGCATATATAAAAAAATCTTTCTTGCACTTCCTTAATTTGGAAGAGCTCCTATAACTTGAATTTAGATGGTAAAATAATTACATCAAAGACAAGCATCATCTAGAAGCTTTCCCCCCTTTAGCATTGATTTGTAGGTTACATTTAGAAATACCCATTTCTTTAATTCTTTCCTACCATTTTTAGTTACTTGGAATAAAAAGGAGATAAAGATATGTCCACTTTATCCTTCTTTATAGGTTGCTGTTTAACTGTTTCTTACCTATCTGTGTGCAGTTTAGGTCTTCTCCATCTGACCCAATAGTCTTTAGCCAGCTTCAAGTAGGGCTATTTTAATCCCACATGTAACATGTCACAGTTTACTCTGAGAGCAAATGCTATCATTTTATATTTGGCTTGTAAATGAGACTTCTGTTCATTAGTGATACGTAGTTGGGGCTTTGAGGAGAAGCTCATTTTTATGTAATTTGTCAATGAAAGAGAGGAATATACAGGTGAAATTTCCAAAATTCAGCTGCATCCTGACCTTGGGTTTCTACTTTCTGGAGGTACCAATTAGCTTGGGAAGTCTTACTCTCTCAAAACTTACTCTCTTAAAACTTTCTGAACTTACTCTCTTAAAAATATCCTATTGCTATTAGCTACATGTAAGTGTGAATGTAATTCAATGTGTTACAATTGCAACAAGAACAAGAAAGTCAAGGTTAGTGAAATAGTTTAGTTTGCTGCTTGAACTGAGTGGACTCCATCTCTCATACTTGTATTCTTTGTGTTATTTTTATGACTTTTCTCTCATTCCTTTATTCCTGAGTGGCCATTGTCTGTCACCTGACTTTTTTTTTTTCTCTTCTGAATGTAACTCTCCAATTTCATATGTGGACTCTGAAGCTATATGCTAAAAATCTGTTGAAAGAGTGTTTAAATAATAGTAAGCAGATGCTGAGTTGTTTCCTCTATAAGATAACTTCGGGGCATTAGGAGATAGATTATGTGATGGCTGTTTTGACTGTTTAGTTATTTTTCCCTTTCTGTTACTTGATTACTTTTGCATTATGTGATATCTGGTATTTGATGGCAAATATTCAATGACCTCAGTTTTTTTGAAACATCTCAATTGTGTGAACTTTTGACACTTAACACTTTTATGAAGCAGTCAATTTAGATTCTAAAACAGCAGAGTTAACTATGCAAACTTTCAGACAAGCGTAAGTTGGTCTAATGTCCCAGCAAAGCATTTATTGTGCTGCAACATGGCTGATCTTAACATCTACTCTGTGTTTCTTGGGCCTTGTGGTGTTAACTATTTCTTTCAGCAGATGTTTGTTGACAGTTAGTATACTAAACTTTGTTGCTGCCTGTTTTTTTTCAGAAGCAATTATAGATCTTGGATTGCACTCTTCAATTAACAGCACACTTGCCAGATCTAATAGAAGGGCTGTCCTCACCTTTTAACTACCTGCCCTGAAGAGATGCATCTGAGTTGTCAGAAATGCTACCTCTGGGCTTTAGAGTAATGTGCTTCTTATCTCTGCACTTACAATTACCATATTGAAATAGAGTACAAACACCTTTTGTTTTCTCCCACTCAGATGTACACCATTAATTTATATAAGTACAACTGCTTATCTTGGTTACCTTTGTTATGGATAGTGTTTGATATCTATAATGTCAGTTTTGAATAAGTCTATTTGTTTTGAAAGGAAAAAAAAGGTGCTAATAATCGATTTAAAGAAAAATTTTCATTAGCATTATTTGTAGTAAAGCTAATTTGTTTTATCTTACACTATTGTCAGGCTAATACTGGATGGTACTTTATTTCTATCTCTTATCCTCTTATCCAGGAAACTACTAGCTTTTACTTTGATAAAAAGGAATGATAATGCCTGATTTGACTAATTCTTTTTTTATTGAATTCAGATAAAAATTATGATTAGCCTAAATAAATCACATCTGAAAAATTTAGAAAGTGTTATCTCCAAGGAAAATAAGGTAAAGTTATTTGACAATACTTTGCTGGTTTTGTTGAGACCTCATTCTGAGTAACAGATTGACATGTAAAAATTTTATGTTCCCAAGGGTTATACCTCCTCCCAATTTCTACACATGTTTCCTTCTCTCTCCAGTTTATTTGATCCCATGCACAGGTGTCAAAGTGTGTGTGGATACTAAATCATGTTTGATCTCAAGGCATATTTCCAAACATGGTCAAGCATTGATGGACATCTCAAAGATCAAGGGTCTAAACAAGGAGTGAGGATGACTTCAGAAGGCCTGGGAAACAATAAAGTCATGCAAAAATAATGAATTTGAAATGAAGAATAGAAAGAAAGACAAAAGCATTAAACTGAAGAAATATTGTTACCAAGAAGAGAGAATGAAAAAACTAGGGGAATTGGGATGCAAATGGGATACATGTATGGATATAGGTGAAAGATGGGAGAAAAAGTGGTTTTTCTTACCTGAGCTGCCTGTCAATGGCCTAAACTGGTCCTTGGTCTTCTTTAATAGTGAAGGTTCACTTCCTAAGGGATTTTCTTCAGTGTCTGTGATGTTTAGACTATACAATCTATTTTTTTCTGGTCTTTTTATTTCTCTTCTATGTTCATGTAAAATTCATGACTAGGATATGTTTTCTTCATAAAGCTCTAAATCATTGGAAATAACATTTCCTTTTATAAGTTAGATATTAATACAAAAATAAGTAATAAGACAAACTGTTTTAAGTCTTGGGACGATAGTTTTTATAAAATACGAAAGTGTAATACTATAGAGGTAATATAAATAGATGTTTAGTATAACCCAGATATCATTTGTGATCTTTGATTTTACTGAAATGGTATCATTTGTAATATTGCCTTCTAAATTTACACCACAGATTACAAGTGCTAGAACTAAGAATATCTATAAGGGTTTATTAATATGTTGGTAATGCAATACAATATAGTGGTAAAAGCACATACTTTGGTATCAGACATGTTCAGTTCAAAATCTGACTCAGTGCAGTGGCATAGCATCTACCAGGAATTAGAGATCTGGATTCAAGCCTTGATACTGCCAGTAACATTGGTCAAGTCATTTGAATCTTTCTGAGCCTCAGTTTTCTAATAGGGAAATGAGGATAAAAATACTTGCTCTGCTTAATGTTTAGGCTGCTTAGGGAGCTTAATTGAGGTAACCTGTGCAGTGCGGATAGCTGTGAGACATTGTTGTGAGCACAATTGTGAACTTGCTTTTTAACACCTGCATAATCCTGGCTCATGCACAGTTAGTTGCACTCAGATACTTTTTACTTATTCATCAATCTGGTCTTTTTTTATCCTGAATAGTTTATAGACAGGGCTCAAGGAGAGACTGCTGTGAGGAAACTCAAAGAGCCATACCCTTAATTTTGGGCCTCTTATATCCTCCCAAGAGGAGAATTTGAGGATTTCAAACATGATAATTGTATCAGGATGCAATTTCTACTCTGAGATATGCTTTAACATTTAATAAAGAAGAAATGGAAGATATTTAGTTTAAAAATTCAAATTCTTGACCAAATTGAAATTTTCAAAATGTAATATTTTTCACCTGAAAAGCGGTTTTCCATTTGATTTTGTTTTTGGAGAGAAATTGGTTTTCTTATACAAAGGTGATAGAACTCTCTTTGTGTGGTTTGTCTTTTAAAGAAGTTTATTGTTTAGTGAGGAAATTTCTCTGGAATGAGACGATGTTACTAGAACAGGCATTTTTAACATGGAGGAAATTACAGGACTATGTGAAATTACAGTTTTAAGATTTAGAGACGTCTGAAATTATGTAATGTATTCATATTATACATTAAGGACTTGCTAATTAAGGTGGGCCTTTTAAAAATAATTAAGCACCATGAGTGTTATTTAGCAGTGATTTAGTCATCTAAAAACAACATAAGCAATATATCTAAATTATGTGTAAGTTTTATTAGGGATCTTCATAATCACAGTATCGGAGACCAAGGAATTGATGTTCTTCTCAGGAATAGCACTAGTTGTAATATAATTAATGATATGGTGGCATATAAGCACAAGAAAGTTATATATAATTTCTTATTTGTTGTGGCCAAGACATTAATATTTTATGAGACTTTGTATCTGAACATATATAGAGAAATATTTTATTCAGTATTTGAAGCAAAAGACTTCTTCCCACATTTCTCTATGCATTAGTGTATATTTCACGTTCTATTAAAAACAAACAGGACTGTGAAAAAGTTTTCACTCTTTGAAAAAGTGTGACTATTTTATGTGTTTATTAAATTCTTACTCTACTATAGGTAAATTTGGTGATTGAAACATGACAGATAAGTTTTCTGTTATGGATGTGATTTCCTAATCAATAGTAAACTGAAAAAAATGTAGTAAATATAGGTGGGTCATAAGAAAAGAAGGTATTACGAGGGATTATCCTAGTGCCAGGCTGGCAGAGAGAGAGTCACAGGGCAGTGTAGAGTGTGGTAAAGTGGGATCAAAGGGTTTGAACTCTAGCTGTGGTCCTGCCACTTAATCACTTGTATGTATGATCTCAGCGAGGTCCATCTACCTTGGAGCCTTAGATCCCCCATCTTTGAAAGGGGTGTAATTATACCTGCTCAATAGGAATTCTGTGATGATGACATCAGATTATGTTTTAAAATAATACAATGTAAGGGACAGGAAGGTAGCAAGCAAACGCTAGTTTCAGTCAATACATTGAAAATAAATTTTTCCACTGAAGTGGGCCATAAGAAGTTATATCATCTCCATCTTGATTTACTTAATCTTTATAGATCAATAATTAGTCCTAGAAAAAGCTGATTGCCTTAGGAATATCTTTATTGAAACAATCATTTCTTTGTCATATCATTCATTAACATGAGGTTGTGGCTCTGGCATTTTCAATAAGGATTTGCTATGTAAAAAAGGAGGTCATTGGAGTTACTTCTTATTAGTGTGCTTATTCTACATTATAACCTATTTATAGTTTCCATAAAAGTTACCTGTTTTGGTATTTGAGGTGATCCACAAAAACTTTAAACAATAAATGAGTTTCTATATTAAATATCTTAAACTAACCATTCTCTGAGAAAATAGCTTTAATTGAATTATTTGCTCAGAGACAAACCAGTAATTAATTTTCCAATTCAAAAGCTATGACTTGGATGTTTCCTTTAAAGTGTGCCAGTTAAAATAGAAGAGCCAATACATGTATATTTACTGACAAGTTGGAAGGTGTTGCTAGGCTTTTTCATGCGTTCTCTGAAGATTAATGCTTTATTTGAAAAGAAATTTCAACTACCCTTGATCAAGGTGCTTAAGTCTTAACATTATATTTCTATTTCATAATACACACCTAGCTCCCAGTGATAATTCTACCATAGTTTGTGGTGATTAGGAAGAATTTTGTCAGACAATGAATAAGCTTGTTATGAGTTGACTAAGATGGAAATAACATGTTTGAATTCTTGTATTCCATGAACTTTAGAGGGCCAGTGAAAAACCAGTTGCTATGTAGTATTTGTTAATGTAAAATGTTGGTAAGTTTTAGCAAATTTTATTAACAAAGGATGTAAATGAGGAAAATGAGGTATTTCTAAAACTATGAGTTTTCTAAAGAAAATCCAACAGAACAATTCTTCTTCTCTCTACTTACTTAATGTCATTTTATTCAAAGTGCCTAATCTGATCCCCCTTATGTAAAATTATACACCTCAATGCTTCTAACCTTCCTTGGAATGCTCTGTTTCCTTCTGGAGTGCTAATTACCTTCAAATGCACTACATATTTTAAAATATTTATTTGTTTTATTGTCTTCACTCTTCTCCTATCAACTGTAAACTTCATAAACTCAGAAGTTTTGTTTGCTTTATTAATGCTTGCAATATTGTCTGATAGCCTGCAAATGCTGAATAAATCCTTGTTGAATGAATGCATAAACGCATCAATATCTGTAGAAATAGATAAATAGATTCAATGCACGGCATCAGCTTGTGCACCTGAAAGTGGTTCTAATTGATCATTTGGTTGTTTGTCTGAAGCCTGAACTCATCAGTGGAATGTATCAAATGAAGTTGAAATGACAGAAATAAATTTGTATATTGAAGAAAGATAAATCTAAAGAATTTAGGGAGACTGGGTACTCTCTAGGTTTATTCCTCAAGAGGATATTCAAAACAGTTCCTTCAGGTAGCATGATGCCTCCAGCTTTGTTCTTTTTGCTTAGGATTAATTTGGCTATTTATTATTTTGCTTAGGATTGACATGGCTGTTGATTGGCTCTTTATGGTTCCATATGAATTTTAAAGTAGTGTTTTCTAATTCTGTGAATAATGTCAATGGTAGTTTGAATGGGAATAGCATTGAATCCATAAATTACTTTGGTTAGTATGGCCATTTTTCACAGTATTGATTCTTTTTATCAATGAGGATAGGATGTTTTTCCATTTGTTAGTGTCCTTTCTTATTTCCTTGAGCAGTGGTTTGCAATTCTCCTTGAAGAGATCCTTCACGTACGTTTTTAGCTGTATTTCTAGTTAATTTATTCTACGTATTTTATTCTCTTTGTAGCAATTGTGAATGGGAGTTCACTCATGATTTGGCTCTCTGCTTGTCTATTGCTGGTGTACAGGAATGCTTGTGATTTTTGCACATTGATTTTGTAGCCTGAGACTTTGCCTAAGTTACTTATCAGCTCAAGGAGCTTTTGGGCTGAGACGATGGAGTTTTCTAAATAAAGGATCATGTCGTCTGCAAATAGAGACAATTTGACTTCCCCTCTTCCTATTGGAATACTTTGCTTTCTTTCTCTTGCCTGATTGCCCTGGGTAGAACTTCCAATACTATGTTGAGTAGGAGTGGTGAGAGTGGGCAGCCTTGTCTTGCGTTGGTTTTTAAAGGGAATGCTTCCAGCTTTGCGCATTCAGTATGATATTGGCTGTGGGTTTGTCATAAATAGCTCTTAATATTTTGAGATATGTTCCAACAATACCTAGTTTATTGAGAGTTTTTAACATGAAGGGATGTTGAATTTTATTGAAGACCTTTTCTGCATCTACTGAGATAATCATGTGGTTTTTGTCATTGGTTCTGTTTATATGATGGATTACATTTATACATTTGTGTATGTTGAACCAGCCCTGCATCCCAGGGATGAAACAGTTTGATTGTGGTGGATAAGCTTTTTGATGTGCTGCTGGATTCAGTTTGCCCATATTTTATTGAGGATTTTTGCATGGATGTTCATCAGGGTTATTGGCCTGAAGTTTTCTTTTTTTTTTTTTTCGTCTGTGCCAGGTTTTGGTGTTAGGATGATGCTCGCTTCATAAAATCAGTTAGGGAGGAGTTCCTCCTTTTTAATTTTTTGGAATAGTTTGAGAAGGAATGGTACCAGCTCCTCTTTGTACATCTGGTAGAATTTGGCTGTGAATCTGTCTGGTCCTGGGCATTTTTTTTTTTTTTTTGTAGGCTATTTATTCTACCTCAATTTCAGACCTTCTTATTGGTCTATTCAAGGATTCGACTTCTACCTGGTTTAGTCTTGGGAGGGTGTATGTGTTCAGGAATTTATCTATTTCTTCTAGATTTTCTAGTTCATTTGTCTAGAGGTGTTTATAGTATTGTCTGATGGTAGTTTCTACTTCTGTGGGGTCAGTGGTTATATTCTACAAGGCTACAGTGACCAAAACAGCATGGTACTGTATCAAATAGACATATAGAACAATGAAACAGAATAGAGACCTCAGAAATAAGACCACATATCTACAACCGTGTGATGTTTGACAAACCTGACCAAAACAAGCAAGGGGGAAAGGAATCACTATTTAATAAATGGTGCTGGGAAAACTGGCTAACCATATGCAGAAAACTGAAACTGGACCCTTTCCTTACACTTTGTACAAAAATTAACTCAAGATGGATTAAAGACTTAAACATAAAACCCAAAACCATAAAAACCCTGGAAGAAAATCTAGACTCTATCATTCAGGACATAGGCATGGACAAAGATTTTATGATGAAATTGCCAAAAGCAATTGCAACAAAAGCTAAAATTGACAAATGAGATCTAATTAAATTAAAGAGCTTCTGCACAGCAAAAGAAACTGTCATCAGAGTGAACAGGCAACTTAAAGAATGAGAGAAAATTTTTGCGATCTACCCATCTGACAAAAGTCTAGTATCCAGAATTTACAGGGAACTTTAAAAAATTTAAGTTCCTTTTTAGAAAAAAGCAATCCCATGAAAAAGAGTGCAAAGGGTATGAACAGACTCTTCTCAAAAGAGGACATTTATGTGGCCAATAAACATATGAAGAAAAGCTCAACATCACTCATCATTAGAGAAATGCAAATCAAAACTAAAATGAGATACCATCTCATGCCAGTCAGAATAGAGATTATTAAAAAGTCAAGAACTACAGATACTAGCGAGACTGTGGAGAAGTAGGAACACTTTTACACTGTTGGTAGGAATGTAAATTAGTTCAACCATTATGGAAGACAGTGTGGCAATTACTCAAGGATCTAGAACTAGAAATACCTTTCACCCAGCAATCCCTTTATTGGGTATTATAAGGAATATAAATCATTCTATTATAAAGATACATGTACACGTATGTTTATTGAAGTACTGTTCACAATAGCAAAGGCATGGAACTAACCCAAATCCCGATCAGTGATAGACTGAATAAAGAAAATGTGGTGCATATACACCGCGGAATACTATGCAGCCATAAAAAGGAATGAGATCATGTCCTTTGCAGGGACATGGATGAAGCCTGAAGCATCATCCTCAGCAAACTAACACAGAAACAGAAAACCCAACACCATATGTTCTCACTCATGAGTGCGAGCTGAACAATGAGAATACATTGACACAGGGAGGGGAACATCACACACAGGGCCTGTCGGTTGGTGGGGAGGGAGAGTATCAGGACAAATAGCTAATGCATGCAGGGCTTAAAACCTAGGTGATGGATTGATAGGAGCAGCAAACCACCATGGCACCCATTTACCTATGTAACAAACCTACGTGTTGTGCACATGTATTCTGGAACTTAGAGTGAAATTTAAAAAATAAAAATAAAAAAGGAAACACTTTCTTCATTAGATATTAAGAAATTCATTGAGAAGGGGAATGCAGCGTTCTTGAAAGAGACTGCAGTGTTTGTTATATGTTTGCTGGGATGATACTACCATATACAGTGGCATCCCATATTGACTGAGGCCACACAGCAACACTTAATTGGTCAAGCTAGGTGATGTGGTTTTCATAATTATCAACTGGGTGAGAGTGATCATAATAAAATTTGACATTGAGAAAACTTTTGGAAGTGACTAACTGATCATGAGGATCCTAGAACTGAAACTGGTAATAACCCATTAAGGTCCCACTTAAAAACTTTCTAGGTTTGGCAGTGACTTGGGTGATGCACCACGTTGGAAATTCATGGTCCCTCCCAACTTGCCTGCCTGACCTAATCAAATAATAGACTCAGAGCTCCTTAAATAAAGGGAAAGATTTACATCATTGAGAAGCGCCCCATAGTAATCTCTAGTATGTCTGTCTTCTTGTCTTCCTCTAGTATTTTAGAGAGAGTGTATTACTGGTTATTAACTTTATGCAATCCATAAATAGCAGGATATCAAAACTAGCTTGCGATGGCACTAAATATAAAAGGATTGAATATCTCTCAGAGATAATTATGGTGACTGAATGTGGATATTCACTTTGAGGAAGAAGATGCATATATTTTCATTTGGAATACAGATAATTTCATTATGTCAAGTTTGAGTATGCTGTCATTGCTATTGCTTTGTTTTGAAGTTATATGTATGAGAAGAAGGCAGTGTTGTGGGGAGAAGTCAAAAGGCAGATTCTTTATTTTATTTTAAAATAGTTAGCTGACTTCTCTTTTATTTGTATTTTAATTTTTGTGGGTACATAGTAGGAGTATATATTAGGTACATGAGATATTTTGATACAGGCATACAGTGTGTAATAACCACATAAAAGTAAATGGAGTATTCATCATCTCAAGTGTTTATCCCTTATTTGTGTTATGAACATATACAATTATACTCTTTTAGTATTTTACAATGTACAATAAATTATTGTTGACTGTAGTCACCCTGTTGTGCTGTCAAATACTATATTTTATTCATTCTAGCTACATATATTTTGGTACCCATTAACCATCCCACCTTCCCCACTTGCCTAGAATTCTTCCCAGCCTCTGGTAACAATCATTCTACTCTCCATCTCCATAAGTTCACTTCTTTTAATTTTCAGTTCCCACACATAAGTGAAAATACGCAAAGTTTGCCTTTCTGTGCCTTGCTCTTTGCAAAGTCCAATGCCCTGTAGAATTTCCCCCTTTTTTTTTTTTTTTTTGAGAGTTTAATAGGCTAAGGTGTTAGACATGTCTTTAATCCATTTGGATTTGATCTTTGCGTATGACAAGAGAAAGGAGTCTAGTTTCATTATTCTGCATATGGATATTCAGTTTTCCCAGCACCATCGGTACCATTTTTGAAGACACTGACCTTCCCCAATATTCTTGGCATCTTTGTTGAAAATGAGTTCACTGTAGATGTATGGATTTGCTTCTGGGCTCTCTATTTTGTTCCATTGGTTTATGTGTCTGTTTTCATGTGAGTACCATGCTGTTTTGGTTACTATACCTCTATGGTATAATTTGAAGTCAGATAATATGACACCCCCAGTTTTGTTTTTTTCTGCTTAGAGGAGCTTTGGTTATTGTGGGTCTTTTGTGGCTCCATATAAATTTAAGGATTTTTTTTTCTATTTCTGTGAAGAATGTCATTGATATTTTGGTAGAGATTGCATATAATCTGTGGATTGTTTTAGGTAGTGTGGACATTTTAACAATATTGATTCTTCCAATTCATGAACATGGAATATATCTTTCCATGTTTTGGTGTGTCTTCAATTTATTTCATCAGTGTTTTATAGTTTTCATTATAGAAATCTTTTATTTCTTTAATTCAATTAATTCCTAAGCATTTAATTTTATTTGTAGCTATTGTAATTGGGATTACTTTTTTGATTTCTTTTTTAGATTGTTTGCTGTTATCACATAGAAATGCTACTGATATTTAGATACTGATTTTGTATCCTTCAACTTCTACTCAGTTTGTTTATTAGTTCTAATAGTTTTTTGGTGGGGTCTTTAGGTTTTTCCAAATATAAGATCATATCATCTGCAAACAAGGATAATTTGATTTCTTCCTTTTCAACTTGATTGTCTTTTGTTTCTTTCTCTTGTCTAATTGCTCTAGCTAGTACTAGACATAGTACTTCTTCCGGTACTATGTTGAATAACAGTGGTGAAATGGGCATTCTTTTCTTGTTCCAGATATTAGAGGAAAGGCTTTCAGGGTTTTTTTTACATTTGATTTGATACTGGCTGTGGGCCTGTTAAATATAGCTTCTATTGTGTTGAGGCACGTTTGTTTTATAGCCACTTTTTCGATGGTTTTGATCATGAAGGCATGTTGAACTTTATCAAATGCTTTTTCAGCATTAATTGTAATGATCATATGGGTTTTGTCCTTCATTCTGTTGATACAATGTATCACATTGATTGACGTCATATGGTGTACCATACTTGCAGCCCTGAGATAAATCCTACTTGATCACAATGAACCATCTTATAAATGTGTTGTTAAATTAGGTTTGCTAGTATTTTGTTAAGGATTTTTGCATCAATGTTTATCAAGAATACTTGCCAGTAGTTGCCTTTTAAAAATTTGTCTTTGTTGGTTTTGCTATCAGGGTAATACTGGCCTCATAGAATGAGTTTGAAAATATTCCCTCCTCCTCTATTTTTTGAAATAACTTGAGTAGTACTGGTATTAATTCTTCTTTAAATGTTTGGTAAAATTCAGCAGTGAAACCTCTGGGGCCAGGGCTTTTCTCTGCTGGGATACTTTTTACTATGGCTTCAATCTTATTACTTGTTATTGGTCTCTTCAGGTTTGGGATTTCTTCATGGTTCAGTCTTGGCAGGTTGTATATGTCTAGGAATTTGTCTATTTCTGCTAGACTTTCCAGTTCATTGGGAAATAGTTGTTCATAGTTGCCACTAATGATCCTTTGAATTTCTGTGGTATCATTTGTAATGTGTCCTTATTCATCTCTGATTTTATTTAGATATTCTCCCTTTGTTCTTCATTGGTGTAACCAAAGGTTTGTTGACTTTAACTTCGCAAAAAACATTTTTTTGTTTCTTTTATTTTTCTATTGTTTTCTTCATTTCAACATCACTTATTTATTCTTTGATATTTATTATTTATTTTCTTTTACTAATTTTGGGTTTAGTTTGTTCTTGCTTTTCTGGTTAACATGCATCATTGGGTTATTTGATATTTTTCTATTTTTTTGATGAAGGTGCTCATAGCTATAAACTCCCCCTTGGTACAACTTCTGCTGTATCCCACAGGTTTCAATATGTTATGTTCCTATTTTCATTTATTCCAAGACGTTTTTCAACTTCCTTCTGAATTTCTTCATTGACCCACTAGTCATTCAGGAGCATGTTGTTTAATTTCCATGTGTTTGTACAGTTTCCAAAATTCCTCTTGTTACTCATTTCTAGTTTTATTCCATTGTGGAAAGGGAAGATACTTGACGTAATTTCAATTTTTTGGAATGATTTAATACTTGTTTTGTGACCTAACATATGGTCTATCCTTGAGAATGATCCGTATGCTGAGGAGATGAATATGTATTCTGCAGCTGTTGGATGAAATGTTCTGTAAATATCTATTAGGTTCATTTGGTCTAGGTGCAGATTAAGTCGCATGTTTCTTTGTGATTTTCTGTCTGGGAGGTCTGTCCAATGCTGAAAGAGGACTGTTGAAGTCTCTAGCTATTATTGTATTTAAGTCTATCTCTTGCTTTATCTCTAATAACATTCACTTTATATATCTGGGTGCTCCGGTGTTGGGTGCATAAATATTTAAAATTGTTATATCCTCTTACTGAATTGATCACTTTATCATTATATAATGACCTTTGTTTTCTTTTTTTGGAGTTTTTGCCTTAAAATCAATTTTTGTCTGATATAAGCATAGCTACTCCTGTGCTTTTATGCTTTCCATTGGTGTGGAATCTCTTTTTCTATCCATTTATTTTCAGTCTGTTTGTATTTATAGGTGAAGTGTGTTTCTTGCAATCAACAGATCACTAGATCTTTGTTAAAAAATCAGTTTAGCCACTCGATGTCTTTATTGGATAGTTTAGTCAATTTACTTTCAATGTTATTATTGGTAAGTCAGGATTTTTGTTATTTGTTGTTTCCTGGTTGTTTTGTGGACTTTCTCTTTCTTCTTTCTTTCCTTCCTGTCTTCCTTTTAGTGAAGGTGGTTTCCTCTGGTGCTATGTTTTAATTTCTTGCTTTTTATTTTTTTGTGTATCTGTTGTATGTTTTTTATTTGAGATTATTCTGAGGCTTGAAAATAATATCTTATAACCCATTATTTTAAGCTGATGACAACTTAACATTGATTGCATAAAGATACAAGCAAACTTACAAAAAGCAAAGACAAAACTAGTAACAATGCTACACTTAATTTTGTCCCTCTGCCTTTTAACTTTTTGATCTTTCTATTTATATCTGATTGTTCTGTCTCTGTCTTGAAAAGCTGTTGTAGTTATTATTTTTGATTGGCTCATCTTTTAGTCTTTCTGCTCAAGATACAAGTCATTTATACTCCACAATTACAGTGTTTTTAAAAACACAATATTCTGTATTTTAAATCAGCATATTATTGATGACACTGTATCTTGCTCCTGCAACAGCTACTCCTATTACCTTTGAGTTTGTGTTCTATAACAGTCATTTTTGAGTTTCAGCCCAACTCCTGTCTCTTGTTTATGAATTTTTTCAAATCTTTGAACATGCAGTTGATACCATACAATTTAGTCCTGAATTATACACTGCCTCAATATTGGGTAATATTATATACATGTGTCTTTTTCTTCCTTGGGATCATATTGCTTTAAGACGAGAATGTCATATGTTCCCTTTTGAGTCATGCTCAATAACTGCTGGACTGTTAATCTATTGGAACTTCCATATTCATGGTATCCTTCTATCTAGTCATTTATAATTCAAACAAACAGAGATCCAACAACTCAATTACAGCATTAATCAACTAGACAAGTCCTGATACCCAAATCCTGAAAGTCCCGGAAAATTAAAATATATTAGCGTTTTTGAGGCTGGTAATGAGGCTGGCAAAAAGGAGAGTTCAAAGCACCCAGTCTTCATTCTATGAAACCAACCAGCAGAGGGAGCAAAAGAGATATTAAAGTTTTTCGATTTCTGCTTGCGGACCTTCCTTGATGGTTGCTGTCTAAAGCGAGGCTATATTTTAAAAATATATTCTCTCTAATCCTAAGGTAGAAATTCTGCCATATAATTACCATGTGCCTGTAAAACCAGTTCTAAAAGATTGTACCTGCAGGATTTATTTCCCCAATTTTGAGTGGAAACATTAAATCTGTTCAAAATCTAGGACTAAAATTCTAGGCTTCTAGGTGGCTTAGGAAGTAAGGCAAAGGGATTTTTGAATGAATAAAAAGTTTAGCTTTCTAACTGTTGCTTAGGTAAATGATTAATAAATTTCTGCTATGTTTGGTGTTATCTGAAATCTTTCAAGAGATTTTTCACACTATAATGGAGTTTTTACTACGTTCAGAATCAATGTATATTTTCTATATGATCAGGAATATCACAGATATGGTCACTCTGAAAATAATGTTTTAAAAATATATATGCATGCAAGTATCTACATACGCATATTTAACACATATACTGTACATAATATGTGCTCATATTTTCATATGAAATGTCTTTTAAAGATTATAGGTCAAAGGAGCTTCTCATTATCTTGGGTATTTGGGCTTAGACAGTTTTGTCAAATATAAACATGAAGATTGCCAAAGACTCATGTATGATTTACAGCACCCTTTGTAAGGCTTTAAGAATGTCATTTCTTGCGTTCTTCGGATGAATTCAGTATAAGGTTTTCTTGGATGTATCATATCTTGTTTCCAAAACTGTCCCCTAAATTCAATAAAGTTATATTAAAGTATAGCCACAAGGGAAGTGAAGAAGCAAAAAATAATAAAAATATGTGATGATGCAAAGCTAATATGAGTTTAATATGAATCACTTTATTCCTCTGCTAGAGGATATCAAGAAAAAGAAATATTTATAGCATATTTCATTTTTAAAGAGAAGACAATTTAGTTTCTTTTGTGTTGGGGTTGTATAAATTGTTACATTAATGAAATATAACACAAACTCTGGGAATTTCCAGATATCATAGCATGGTGGGCATTCTCTTCACTTGTAATTTCTAATATTAGGTAGAATTATATTAGATTTAGTTATTTCAGTTGATCATTAAAAACCTGTCATTTGAAGGGTTCTTTGATTGAGACTAATAAAATTATTTTATGAGGAAGTAGATTGGACACATTGTGTGTGTCTGTATGACTGATCAATAATATAATATTTGCCTCTCTAGGAAGAAACAATCTGTCTATCTGTCATAAAAGTCCTTTCTTCTCTCTATTATCTATTTCTACTCTGTAGAAAATTTTTAGCATAATGTGGTTATTCCTTGTGCCAGAGGCATAAATTCACAGAGTAACTGGAACTCTGTATGGGACACCTTTTCTGTCCTCTGGCTGGGTGGTTGGATTACGCTGTGGAAAGAACAGCATTACAACTTGGAGAAGAAAATGCTCCACCAAGTGTTTTGTAAGAACATCCAGAAGAGAAACAAATAAACCAATGTTGGCATTCATTTCATTAAAGACGCTAAAAAAGCAAAGTTTGAAAACTCAAAGTCTAAAGAGTACCTTTTACTTTAAAAGAATTAAACCTTTAGGAAGATTTAACTGTCTGGTGCTTCTTGGTAATACAGTTTAAAGAAGTCCATTGTTTTAGCTTTTTTGGTTGTGTGAGTATGGATAACGTTGGAGTTTGCTAAGTGATTCACGGATTGGGAGAAAGTGCTGAAGAGAAGGTGGTGTGGTATGGTTCAGTGAGCTGGCTTGAATCAGCAGCCCAGACATGTCAGTTGTATAGACCCAACTTTATCATTCAGTAATTGCTTATCCGTGGCCAGTTCAGCAAATTTTTTCTCATCTGCCCTTCTTATAGGATCCCATAATCAAATGAAGAAACTGAAAAAACCTGGCATGTTATAAAAATATGGACTATCTTTATGAAAATTATTTGTTGGTATTAAAAATAGTCAAGCAGATGATCATCATGGTAGTTTTGAATGATTTTTAAAATTACACTCTAGAATACGCAGCTCCGAAATAATAAATCTTAACTAAGAATAAGCCAAAGTGCACTAATCTTTGGAAATTAGATGAAAATAATGCAGTATTCTTGAGGACATTCATGGTGATTAGGGAGATGACCTTGACAGGTTATCAGATTCACAACCTCTTACAATGGACCAAACCTAAGCCAATTTGATTAAAAGAGATTTTCCATTGTTTATAAAGACTACCATGGCCAGCTAGCACTTCATTCCAATACAAGCAGTTTCAATATTATGCAATCCTTTCTTATGTAATTCTTGATTCTCAGGCCACACCAGCATGGGGATAAAAATAGAACATTATGATTGCTGCAAACTGGTGTTTCTCTGGCCATGCTCCTATTCACCATGTGAGAACTCTGGATTACTCTTACATTTTTATTAAATAATTATAGCATTCTTAAGATGTATGTCATCTACACTCAGAAAATTTAGACTTTTAACTACCCAGTGACATCCTATGCTTGATTTTCTCTCTCTCTCTTATCTTATGCCAGTGTAATATGTCTCCTGCCTTCTGGTATAAAAGAACAGCAGCTTTGCTGCCAATGCCATCCTATGGAGATGATTCTAGAAGGAACAGTGTCTGTTCCCAGGCTGCTAGTGCTGACTGCCAAATGTGTCAACGAAGTCTTAGCATTAGTCACCAGTATCTCCTGCTGTGGGGGATGAGATTAGCCCCAGCGCTGTAGTTGTGTTGTGTTCTGTATATCTGTCCTGGTCACTCTTTATTTTACTTGTTCTTCAGTCAATGCCATTCTGGTATTTGGTCAATACTATTCTGGTATTTGGCCATGAATCTGCAAGTTCTGAAGTAAGGGGAATATCAGTGACTGACATTGTACTGCCCAATAATTTTGTCTTGCCTTTGATTTTGTAGTCCTTGAACCAAACCTGTGTGTCTCAATTCAATTTTGCTATAGTTTTACCCAGGAGGAGTTTCGGTCTCTTCTCTAATACTCCCTAGGAGGCACACTTTATAGCCCTACCAATCATAGGTAGTTCTTTAGGCTTAAACTGATATACTATACCCCAAAATATCCCCTAATAAAATCTATATTATGCTAACTCTGAGACTTTTCCTTTAGTTGGGGTCTTAGAAGTCTCTCTCATTTTTATAGAAGTACTTCATATACTAACAGATCAGAGACGGCCTTCCCAAATATCACTTCTGCAAAAAAAAAAAATCTGAATTTTTTTAAAGTAAGGGTGTTATTTTATAGACTTTTTCTTGTCTTTTTGATCGTAGGCTTGAAATTTTCTTCAACTTATTGAAAAATTGGGATACTTCATTCTAAAATATAACTTCTCTCTTTCACAGGGTTCCTTTGTTTATCAAACTTAAATGATGAGATGAAGCATCATTTACGGGGTCCTAACATAACCCCCATTCTCAATATATCCAGTGTTATTGAAATCACACAAAGAGTGCATGCCTTTTAAATGATGCATACGAATGAAGTGTTACAACAGGCTCCTGCTTTACCCTGGCTTGTAGTTTCCTGAGAGATGCCAGAATTGGACAAGGGAATTCTTTTTGAAAAGATGGAAAAAGGTTCCATAGAAGACAAACATAGATCACTTTAAAAAAATCGTTTTCTTCCTTTTCTATTCCCCTCATCAGTTCATAAATATTAAAGCCCACTTTCAAAAGGTACACATAACATATTTGTGTTGGAATATAATTGGAGGGATTTTAAGAGCCGTTTAGACATTTGACAAATGTCATTTTGAAAAAATTTCATTATTGGCTGAATAAAATCTAAAGCAGATGTCACATTTGATTGTATCTCTTAAAGATGATATGTCAATTTATTAGTGCATATCAAAGAGCAAGTTGACATGTTTTTTTCAATGTATTCATTTCTCTAATTTATCTCTGGCAGTAAATGGTATAGGTTTTTTTTTTTTTTTTTTTTTTTTTAAAAAAAAAAAAAAAACAGTGATCCCCATAAGGTATTCTGGGAAAGAAAGATTCCATGGTCAGTGAGCTTGGCTTTCTACCTTGTTTTCAGAGGCGCTGCAGCAAAAAGTTTTTGCTTAACTTATTTAACTGACCCATTTCCAAACTAACTTGACCACAATAACTACCCTTTCCTTTTTGTTTCAAACAGGGACACAGGAACACATTTAACATCTTATGGAACACACTTTGGTAACTGCTCTGGTTTAAACTCTCTAGTACTTTTGATTTAATGAGTCATTTATTCCAATTTTTCCCTCGATAAATATTCCAGGAATTGCACTGGTTCTGTTGAGTCAATCAGGGTTTTTGATATGGCATACATATGTAACTATTCTACTCACAATTTTATGTGCATTTTTTACACATATTTGTTTGCCAAAATAAATGTTTGCATTAGGTTCTCATCATATTGTAAGGCAAATGCAAGAGGATCTAAACATGCATATTTATTTTATTTTATTTTTTATTTTTAATTTTTTATCTTTTGCCTGTAGCCCACCCTAAACATGTATTTTTAAAGTAAGGTATAGGCAGTTTTTTAGGACCAGGATGGTGCTGAGCCTGGCTGTCTCCTGTTTGGGAAAATACCAAAAGTGCAGGACCTTCAGTGAATGGGCAAGCAGCTCAGAAATGCAATCAATTCAATAGCTGCAAGAGACCATAGATACCATGTAGTGTTAACCTTTCATTTTGTGTTAGTAATCAGAGGCCCAGGTTACCAATATGACTGGCCTCAGATTAGGCAGCAGTTGTGGTATAGTTGCATTTAAATCTGGCTTTATAAGTCTTAGTCCTCCATACTTAGGGCTTCTGCTATTTCTTATGCCTCTGGTGGAATAGTCAGACCTTGCCTCAACTTCATCTCTACTATTTTCAACAAGAGCACAAAGCCACAGCCTTGAAAACATTGACCTTGGTTTTGAAAAGCACAGCTATAGAGCTGACAATATATACCATGTGGAAAAAATGCCTTAAAATGATTAAACTGTATCAATATATTTCTAAGTAAAAAAGTGAGTGTGGTACCTCTGTGTGTGTGTGTGTGTGGGTGTGTGTGTGTAGGGTCATGGTGGTGGTGGTGATGGTGTGGGTGGGGAAGGGAAATGCACAGTCTAATTGACTTACCTAAGCTAGAAAGAAATTATTATCTTGGGGTTCCAGGAAAAAACAAAATAAAAGTAAAACTGTCATCCCATTAAAGTAATTGTTGAATATTTTTTCTTAATTCATTTTTTGAAGAGCTATTAAATAGGCTGTGAAATGGGTTGGTGGTGAAAAATGAGCCAGTAGCAATTATTTCCCCATGTCCTTGTTGACTTGAATAATACCAACTTTGCTTTGCTATGTACAACCTAAATGAAAATGCAGACCCAATGACTAATGTCTCGGGTGTGTCAAAATGGCATGCAGGCAGTGTTTACAACTCATCTCTCTATTTAGCATTTCTCTCTGTTTCCAGATTAATGTTAGCTTCCTCTTAACTCATCAAGCTAAGTCCTTTCACAGGGGAATACAGATTTTATTGCAATTACCTGGAAGAATCTCTACTCAAGTACTTGTTGGAAGTTGTTTGGGTGGAGTAGGGGTTTTAACAGGGAAATAAGCACTGCAGAATTACGTCCAGCTGTGTACAAATATTTATGGGAACAGCCACAGCAACTAAAATAATCGGTGCAAAGAAAAACAATTACCAAACAAACATGACATTGTTTAGATGCAGCAGAATATTCCATGGCATCCTTCTCAATTCTCCATTATGACTGTATTCATTAAATCTCAAATAATTAGAATAATTTCTGAAATTAGAAAGTAGTTATCAAGAACTTGGTATGCACTAATTATCATTATTTTCTAGAATAAGGACATTTCTTAAAGAAAATATAAAGAAAGGGTTGTATTCTAGCCCATCTACCAAAACATGACTTAGAATACTTGGCAATTAAACATGTAAGTAATAATAAAAGGCTATAAATTGTATAAATTTATATATAAAATTTTATAAATTTCTGTGTAAGAATTTGTAATTTATTAATCAGTGGAACATTGACATGAATTAGAAAGAAAGTGGTAAAATATACAAGGGGAATCATATTGATTTTATTTAAAAATATAGGTTGGAGTTCATATAGATTTACATATCTCTTAGGATAAATCTACTTCCCAGAGACTTGGAGCCCAGAGTCTAAGAACAGTGGGTTTTAACATAAATACAATATTTAATGTAGCTGTCGCTCAGGCTTGGGGCAGTCCTGCCTGGGCGTGCTCCTCCCGCCAGCTCCAGGCTTCCCACCACCCTGCCCTGTGACAGCCAGCAGCCTCAGCCACTCCTGAGGGCACGCTGGGCACCTAGTGCATAGGCTCGCCCATGGAGGTCTCCACGGAAGTCTGTACCGCAGAGGCGTGTGGCTTGTCTGCCAACAGGTATTCTTTCGATCACAATGGATAGTGACTCTTCTCTTCTGCCTGAGAGTGGTTCAAAATTGAGTCTTCCAGCTTCAAATTGACCAGAAAGTTTTCAGAGTCTGTTGAGGAACACAAGAGTCCCCAGGAACAGCTCCAGTCTACAGCTGCCAGCGAGATCTACACAGAAGATGGGTGACTTGTGCATTTCCAACTGAGGTACCTGGTTCATCTCATTGGGACTGGTTGGACAGTGGGTGCAGCCCACAGAGGGTGAGCCAAAGCAGGGCAGGGCATTGCCTCACCCAGGAAGAGCAAGGGGTAAGGGGATTTCCCTTTCCTAGCCAAGGGAAGCCGTGAGTGACTGTACCTGGAGGAGCGGTATACTCCTGCCCAAATACTCTGCTTTTCCCACAGTCTTCGCAACTGCCAGACCAGGAGATCCCCTCCCATGCCTGGCTCAGTGGGTCTCATGCCCCTGGAACCTTGCTAGCTGCTAGCACAGCAGTCTGAAATCGATCTGGGATGTGGGAGTTTAGTGGTGGAGGGGCGTCTGCCATTGCTGAGGCTTGAGCAGGTGGTTCTATGCTCACAGTGTAAATAAAGTGGCAGGGAAGCTTGAACTGGGTGGAGCTCACCACAAGTTCAGCAAGGCCTATTGCCTCACTAGATTCCACATCTGGGGGCAGGGCATATCTGAACAAAAGGCAGCAGACAGTATCTCCAGACTTAAACATCCCTGCCTGACAGCTCTGAAGAGAGATGTGGTTCTCCCAGCATGGCATTTGAGCTCCTATAATGGACAAACTGCCTCCTCAAGTGGGTCACTGACCCCTGTGTAGCCCAACTGGGAGACACCTCCCAGTATGGGCTGACAGACACCTCATACAGGCAGGTGCCCCTCTGGGACAAAGTTTCCAGAGGAAGGATCAGACAGCAGTATTTGCCATTCTGCAGCCTCCACTGGTGATACCTAGGCAAACAGGGTCTGGAGTGGACCTCCGGCAAACTCCAACAGACCTGCAGCTGAGGGACCTGTCTTTTAGAAGAAAAACTAACAAACAGAAAGGAATAGCATCAACATCAATAAAAAGGACATTCACACCACAAAACCCCATCTGTAGGTCACTAACATCAAAGATCAAAGGTAGATAAAACCACAAAGTGGGGAGAAACCAGAGCAGAAAGGCTGAAAATTCCAAAAGCCAGAATGCCTCTTCTCCTCCAAAGGATCACAACTCCTTGCCAGCAATGAAACAAAACTGGACAGAGAATGAGTTTGACAAGTTGACAGATGTAGGCTTCAGAAGGTCGGTAATAAAAAACTTCTGTGAGCTAAAGGAGCATGTTCTAACCCATTGCAAGGAAGCTAAAAGTCTTGAAAAATGGTTAGACAAATGGCTAACTGGAATAACTAGTGCAGAGAAGAGCTTAAATTACTTGATGGAGCTGAAAACCACAGTATGAGAACTTTGTGAAGCATACACAAGCTTCAATAGCCGATTTGATCAAGTGGAAGAAAGAGTATCAGTGATTGAAGATCAAATTAATGAAATAAAGTGAGAGAAGCCAATATCATACTGAACAGGCAAAAACTGGAAGCATTCCCTTTGAAAACCAGCACAAGACAAGGATACCCTCTCACATCACTCCTATTCAACACAGTATTGGAAGTTCTGGCCAGGGCAGTCAGGCATGAGAAAGAAATAAAGGGTATATAATTAGAAAAGAGGAAGTAAAATTGTCTCTGAGGATGACATGATTGTAGATTGTACATTTAGAAAACCCCATCGTCTCAGCCCAAAATCTCCTCAAGCTGATAAGCAACTTCAACAAAGTCTCAGGATACAAAATCAATGTGCAAAAATCACAAGCATTCCTATACACCAATAACAGACAAACAGAGAGCCAAATCATGAGTGAACTCCCATTCACAATTGCTACAAAGAAAATAAAATACCTAGGAATCCAACTAACAAGGGATGTGAAGGACCTCTTCAAGGAGAACTACAAACCACTGCTCAAGGAAATAAGAGAGGACACAAACAAATGGATAAACATTCCATGCTCATGGATAGGAAGAATCAATATTGTGAAAATGGCCTTACTGCACAAAGTAATTTACAGATTCAGTACTATCCCCATCAAGCTACCAATGACTTTCTTCACAGAATTGGAAAAAACTATTTTAAACTTCATATGGAACCAAAAAAGAGCCCATGTAGTCAAGACAATCCTGGGCAAGAAGAACAAAGCTGGAGGCATCATGCAACCTGACTTCAGACTTTACTACAAGACTACAGTAACCGAAACAGCATGGTACTGTTACCAAAACAGATATATAGACCAATGAAACAGAACGGAAGCCTCAGAAATAACACCACACATCTACAACCATCTGATCTTTGTCAAACCTGACACACACAATCAATGGGAAAAAGACTCCCTATTTAATAAATGGTATTGGGAAAACTGGCTAACAATTGTGGAAACCTGAAACTGGACCTCTTCTTTACACCTTATACAAAAATCAATTCAAGATGGATCAAAGACTTAAACATAAGACCTAGGACCATAAAAATCCTAGAAGAAAACCCGGGCAATACCATTCAGGACATAGGCATGGGCAAAGACATCATGACTAAAACACCAAAAGCAATGGCAACGAAAGGCAAAATAAACAAATGGGATTTAATAAAACTAAAGAGCTTCTGCACAGGAAAAGAAACTATCATCAGAGTGAACAGGCAACCTACAGAATGGGAGATAAGTTTTGCAATCAACCCATCTGACAAAGGACTAATATCCAGAATCTACAAAGAACTTAAACAAATTTACAAGAAAAAAACAGCCCCATCAGAAACTGGGCAAAGGATATGAACAGACACTTCTCAAAAGAAGACATCTATGCAGCCACTAGAGACATGAAAAAATGCTCATCATCATTGGTTATCAGAGAAATACAAATCAAAATCACAATGAGATACCATTTCATGACAGTTAGAAGGCCGTCATTAAAAAGTCAGGAAACAATAGATGCTGGAGAGGATGTGGAGAAATAGGAACGCTTTTACACTGTTGGTGGGAGTGTAAATTGATTCAACCATTGTGGAAGACAGTGTGGCAATTCCTCAAGGATCTAGAACTAGAATTATCATTTGACTCAGCAATCCCATTACTGGGTATATACCCAAAGGATTATAATCATGCTACTATAAACACACATGCACATGTATGTTTATGTGGCACCATTCACAATAGCAAAGGCTTGGAACCAACCCAAATGTCCATCAATGATAGATTAGATTAAGAAAATGTGACACATTTGGCCGGGTGCGGTGGCTCAAGCCTGTAATCCCAGCACTTTGGGAGGCTGAGACGGGCGGATCACGAGGTCAGGAGATTGAGACCATCCTGGCTAACATGGTGAAACCCCATCTTTACTAAAAAATACAAAAAAAAAGCCAGGCGAGGTGGTGGGTGCCTGTAGTCCCAGCTACTCGGGAGGCTGAGGCAGGAGAATGGTGTAATCCTGGGAGGCAGAGCTTGCAGTGAGCTGAGATCCGGCCACTGCACTCCAGCCTGGGCCACAGAGTGAGACTCCATCTCAAAAAAAAAAAAAAAAAGAAAAGAAAATGTGACACATTTACACCATGGAACACTATGCAGCCATAAAAAAGGATGAGTTCATGTCCTTTGCAGGAACATGGATGAAGCTGGAAACCATCCTTCTCTTTTTTTTTTTTTTTTTTGTATTTTTGTATTTTTATTTAATGTATTTATTTATTTATTTTTATTATGCTTTAAGTTCTAGGGTACATGTACACAATGTGCAGGTTTGTTACATATGTATATTTGTGCCACGTTGGTGTGTTGCACCCATCAACTCGTCAGCACCCATCAACTCGTCATTTACATCAGGTATAACTCCCAATGCCATCCCTCTCCCCTCCCCCTTCTCCATAATAGGCCCTGGAGTGTGATGTTCCCTTCCTGTGTCCAAGTGTTCTCATTGTTCAATTCCCACCTATGAGTGAGAACATGTGGTGTTTGGTTTTCTCTTCTTACGATAGTTTGCTGAGAATGATGGTTTCTAGCTGCATCCATGTCCCTACAAAGGACACAAACTCATCCCATTTTATGGCTGCACAGTATTCCATGGTGTATACGTGCCATATTTTCTTAATCCAGTCTGTCACTGATGGACATTTGGGTTGATTCCAAGTCTTTACTATTGTGAATAGTGCCTCAATAAACATACGTGTGCATGTGTCTGTATAGCGGCATGATTTATAATCCTTTGGGTATAAACCCAGTAATGCGATGACTGGGTCATATGGTATTTCTGGTTCTAGATCCTTGAGGAATCGCCATACTGTTTTCCATAATGGTTGAACTAGTTTACAATGCCACCAACAGTGTAAAAGTGTTCCTATTTCTCCACATCCTCTCTGGCACCTGTTGCTTCCTGACTTTTTAATGATTGCCATTCTAACTGGTGTGAGATGCTATCTCACTGTGGTTTTTATTTGCATTTCTCTGATGGCCAGTGATGATGAGCTTTTTTTCATGTGTCTGTTTGCTGTATGAATGTCTTCTTTTGAGAACTGTCTGTTCATATCCTTTGCCACACTTTTGATGGGGTTTTTTCTTGTAAATTTGTTTGGAGTTCTTTGTAGGTTCTGGATATTAGCCCTTTGTCCAGATGAGTAGATTGCAAAAATTTTTCTCCATTTCTGTGGAGTTGTCTGTTACTCTGATGGTAGTTTCTTTTGCTCTGTGCAGAAGCTTTAGTTTAATTAGATCCCATTTGTCGATTTTGGCTTTTGTTGCCGTTGGCACTGGTGTTTTAGACATGAAGTCCTTGCCCATGCTTATATCCTGAATGGTATTCCCTAGGTTTTCTTCTAGGGTTTTTATGGTAGTAGGTCTAACATTTAAGTCTCTAATCCATCTTGAATTAATTTTCGTATAAGGAATAAGGAAAAGATCAGTTTCAGCTTTCTACTTATGGCTAGCCAATTTCCCAGCACCATTTATTAAATGGGAATCCTTTCCCATTTCTTGTTTTTGTCAGGTTTGTCAAAGATCAGATGACTGTAGATGTGTGGTATTACTTCTGAGGACTCTGTTCTGTTCCATTGGTCTATATCTCTGTTTGGATACCAGTACCATGCTGTTTTGGTTACTGTAGCCTTGTAGTATAGTTTGAAGTCAGGTAGCGTGATGCCTCCAGCTTTGTTCTTTAACTTAGGATTGTCTTGGCAATGCTGGGTCTTTTTTGGTTCCATATGAACTTTAAAGCAGTTTTTTTCAATTCTGTGAAGAAACTCATTGGTAGCTGGATGGGGATGGCATTGAATCTATAAATAACCTTGGGCAGTATGGCCATTTTCACGATATTGATTCTTCCTATCCATGAGCATGGTATGTTCTTCCATTTGTTTGTATCCTCCTTTATTTCACTGAGCAGTGGTTTGTAGTTCTCCTTGAAGAGGTCCTTTACATCCCTTGTAAGTTGAATTTCTAGGTATTTTATTCTCTTTGAAGCAATTGTGAAGGGAAGTTCATTCCTGATTTGGCTCTGTGTTTGTCTGTTACTGGTGTATAAGAATGCTTGTGATTTTTGCACATTAATTTTGTATCCTGAGACTTTGCCGAAGTTGCTTATCAGCTTAAGGAGATTTTGGGCTGAGATGATGCGGTTTTCTAAATATACATTCATGTCATCTGCAAACAGGGACAATTTGACTTCTTCTTTTCCTAACTGAATACCCTTGATTTCTTTCTCTTGCCTGATTGCCCTAGCCAGAACTTCCAACACTATGTTGAATAGGAGTGGTGAGAGACGGCATCCCTATCTTTTGGCAGTTTTCAAAGGGAATGCTTCCAGTTTTTGCCCATTCCGTATGATATTGGCTGTGGGTTTGTCATAAATAGCTCTTATTATTTTGAGATACGTTCCATCAATACCAAATTTATTGCAAGTTTTTAGCATGAAGGGCTGTTGAATTTTGTCAAAGGCCTTTTCTGCATCTATCGAGATAATCATGTGGTTTTTGTCTTTGGTTTTGTTTATATGCTGGATTACGTTTATTGCTTTGCGTATGTTGAACCAGCCTTGCATCCCAGGGATGAAGCCCACCTCTATGCAAATCAACTAGAAAATCTAGAAGAAATGGATAATTTCCTGGACACTTGCACTCTCCCAAGACTAAACCAGGAAGAAGTTGACTCCCTGAATAGACCAATAGCAGGCTCTGAATTTGAGGCAATAATTAATAGCCTACCAACCAAAAAAAGCCCAGGACCAGATGGATTCACAGCTGAATTCTACCAGAGGTACAAGGAGGAGCTGGTACCATTCCTTCTGAAACTATTCCAATCAATAGAAAAAGAGGGAATCCTCCCTAACTCATTTTATGAGGCCAACATATCCTGATACCAAAGCCTGGTGGAGACACCACAAAAAAAGAGAATTTTAGATCAATATCTCTGATGAACATTGATGCAAAAATCCTCAATAAAATACTGGCAAACTGAATCCAGCAGCACATCAAAAAGCTTATCCACCATGATCAAGTGGGCTCCATCATTCTCAGCAAACTATCACAAGGACAGAAAACCAAACACTGCATGTTCTCACTCATAGGTGGGAATTGAACAATGAGATTACTTGGACACAGGTTGGGGAACATCGCACACCAGGGCCTTCTGGCGGTGGGGGCCTGGGGGAGGGATAGCATTAGGAGAAATACCTAATATAAATGATGAGTTGATGGGTGCGTCAAGCCAACATGGCACGTGTATACCTGTGTATCAAACCTGCACATTGTGCACGTGAACCCTAAAGCTTAAAGTATAATAATAATAATAAATTAACACTTAAAAAAGAAATACAATATTTTATGTAGCCTTCACTGGCTTTGTCACCTTATCTTCCAGAAATCTATAGAATATCCTCATCATGAAAGCCACTCTAGATTTTTCCCTGCATTTCACTACCCCTGGCACTCCTGTCACCACAAGCCAGTCGATTCTATCTCTTCAATGTCTCTCAAATCTGTTTTTTGGGGGGAGTGGGGTGTGTCATCTTTTCAGACCAGGATTACTACAACGACCCTCTTACTAGTTCCTCTTCTTCCATTCTTGATCTTTTTAAATCTGTATTTAAAACAGCTACCAGAGTAATATGTCTATAATAATAAAATGTATTGAGTGACTACTATATACCAGGCACTTAATATTGATAAGGTCATTTACTTCTAATGGTAATATCATTACTCTACTTTGTTCGATAAGGAAATTATGGCTGATAGAAGCCAAGTGGCCCAGGTGTCACATGGCAGTAAGAGGCAGAGCCAGGAACTGAACCCTCAAGATCTGAAACCCAGTTTGCTTTTCTATTGCACTATGCTTCTTCTTCAAGTCAATCAGATCATGCTGCTCTTTGTATTAATGTTACTGTTCTGGTCATTCATGAAATTGTCAATTTGGCAAGGCAACTATTTTCTTTGCATGCTTTTGTTCTGAGTAAATTAAAAAACTACATGACATTATTTTTATGTCTATTTTATGGTATTGTCTGTTAATGAAACCCATTCATAACCAAAAGTGTTTCAGTGATGCAGAGAGACAATGAATGGATTGATTTGTAAGTTAGAGGTGTGCGAGTGTTAGAGAGATGTAGATCTTTAATTAACTGTGGTTGTTTAATTAGGGTGACTCACGCACCATATGAATGAAGTCACATTCATGAATTCCGTTCCTGTGTGTGCCACATTATTTAGTCATGCTTGCACTCTTAACCTCAGCCAACCTCCTTACTAATGCCTATTATTATCTGAAAGGAAAGTGCAATGTGAATGGAAAAGTGCAAATCCCTTCCCACACTTGGAAAAAATTACCCAATATGTATGTCCTAATGCCACTGGCAGAGAAACAAGGCACATTATTAAATCTTTGATTGTTTTTAGTTCTCCTGAAAAATTCATTATGTGACAAAGTGTCATGAATCATAAATAAATTTGAATCTCCTTAGAAGATTACTTTGACTGCATTTTAAACTAGTTAAACATTGAGATACAACAGATTTAGGTACAAATAAAAAAGAAAGTATAGCGATACCCTCAGTTTTAAGAAAATCATTCACTTATCTAGATAGTAATAGTTAATAGTCAGTTGAGCATATTTTCCTGGGGTATTCACTTTCTTTCTGTTTCATAATACATTCTTTGCATCTGAGCGAATGATGGTGATCTATGAGACTACCTTCATTTTCATAGGCTTGAAATAGGCCTTCCAAAATTGTAGAAAAATATAGAAAATCCAACTTAATATTTCTCAGATTCTTCCTTTCTAATCAAAGCAATGAACAGCTGACATAAATGAACCACCGTCACCTTTTAGGTGCTAGAGCCTATTTAATTCCCATTTATAGTACTGTTGCTCTTATAGTGCAATTGTTTGCAACTATCATAAAATACTGATTCTTTTCTTTGTAATCCCTACTATGGAGGGATGAGTGTATTTATTTAATACGTATTTATTGAGTTTTCACAAAATAAATTCATATTTTTTTAGCACTAGTCCTTGGAAATACATTTGTGAGCAAAAACACGACATGGCCCTTTCCTCATGGAGGTTTAGAACATGGTGGGGATGAGAGACATTGATAAAATAATACCTTATTAAAAATATTTATTGAGTATTTCTATATAAAGAACTCGAAAATATCCTTGGCCTGAGTTTATATTCCTATGAGAGGACAGAGTCTTAAACAAAATAAAAAACTAAAAATATACAATATTTCAGATAATAAACTATATGCAGAAAAATAAAGCAGGAGTGGAGTAGGTACAATTTTATATCAGGTGGTCAGCAACGCACCACTGAAAAATGTGATGTTGTAGCAAAGAACAAAACGAGGTGAGGGCAAGAGTCTCGTGTATCTAGGGAAAGAGAACAAGGGCAAAGCTCTGAGACAGAAGAATAGTGTGTTCTCAGGACAAGATCAGAAAGGCTGAGGAAGAATAAGCAAGGGTGTAACCAGTATAAGCTGAAGTCAAGGTTGTAACAGGAGGCCAGGGCAGGTAGGACCTCAGTGGGACACACAGAGATGTAGGTGGGGAGTCATTGATGGTTTTTATTATCCTATTTAGATCTTAATAACATCATTCTGACTGCTGTATTGAGAATAGACTGAGAGGGGAAAGAGGGCAGTGGTGAGGCACATCTATGATTTAGACTAGAGGCAATGGTAGATTTGACCAGGATGCCAGTGGTGAGATGGTGACAATTGGTTAGTTTCCACATATATTCTATTATTTCTAAGAAGTGGCACAGTATAATTGATTATATATAGGGGCAAAAATGTTAGGTTTATTTACCATACCAAACAGTTTCTATTTTTCTTATATTTGAAATTTATAAAAAAGAATCTATACAATTACCAGTGGATAATTTATATGTTATTACTCTTCACTGAAACTCACTCAACAGATTCTCATTCTATTTAAATTCCAAACTTTACAATGACCTAAAAGGCCAACCTAATCTACTGCTTTGCTATCCAATATAGTAGCTACTAACCACATTTGGCTATTGAGCATTTGGAAGAAGGCTAGTTCAAATGAGATGTGTTTTATATGTATGTATATGTATATATACATATATATATGATATAATAGAATTCAAAGCTTAGTAAAAAGTTGCAAAATATGTCATTAATTTTCAAATAGTTTTTACTAGTTGAAAGGATAATACCTTTGATATATTGGTTCAAATAAAATATAGTTTTATTGTTAGCTTCATGTATTTTTTACTTTGAAAAAATGTGGCTACTGAGACATTTAAAATTAGACATTTCTGTGAAGGGATCAAGATGGTAGAATAGAAGCCTGCACCATTAGTCTCCCCCACAGGAACACTACATTTTAACAACTATCTGCACACAGAAAAGCACTATCACAAGAACCAAAAATCAGGTGAGCAATCACCTGAAATCAAGTGTGCAGTTTTAACTTCATGTCACTGAAAAAGACATTGAACAGGGTAGGTACAAGAGACAGGCTTGAATCACCGATACCACTTCCTTATCCCCCAGCAGTGGCTGCACTGCGCAGAGAGAGAGAACCTATCCTCTTGGGAGAGGGAGAGCACAATGACTGGGGGATTTTACGTTGAACTCAGTGCTGCCTCATCACAGTGGAGAATAAAGCCATGCTGGGCTCAGCCAGCACCTGCTCATAGAGAGAGCATTTGGACCAGCCCTAGCCAGAAGGGAATTGCTCATCCCAACAGTCATAATTTGAGTTTCTCCACAAGCCTCGCCACTATGGGCCAAAGGGCTCTATGGTCCTAGGTAAACTTGAAAGGCAGCCTAGGACACAAGGACTGCAATTCCTAGGCTACTCCTAGTGCTGGTCTGGGCTTCAAGCCAGTGGACTAGGCTGACATGTGACCTAGAGGGACACTAGCTAGGGCAACTAAGGGAGTGATTATGCCATCCCTCCCCCAACCCCAGGCAGTGCACCTTGCAGCAACTAAAGTAACTCCTTCCTTCTGCTTTCGGAGAGCAGACTAAAGAGTAAAGAGGACTTTATCTTGCATCTTGGACACCAGCTTAGCCACAGTAGGATTGGTCACTGGGCAGAGTTTTGAGGCCCCCATTCCAGGCCCTCACTCATGGATGGCATTTCTAGACACATTCTGGATGAAAAGAAAACATGCTGCCTTGAAGGGAAAGACCCAGTCATGGCAGGATTCTTCACCTGCTGACTAAAGAGTCCTTGGCCCCTGAATAACAAGCAGCAATACCCAGGGAGTATGCTGTGGGCCTTGGGCTCTGAGACATGCTGACTTCGGGAGTGACCAGCATATTCCCAGCTATTGTGGCTGCAGGGAGACACTCTTTCTGTTTGAGAAAAGCAGAGGGAAAAGTAAAGGAGACTTTGTCTTGCACCTTAAGTACCAGCTTGGCCACAGTGGGATAGAGCAACAATCAGGCTCTTGGGGCCCCCAAGTCTAAGCCTAGGCTCTTGGACCTGCCCTGGGGCAGAGGGGAGTCCACTACCCTAAAGGGTGAGTCCCAGGCCTCATAACATTCACCACAGCTGACTGAAGAGCCATTGGGCTTTAAAGTGAACATCAGTGATTGGCCTGGCAGAACCCTCCGTGGGCAAGTGATGGTGGAGGCCACGGGGAGAATCTTCTCTGCCTGTGGAAAGGGATGGGAAGAGCAGGCAGGACTTTGTATTGTGGTTGAGTACCAGCTTAACTGTAACAGAATAGAATGTCAGGCAAATTTATAAGGTTTTTGACTGCAATCTCTGGCTCCCAGATAGGATCTCTGAACCCACCTGTGACCTGGGGGAACTTACAGCCCTAAAGGGCAGGACACAAACCTGGCTGGCTTTACCACCTTCTGATGATAGAGCCATAGGTCCTTGAGTGAACATAGATAGTAACAAAGTAGTGGTTACAGTGAGCCTTGGGCAAGACACAGTTCTATGCTGCCTTCAGGTCTGACCCAGCACAGTTCCAGTGGTGGTGGCCACAGGGGTGCTTGTATCACTACACTCCCAGGCAACTCAGCATAGAGGGAGAGACTCCCTTTGGGAGAAAGTAAGGAAAAGACAAGAGTCTCTGCTTGGTAATTTAGAGAATTCTGCAACTTATCCAAGACCACCAAAGCAGTATATCTCTGAGTCTGCAAAACCACATTGTTATTGGACTTGAGGTCCAAGTCCCTTTGAGTAGCTGGAAAGCCTTCCCAAGAAGGATGGGCACAAACAAGCCCAGACGTTGAAGACTACAATAAATACCTAACTCTTCAATGCCCAGACACTGACAAATATCTAAAAGCATCAAGACTATCCAGGAAAACATGACCTCACTAAGCAAACTAAATAAGGCACCAGAGACCAATCCTAGAGAAAGAGAGATATGTGACCTTTCAGACAGAGAATTCAAAATAACTGTTTTGAGGAAACTCAGAGAAATTCAAAATAACACAGAGAAGGAATTCAGAATTCTGTCAGATAAATTTAACAATGATATGGAAATGATTAAAAAGAATCAAGCAGAAATTCTAGAGTTAAAAATGCTATTGACATACTGAAGAATGCATCAGAGCCTCTTAATAGCAGAACTAGTCAAACAAATAAATAATTAGTGAGTATCTCTGGATACACTTGAGGCCTGGGGGCACACGCAGCTCTGAAGGGAAGTGCACAAACCTGGCTCTGAAGGGAAGCACACAAACCTACCTGGCATCACCAGCTATTTGAGAAGACAGGCTATTTGAAAATACATGGTCAGTGGAGATAAAAGAAAAAGGAATAAAAAAGAGTGAAGCACAACTACAAGATCTAGAAAATATCCTGCAAAGGACAAATGTAAGAGTTATTGGCCTTAAAGAGGAGGTAGAGAAAGAGAAAGGGGTAGAAAGTTTATTTAAAGAGATAATATCAGATAACTTCCCAAATCTAGAGAAAGATGTCAACATTCAAATAAAAGGTTATAGAACACCAAGCAGATTTGACCCAAAAAAGACTACCTGAAAGCACTGAATAATCGAACTTTCAAAGGTTAAGGATGAAGAAGGGAACCTAAAAGCAGCAAGAGAAAAAAAAATAACATGGAATAGAGCTTTACTATGTCTGGCAGACTTTTCAATGGAAACTTTTCAGGCAAGGAGAGGGCATGATAGATTTAAAGTGGTGAAGGAAAAATAATAAAGTCAGGGGATGGAGTTAAAGTGTAAGGTTTTTATTAGTTTTCTTTTTGTATGTTTGTGGTCGGTGTTAAGTTATAATTAGTTTAAATAATAGGTTACAAGATAGTATTTTCAAGTCTCATGGTGACCTAAATTGAGTAACATATAATGGATACATATAAAAAAAAAGCAAGAAATTAAATCATACTACCAAAGAAAATTACTTTCACTAAAAAGAAGATAAGAAGGAAGGAAAGAAGAAAGAGAAGTCAAAAAATAAACAACTAGAAAACAAGACAATAAAGTGGCAGGAGTAATTTCCTACTTATCAACAATAACATTGAATGTAAATAGATCAAACTCTTCAATAAAAACATATAGAGTGGTTGAATGGATGAAAAAACAAAACCCAATGGTATATCGCCTATGAGAAACACACTTCACCAATAGATACATATGGACTGAAAATAAAAGGATGGAAAAAGATTCCATGCCAATGGAAACCAAAAATATATATATATTTAGCAGGAGTAACTATACTTATATCAGAAAAAATTGATTTCAAGACAAAAACTCTAAGAAGAGACAGAGAAGATCATTATAGTATGATAAAGAGATCAATTCAGCAAAAGGATATAACAATTTAAAATATATATTCACCCAAAACTGGACCACTCAGATATACAAAGCAAATATTGCTAGAATTAAAGAGAGATATGAATCTCAGTACAAAAATAGCTGGAGACTCCAACAGCCTATTTTCAGCATTGGACAGATAATCCAGACAGAAAGTCAACAAAGAAACATTGGACTTAGTCTTCACTATAAACAAAATAGACCTAATAAATATTTTATGGAACATTTCACCCAACGGCTGCTGAACATACATTCTTCTTTTAGCACATGGATCATTCTCAAGGATAGATCATATGTTAGGTCACAAAACAAGTCTTAAAACATTAAAAAAATTGAGGCTGGGCGCGGTGGCTCACACCTGTAATCACAACACTTTGGGAGGCCGAGGAGGGTGGATCGCGAGGTCAGATGAGGCCATCCTGGCTAACATTGTGAAACCCCGTCTCTACTAAAAATACAAAAAAATTAGCTGGGCATGGCGGCGTGCGCCTGTAGTCCTAGCTGCTGGGGAGGCTGAGGCAGGAGAATGGCATTAACCCGGGAGGCGGAGCTTGCAGTGAGCTGAGATCATGCCACTGCACTCCAGACTGGGTGACAGAGCAAGATTCCGTCTCAAAAATATTGAAATTACCTCAAGTATCTTCTCAACCACAGTGGAGTAAAACTAGAAATGAGTAACGAGGAATTTTGGCAACAATCCAAACACATGGAAATTAAACAACATGGTCCTGAGTGACCAGTGGGTCAATGAGAAAAGAAGGAAATTGAAAAATTTCTTGAAACATATTGTAATGGAAACGCAACATACCAAAACCTGTGGGACACAGTGAAAACAGTGCTGAAACAGAAATTCATAGCTACAAGTGCCTATATCAAAAAGAAGAAAACTTCAAATAAATAACCTAATGATGCAACTTGAAGAGCCAGAAATGCAAGAATAAACCAATCCCAAAATTAGTAGAAGAAAAAACAAATTTTTTTTTTTTCTGTAAAGAGCAGAGCAGAAGTTCATAAAATTGAAATGAAGAAAACAATACAAAAGATCAATGAAATAAAACGGTTGCTTTTTTAAAAAAGTAAATAAACTTTACAAACTCTTAGATTAATGAAGAAAAAAAGAGAGAAGATCCAAATAAATAAAATCAGAGATGAAAAAGAACACATTACAACTGATACTACAGAAATTCAAAGGATCATTAGTGGCTACTATGAACAACTATATCCCAATACTGGGAAATCTAACAGAAATAGATACATTCCTAGACACATACAACCTACCAATATTAAACCATGAAGAAATCTGAAACCTGAACATACCAATCACAAGAAATGAGATCAAAGCCATAATAAAAATATCCCAGTAAAGACAACTTGGGAGCTGAGGGCTTCACTGCTGAATTTTATCAAACATTTAAAGAAGAACCAATAGCAATCCTACTCAAACTATTCCAAAAAAATAGAGGAGGAGGTAATATTTCCAACTCATTCTATGAGGCCAGTATTGCCCTGGTACCAAAATCAGACAAAGACAAATTAAAAAAAAAAAAAAAAAAAGACAACGAAAGGCCAGTATCCTTGATAAACATTGATGCAAAAATCCTCAACAAAGTACTAGTAAACCTAATTTACCAACACATTTAAAAGATCATTTATTATAACCAAATAAGATTTATCCCAGGGATGCAAGGATGGTTCAAAATACACAAGTCAATCAATATGATACATTATGTCAACAGAATAAAGGAAAAAAACACATGATAATTTTAATTAGTGCTAAAATGTGTTTGATAAAGTTCAACATGCCTTCATGATCAAAACTGTCAAAAAAACTGGGTATAGCTCAAACATACTCAACACAATAAAAGCCATATTTAACAGACCCACAGCCAATATCATACTGAATGGGAAAAAAACTGAAGTCTTTCCTCTAACATCTGGAACATGAAAAGAATGCCTACTTTCACCACTGTTATCAACATAGTTCTGGAAGCCCTAGCTAGGGCAATTAGAAAAGAGAGGTATTCAGTTGGAAAGAAAGATGTCAAATTATCCTTGCTTACAGGTGATATGATATTATATTTGGAAAAACCTAAAGATTCCACCAAAAAAACTATTAAAACTGATAAACAAATTCAGTAAGTTGAAGGATACAAAATCAATATTTCAAAATCAGTAGTATTTCTATATGATAACAGCAGATAATCTAAAAAAGAAATCAAGAAAGTAATCCCAATTACACTAGCTAAAATAAAATAAAATAATTAGAAATTAACTTAATTGAATAAGTGAAGGATTTCTATAATGAAAACTATGCAATGCTGATGAAATAAATTGAAGAGGACACAAAACAATGAAAATGCATTCCATGTTTATGAATCAGAAGTATAAATACTGTAAAATGTCTATACTACCTAAAGCAAGCCAGAGATTAAATATAATCTATATTAAAATATGATGACATTCTTCACAGAAATAGAAAAAACAATTCTTAAATTTATATGGAGCCACAAAAGACCCAGAATAGCCAAAGCTGTCTTGAGCAAAAAAAGCAAAAATTAAAACAAAAACAAACAAGCAAACAAAAAACTGGAGGTATCACATTATCTGACTTCGAAATATACTACAGAGCTATAGTAACCAAAATAGCATGGTACTCGCATGAAAACAGAAACATAGGCCAATGGAAAAAAGTAGATAACTCAGAAACAAATCCATACATCTACATTGAACTCATTTTCAACAAAGATGCCAAGAACATATATTGGGGAAAAGTCAGTGTCTTCAATAAATGGTGGTGGCAAAACTGGATATCCATATGCAGAAGAATGAAACTAGACCCCTGTCTTTTGTCATATATAAAGATCAAATCAGAATGTATTAAATACTTAAGTCTAGCACCTTAAACTATGAAACTACTACAACAAAACATTGGGGAACCTCTATAGGACATTGGTCTAGGCAAAGATTTCTTGGGTAATACCCCATAAGCACAGGCAACCAAAGCAAAAATGAACAAACTGGGATCACATCAAGTTAAAAAGCTTATGTACAGAAAAGGATACAATCAACAAAATGAAGAGACAACCCACAGAATGGGAGAAAATATTTGCAAACTACCCATCTGACAGGGCTTAATAACCAGAATATAGCTCAAATAACTCTATGAGAAAAAAGTATAATAATCTGATTAAAAATGGGCAAAAGATTCCAATTGACATTTCTCAGAGAAGGCATACAGATAGTAAGAAGTTGTATGAAAAGGTGCTCAACATCATTGATCGTTAGGGAAGTGCAAATTAAAACTACAATGTGATATCTCACCCCAGTTAAAATGGCTTTTATCCAAAACACAAGTAATAAATGCTGATGAAGATGTGGCGAAAAGAGAAAAGAGCAAAGGAAACAATCAACAAAGTGAAAAGACAGCCCACAAAATAGGAGAAAATATTTGTAAACTACCCATCTGAAAAGGGATTAATAACTAGAATATATAAAGAGTTCAAACAAATTTATAGGGAAAAATCTAATAATCTGATTTTAAAATGGGCAAAAGATCTGAATAGACATTTCTCAAAAGAGTACATACAAATGACAAACAGCAATATGAAAAAGTGCCAAACATCATTGATCATCAGAGAAACGCAAATCAAAACTACAATAAGGCATCATCTCACCCCAGTTAAAATGGCCTTTTATCAAAAGATAGATAATAACAAATGCTGGCGAGGATGTGGAAAAAAGGGAACACTTGTACATGTTTGGTGGGAATATAATTTAGTACAATCACTATGGAGAACAATTTGGAGGTTCCTCTAGAAACTAAAAACTGGAGCCACCATTTGATCCAGAATCTCACTGCTGGTTATATATCCAAATGAAAATAAGTCAGTGTATGAAAGAGATATCTGCACTCCTATGTTTATTGCAGCACTGTTCACAGTAGCCAAGATTTAGAAGCAAACTGTGTGTCCATCAACATATGAATGTATAAAGATAATGTGTTACTTATACACAATGGAATATTATTCTTCCAGAAAAAAATAAGGTCCTGTCATTTGCAACAACATGGATGAAACTTGATGTCATTATATTAAGTGAAATAAGCCAGGCACAAAAAGACAAACATTGCATGTTCTCACTTATTTGTGGAGTATAAAAATCAAAACAATTGAACTCATGGAGACAGAGAATAGAAGGATTGTTACCAGAGGCTAGGAAGGGTCGTGGGGGTATAGAGGGGAAGTGGGAAAGGTTAACAGGTACCAAAAAAAAAAAAAAAAAAAAAAAGAATAAAACTCAGTGTATGATAGCACAACACGGTGACTATAGTAAATAATAATTTAATTGTAAATTTAAAAATAACTAAATGAGTGCAATTGGATAACTTGTATCACAAAAGATAAATGCTTGAGGGGATGAAGACTTTATTTTTCATGTTATGATTATTACATACTGTATGCCTATATAAAAATATCTCATGTATTCCATAAATATATATACTTACCATGTACCCACACAAGTAAAACATTAAAACTAAAAATTCCAATTTTTTTTAAAAAAAGTGTGATTAGAGGAGAAAATTAAGTGGATATACATTTCTTTTTCTTTTTTTTTTTGGGGCTGAAGTCTGGCTCTGTCGCCCAGGCTGGAATGCAGTGGCCGGATCTCAGCTCACTGCAAGCTCCGCCTCCTGGGTTCACACCATTCTCCTGCCTCAGCCTCTGGAGTAGCTGGGACTACGAAGCCAGCCACCTCATGACTAGTTTTTTAGTATTATTTTTTTAGTAGAGCCGAGGTTTCACAGTGTTATGGGATGGTCTCGATCTCCTGACCTCATGATCCACCCGTCTCAGCCTCCCAAAGTGCTGGGATTACAGGCTTGAGCCACCGCGCCCGGCTAAGTGGATATACATTTCATCCTGTGCTGTGCACTGCCTATGTGGTGCAGCACATATGGTAGACAGTGTTGTCACTTTTCATGTTAGGAAACTGAGGTACAGCAAAATAAAGAAACTCATGTGCAGTCATACGTGTAGCAAGGGCAAAAGAAGAGGTTACAGCACTTGATTGTCTGATTGTAAAACTATAACTGTAATATTTTATGCTGACTCTAACATCTACAAACTTAACATTTATGAAAAATATATTTAGTAAATTTTGGAATTTTGAGTTGTTGGCTTTTCAACAATCAAGGTATTTGGTTGCAAGCAACAGAAACAGCTATCTAAATAAAGTGAAAAAGGAATGTTGTTAGAAGTAAAGTGGGTAGCTCATGAAATCAAGGGGACTTTGGAAGTGGGTAGGCACAAAGAAAGCCCATTAGCATGCAAGATCATTCCACCGCTGTGCTCAGGACACCACTGGTACTGTTGCACTGAAGTGCAGCTGTCATGACTGACTATCAATTCTGCCATTCCTGGATACTTGTTGCCATTTGGGTGTACTTTCAACTCTGCTAAACTTATAATGAATAACCTGTGCCTTTTCCTCAGGTTCTGGATCATGATCTCCACATCCCAAGTCTTAGGTGGCAACACCTGACTGGCTGAGCCTAGGCTTATGGACTTGTTGTCAGGGATCTGGAAAAAAACCTCTTTGGTTTCTGTTTTGGAAACTGGAGGCTTGAATCCCATTTGTTTTAGGATTGACACCAGACAGAAAGAGTGCTGCTTTCTGGACTTCAGAAATGACAAATGTTTACCACAGTACAAAGATTTGGCTTCCCCAAGCAACATAAACATTTTTATCTTACAGCTTCTCTTGCCCATTCAAAAGCTTTCGTCTAGCCTAATATAATTTTGGTCATATGGTCACAAATATCTCATGATCAATTGTTCAGTCTTGACTATCCCATTTAAAAAGTATGAGAATTTTCTTAAAAGGAGAATAATATGTGTTGAGCAGTTCTCAAAATTGATGAGAACTCTAACTAACTAGACTAGGAAACTAGCCAGGAATTAATGGACATAAAACCAGCCAAGGATGCGACCATAAGCATAGCCTGTCTGGTATGTCAACACTGGTGCCGTCACCAATGGCCACTTACTGCAGCCAACTCTGGACCTTGCTCCTCTTGGACGCTGATTGTTATGGCACAGCACTTTCAATTCATCAGCAGGCACTAAAAATTATGTCAGACTCTGTTGAGGCTGTGGGTCACTAGCAGCAGAGTTGAAGTCCTAAGTTAAAGCACAAGACTTGCCAGGTCTAGGAGTTGAGAAAGGAAATGTCTAACCACTTTGGCTGCTTTAGTCAGTTTTGGATTCTCTCAAATAAGAAAACAACTGGAAAACCCAAAATGACAAAGGTCAAGTGTAGCATATTTTTTTCTTGCATCAATATATAAAGAGTTGTTATTTAAGTCATAGTCTTTTTCTTGTATTTTATACCTTCTTGTTAAAGATAAAAGATCTCTGGACCTGTGAATCTATGAATTGAATTTTTTTGCATTTAAGTAATATTTGCACTATATTTGCTTATTGTTAATTTTCTTACTAGTAAATATTTTTCAAAATAGACATTCAAAAGTGATTTGCAAACTGTGCATCTGACAAAGGTCTAATATCCAGAATCTATAAGAAACTTTTAAGAAATTAACAAGCCAGAAACAAACAATCCTATTAAAAAGTGGGCAAAAGACATGAACAGACAATTTTCAGAAGAAGACGTACACATGACCAACAAGCATATAAAAAATGCTCAATATCACTGATCACTAGAGAAATGCAAGTCACAACCACAATGAGATACCATCTCACATCAGTCAGAATGGCTATTACTAAAAAGTCAAAAAATAGTAGATGCTGGCAAGATTGCAGAGAAAAGGAACGTTTATGCATTACTGATGGGAATGTAAACTACTTTAGCCATTGTGGAATCAGTATAGCAATTTCTCAAAGAATGTAAAACGGAATCACCTTTGGATCCAGTAATCCCATTACTGGGTGTATACCCAAAGGAATATAAATCATTCTACCATAAAGACATATGCACATGCACATGTATGTTCGTTGCCACACTATTCACAATAGCAAAGATATGGAAGCAATCTAAATGCCCATCAATAATAGACTGGATAAAGAAAAATGTTGTACATAGACACCATGGTATACTATGAAGCCATAAAAAAGAATGAAATAATGTCCTTTGCAGCAATGTGGATGAAACTGGAGGCCGTTATCCTAAACAAACTAATGCAGGAACAGAAAACCAAATACCACGTTATCACTTGTAAGTGGGAGCTAAATATCGAGAACATATGGACGCAAAGAAGGGAGCAACAGACACTGGGGCCTACTTGAGGGTAGAGGGTGGGAGGAGGAAGATAATCAAAAAACTATCTATTGGGTACTATGCTTATTAGCTGGGTGATGAAATAATCTGTACCTCAACCCCTGTGACATCAAATTTACCTAAATAGCAAACCTGCACCTGTAATCCTCAACTTAAAAGTTAAAAAAAAAAACCCACTGTTTATATGAAAACATTTCTTCAAATATTTTTAGATAGTATGTTTTTTGTAATGTTACTTTTCAACATTATGTTAAAAATTTGTAGTATAAATGCATTTTTTTCTAAAACAAGCAGCTACCAATAAGTAATATTAGTGCTTAATAATTGTACTAATGAGTTAAATAAACTTTTAAGCAACTGTCGGTGCCTAATTAAATTCTGGTGTAGCAATTATGTGTTCAAATATAACATAGGATTGTAATTTAGCATATAGCTTAGAAAATTGGACAAAATAATAATGATCCAATTTTTAAAGAAAGCATTTTTTTACCATGTCAGATACTATTTTTTTACTCCTTATGCCATGAAAAATGTAGTGAATAAATTTTAATTAACTAATATTTAAATGGTTTCATTGGAACACTTAATGTATTGGTTCATTGTAAGAATTAAATGTACATTTAATGGGAAAATATAGCTAGAAGTTCCAAATTGCATTTGGCTATTAGTGTTGTAAGTATAGTATGATATAACCACCAAATGGATTTTAACATATGTTTTCATTTACTTTTCTATTATTAATCTCATATATTTAGGATAGAAATTTAGAAAATTCAGAAAAGCAATGAGAATAAAAAAATTACTTAATGATTCTAGCTTCCAGAAATAGCCCATTGACGTTTTGATGTATTACCTTTCAGCTTTTCTCCTGTGTCTGTGTCTATCTACTTACATGCATCTTTATGAGTGTGTGTTATTGTGTACATTACTTAATCAATTTTTTAAGAAACCGAGTTTGTAGAGTGATATGTTTGTGAAGCCACAAAGGGGTCTTGGACTGCAAACATATTCAAAAGACACATTGCAAATGCTGACTTTTGAATTTTAAAAGCTAATTTTTGAGTGACTTTGCCTGGTGTAAGAATATGCAAGTGAAATTTATAACAGGGCCTTCATGGCAAAACTCATTCCTGGGTCATTTTGAGGCTGTGTTCCTCAGTTACATTTTTCTGTTTCCTGGAAATCCTCAGATCCTCCTCCCCGATACCAAAATACCTGATTCTTGCAACACCGTGCCTCACCATTGCCAATACAATCTGTTGTAGTGAACTTTTTTTTTCTTGTGTTCTTCAGGATTCTAAATCTCAGTTTCTTTTCCCTGAATCATACACATTTAATTTTGGTTTCAAGTTAATTTTCCATCTGTTTTGTCTCAATGACTCCTGAGTATATTCAGTGGCGAGAGTCCTGGATTGTTACATTTCACTCTTGATCACAATTTAGAATGGCAGATCATTTACCTGTTCTGGATTCCAAGTTTCTCATGATTAACATGAGGGTTTTGGTTGTATGCTTTCTGAGTTCTTTTCCAGATTTTACACAGAATATTGGTATGTCTATAAAATAGTATGGAAGAGTGGAAAGAGAATGGGCTCTGCATCAAAGAGACAAGTTGAGGGCAAATCTGGGAGCTGTGTGACTTTGGGCATGCTGCTTAATGTCTTCAAGTTTGTATTCTCTTACATGTAAAAAGGAAATATAGAAAAGATTATTGTATTTGGCTACATGTAACAGAAATATGACTACACTGGCATAAACAAACAAGAGGTTTATTTTTCTCTCTTATTGAGAAGTCTGGAGAAAGGTGGTTCAGAGCTGATTTGTCTGTTTCTTCATATTAAATTTATACTGGGCTTCTTCCACTTATTTCCTCCAACATCCTTGTTGTATGGTTTTCATTTTTACTATGCTACCACTAAGTGTAGTATCCACGTTCTAGACAAGAAGAATGGAACTTCAAAGGAGCATGGGAGCCTGTGAGGAAATCAGCAGAGTACCTGATAGGTAGTTTTTCAACCACTGACTCCCTCCTACCTTGCCCCTCTAGTAGTCCCCAGTGTCTGCTGTTCTCATCTTTATGTCCACGTGTACTCAGTATTTAGCTCCCACTTATAAGTGAGAACATGCAATATTTGGTTTTCTGTTCCTGCATTAATTCACTTCAGATAATAGCATCCAGCTGCATATATGTTGCTGCAAAGAACATGGTTTTGTTCTTTTTTATGGCTGCATGGTGTTCCATGGTGTATATGTTTCCTTATCCAATTACACCTAGTTATGGAATTGCTGGGTCAAATGGTGGTTCTGCTTTAAGTTCTTTGAAAAATCTCTAATTAATATCTCACTTAAAAAGCACACAGTGGCAAGCTGGATAAAAAGGCAAGACCCATCCACCTGCTGTCTTCAAGAGACCAATCTCATATGTAATGACACTCATAAACTCAAAGTAAAGGGTTAGAGAAGGATCTGTCATGCATATAGTAAACAAAAAGAGAAGGGGTCACAATTCTTTTATTAGATAAAATAGATTTTAAACCAACAACAGTTAAACATGACAAAGAAGGGTCCTATACAATGATAAAGGTTTCATTTCAACAGGATGATTTAACAATCCTAAATATATACACACCCAACATTGGGGCACCCACATTCATAATACAAGTACTTCTAGACCTATAAAAAGACTTAAACAGCCACACAATATAGTAGTAGAAATATTGTCAACAGGTTGCTGTGAAACTGGGCAGAGACCAGGTCTATTACGTTGGTTGAGAAAGGGAAGATTTGATGCTTAGCGGGAGGTCAGCAGAATGAGACTAGGAGGAACCAAAAGAGGGCAAGTTAGGATTGGGAAGAGCAAACACAGTAGAGAACCTAGGCCTGTCTCCTTTCAGTGCACTGCTGTTCAATACTAACACTATAGCACTTCATTGTCATCACCCAGGGTTTATAGAATAGAAAGTAATGCCTGATTTAAATCCAACTCTGAATTTTGAAAGGACGCTGATATTTGACAGGAGCTGTGAATCATAGCTCCATGAAATACTTTCAGTGATATTTCAGATATCAGTAATCCCTCAGAGTTCCTTAGAGCCTTAATCCATGCTCCCCTGCCTCTGCCACTGCCATTAAATACTATGAAGATGGGAATGTTTTATAGTTCCATGCATGTCTTTATTAATAATCAGAATGATACCCTTTTGACTACTTGAATGTTCCCATTTAAGAAGATTTTCTCCAGGCTGATTGAAATAGGAAGATGTAGCTTCTTTTACTTAGACTGTTAAATTTTTTACTTGTAATTCAGTATGATACGTTAGCATTAATTTACATGGTCAGGGGAGTAGGAGCAATATTGAGTATTCATGTAATTATTAGGTGAAATTACACTTCCTTCTATAAATCAACTCCCTTGAAAGGTTTAGATTTGATCTCTAATTCACTAGTTTTTTTTCTTTTTGTTTTTTAGTCTTTGAAAATTCTCCTTTAAATGTATTTAGCAAACACTTATGTGCCTATAAAGGCATTTTATAAATATTGACAGAGCTAATCCTTACTATAACCCAGTGAATTATTATTGTCCCCACTTAACAGTGGAGGAAACTGTGGTGGAGAGGATGAGCTCTTGAGCAACCTGCCCAAGACCACACAGCTAGTAAATGTCAGAACTGGCCTTTAGATCAAGCAGTCTGACTCCAGCAGTCAAACTCTAACCCACTGTTCCAGCCCTTGAGGAACATACAACTAGACTGCCTCACAAAATAAAAATGCCTCACAATTTTTATTCTTAGATGTCTTTTGTCTTAAGTTCCTGTGCATTCTGGAGTTTTAATATAGAATATTTTGGTAGTACTTTAGCTATAGCCAATCTAGTTTTTTAGGCAATAGATTCATGATTTGTGGCATTAAATTGATCAGGTGTTAGACTTTCATTCATTTAAATAGCAAGATTTTCACTTCACTTTCCAAAGATAAGTGTAGACATATTCCCAGAAATATTTCATCTTCTCTTATAACTTTCAGAAAAATAGTCACCATTAAAAGCATTAAACATTTGGATACAAAACAAAATTCTGAAGAGCTTACAATGGCAAACAATAAGGTACTCTGCATGGTTAATATATCAATGATTTTGTGCCATAGTGCAAAAGTCTTACTGTGCAAGGAAATTTTTAAAAAACTGCTTAGTGTTAGATAATACTCCAGTTTTTATTTTTAGTGAGTTGACTATTCCTATAACATTTCAAATATTACTCCTAGGGCCACTAGAAAAACCCAAGAGAGCTAAATGAGCCAGGAATGAGAATTAAAAAAGCAGAAGCTAAATAAAATTATATAAATACATATATACGTGGCATGCAGTCTAACAGAATCATGCTTTGATTTGGGGGATACTCTGTCAAAAAGGATGGTGCTTTTTCATTCTACATGAAGATGAGCCCCCATTTGCATTTAGAGGAGTGGCAAGGCAAGGTGGAACTGGTGCTTACTGGCTTAAAGGAGTGATAATTGTTTCCATTGCTTCCCAATTCTGCATTCAGAGACTCAAGTTGTAGCTTGAAACTGGCTGTGGTGGGAGTGTTTACACCATGGGAATCAGCAAACAGTGGAAATCAGGGCCTTTTCTTTTTACCCAGAGACAGTTGTTAAACATTTACCAACACACCACTGGATGCTTGGACACATAATGAATACATGGTATTTAAAAAATTCCCTCTAATAGTTTTAAAGGAAACAGACAATAGAGATAAATATAACTCTCTGACTTAGCTTCATTTATTTCACACTTTGTGTGTGTCGGGGTTGGAGTTGGGGGAGATTGAAAGCCTATTTTAAGATGAAGGTAATCAGTCCTAAGAACCTGAAATTCACTACTGAACCCTGTAACCAGACCTCTCAAAACACAATCTCTGTCAGTCTTGGAAAGCTTTGTCAGGAACCGAGTGCTCACTGGCTTTTCATTTCCGTTTTTTTCACTAGACATTTACAATGAAAAATTACTTCCTACTGAGTATCCATTAGCCCCCAGCACCGATGCTAATGAGCAAACTGCAGTGAGCTGGAGAGCAAATGGATATGAGTCACCAAATACACTTAGCGGGCATTTCCTGTTCAGCCTCCTGCGTCACTGCAGAGATACTTGTTCCTTAGCAGCCTGGGTCAAAGTCACCGTCACACAATTGTACATTGCTGGGAGAGATGCTGATCTGAAGACGTGCACTGGTTTGTACTTATGAAATCTGCGCACATACATTCCCTTTCTGGGGGTTTGCATTCAGGTTGAAATACTTGCTCTTAAATGAATATTACACTAAGAGCACTCTTTTAATATATATTGCTTTATCAAGACCAGAAAGTCAAACAAAAAGGATTGAGAGAAAGTCTGCTTTTCTGTCCAAATGTAAATAAATATGCCCTTGAGAGTCAGGTAATGACGAGAACCACTAAGTAGCCAAAAGTAGGGAAGCACTGAATGCTGCCGCATGGGAGCCTGGCTCTGTGTGGTTTTGTTAGTTTATTTTTGTTTTGTACCTTCCTAATCATGGATGCTACAAATGGGAAAAGGGAGAAGTTTGTGGCTTCAAGGCTTTCCTGGGTATGCTTCACAGCATCAAATAAATAGCCAAAAGCAGCAGATGGAAGACAGAATGATTTCTGATCAGCCCCTGGGAAGGAGGTGACGCACTTTGTGTACGTGGGCTACTAATGGGAACAATGTTAATTTCAAGTTTATGTTGCTTAACAAATGATGCTGATGCCTTGATGAGTGGCTAAGAGTTCACTGAAGGACATTTTTATTTTTAAGAATGATTTGTGTCAACCACTAGAAGGTGAACATAATGAGGCAAAACTGGTTCACTGGGAACTCTCTCAATGCTTGAGTTTAATTAATTAATTTATATTCTGCTTAGTCTCCACAATTATTTAAGACACTCTATGAAAGAGTATGTGATACAAGCAAGTAAGCAAAAGAGGAAATAATAATGAAAAAACAACAAATACACGGTGAGGTTAGTCACAGTTTGCATGACGGAGGTTTCCTTTACAGATCCTAGTGGTAGGACATAGATTTGGCTTTGAGCTTTTAGGTAATAAAGGTAGAGTGGACAATATGATGAATTATTGGTTCATTGTCTATCGGATGAAAACAAACCAGTTGCTCAGGAGAAGCACTGCTATTTTACACTGTGTAGTGAGAAAAATTTGACTGAAAAAGCCAGTAAACCTTTACAAGTTGGGAAGAGCACTGAGTGATAGGTATTTGGGTCTGATGGACATCACTTTTAATTAATTTCTTGAAGAACATTACATTTAAAAACATAACAACTAACATTTTAGTATTAAAAGTGCCAAAAATCAGAATTCAAATACCTATCAAAGAAAAAAGGGGAATGGGTCTAAATGGAACATGTTTTAAATGTTTAGCAGTTAATGGAAATAAACTTTCAGTTTTTATGGTAGTAAAATGATATATCAATCTAAATTGAGTGGTAGAAAAAATTGCTAAATAGTGCAAAGATGGGCAGATCTTTTAATATTGTGAAACTTCTCTGGCAATTGCAACTGTGAGCATTCAGAAGAATCAAAGCAAAGGGCCACTGAACCACAGCTCTTCTCACAGTTTCTGTGAAACTTTCAAGTAGCAGGGTAGAATTGCAGACTCTTCACATTTTTTGACAGACCATTTTATGTTACAGATAATAAAAAATAAAACTGCTTCTGAAAAGTATTTTCAGCCTAGATGGCATACAAAAGAATTAGTTTATTAATTTTCTAATCACTTTTATAAAATAATATTACAAACTAAAGCAACAGAAAAGCATTCAAATATGAACATATAATTTACATTTTTACAAGATAGAGTAGGCTTATAAATAATATAAAGGATATGCCTTATTCATAATGAAATAAATGCAAATAAAACTGAGTTTTTCAAACTTATCTGATGAGTAAAATTCTTAAGCTTGTTTATGTGCAATACTGATGAAGCTTAAGGGAAAAGGCATGCTTATTCTCTCTAATTTGTAATAGGATTTAGAGTAAATATTTTGGAGAAAAAAATTTGAACATTCAGAAGTTTTTAAATGCCATATTCTTTAATCCAATAACTTGTATTTCTAAAATTTTACTCTATGAACATATTATCTACGTTCATCAAGATCTGGTACGAGAATGTTCATTGCATGGTTTCTTGTAATAGAAAAAAATAGAAAAAAAATTCTGAGGTTATATCTCAAAAGCAATGGTGAAACAATGTTTGATGCATCCAATTATGTATTTATATACAGCTACTGAAAAGAATGGTATATATATAATATATATACATAATATATATATAATATGTATATATTATATATATTTGCTATTGTAGAAGGAACTCCAAGATCTATTAGTAAATTGGGAAGAGAAACAAATCATAGTATAGTGTATTTTCTGAAAATAAAAGAGCAACAGAGACAGATGTTGTTAGACAGTAAAAAGACATGTAAGATTGGTGTTTGGGATGGCGAAAGAGTGGATGGCACAGGCTGACTGAATGGACTGAGTTTGGAATCATAAGCAAACATTTCTGTGGTCAGCACATGTGTGATAACAGAAGGGAAAAGAATACAGGAACCAGTCATATCTGTGAATCATCTGTATCACTTATACTCGAGGTAAATCTCAAAATAATATTTGTATGGCCCATCTGTTCCACTCCACCTCTTCCCTGTCCTTCCCAGTCACATGATTCAGAATCTCTGGGGCCCAGGGCTGAGAGATTGGCACTTACCACAAACTTCCCCAGTACCCTTGGCCTCACAATTTCTGAAAACCAATAGGGTAATTCTCAGTTTTGGGGTGTGGAGAAACTATGTAGCTGGAACCTCTTGATTTTTCTTCCTCCTAGCTGCACTTTCCTCTCTTGGTCGAAGTACACTCAATCTCTTTCATCCCTCCTGTGTAACAGGAACACTCTTTGCCAAAGTACTCCCAATCACCACCTGTTCTTGGTAAATACCTCCCTCTCTCCTTCCCCAGTCCACACCTTTCAAAGCCAACATAAAGAATTAATAGGTCATTTTTGTGGGCCTAAAGGTATGGTTGAATCCATCTTTCAAGTAGTCTGAAAGTTGTTATCCTCCATAGGATAAAGAACATGACTATCTCTAGCTCTCGATCTTTACATCCTTTATTCTCCACTTCAGAGCTGGATTGGCCACCTTCCTTTTGATCGCCCTAGGAAAGTCTCTGGAGAATAATCCTAATGGGGTTGGCTTGGTCAGCTGCCTAAACCTCACACTTTCAACATTTGGCCTGAAATTTGGAGTCATGAAATAAGTCAGACTTTTGGCCATCCATCTTTGTACTTCAGGAACATTCTTAGTGAAAGGAAAATTATTATAACCAATGCACTCAGATAATTTAATTTAAAATATTTTGTGTCTAAAGTATCCAACATCTTTAGCCTCTGTAATTGGAACATTGCCTGACAATTTAGTCATTCAGTAAATTCTAGTGGGATGAGTTTCATTCAACAGAGACTTACTGAGTGAGTACTATCTGTATTAGGTTCTGGAGATGAGGTAAGGATTAAGAAAACACTCTCATTCTTGGAAACTATGTATTTTGTGAGAGATAAATGGATGAATATGTTGGATTTATATAAAGAAACCAGTAACTTCCATGGAAACTTGATTTGTGGATGATTTAGGTTGCACAATTGTGATCGATCACCCAATCATAATTGACCCTTTTCTAGATCACATAATGACTGTGTTATTATTCAAAATGTAGATCTTCAATGAGAGACTTCTGTGATACTGTTTACTAATTTTCACAAAGTACTTGTTCAAGTAAGACAAATCTTGTCATGCTTAAAACACAGTCATCAAATAAATTGAACTGAAGTTGCTTTTGCTCCTTTTATATATATATATATAAATAAATAAAATTAAGAAGCCACAACTTAAGCGGGGTACATATGTTTTTTTAAAAAAATCATTGCTTCCCATTATGCTCTATCATATTATTTACTTCCAATCCTTTAATTAAACAATAGCAGATTACATACTTTTTAAAATTACTTTTAATTCTTAGGAATCCATCCATTCCAGTTCAAATACCAATTTGAAATCAAATGAAACATTTTCTTCTGTTTTGTTACTGGTTACACGTATGTCTGAAGGCAGTCTATTGGGACATTCTGCAGAGACAAAATGGATCCTCACCAAAAATTTGATTCATATGTCCAGAATAATGATAGCACACATGTACCACAAAGTATAAAAAGCTTAATTGCTTATATCATGAGGCTTTATGGGAACAGCAGTAAAACTCCCAAGGATGTTAAAAAATGACTTGAGAGATCTGGGAAAGGAGACTGGCTTGGGGTGCTTACTGGGTTTAGAGTGTAGGGCCAGTTGAGGGTTCCCAGGAAGACAGAGACTTACCTGGTTTCAACTTCCTGCAGGTAGCAAATGAGAGAGAACCCAGGCTTTCTTTGTTTGCCAATTGTAGGGCAGAAGGCACCGAGGAATGGGTGGGATTGACAGCTGTCACTAGTCAAAAGTTAGAAATTGAGTCAGCGTTCATTACAGTCAAAATAAGCTTCCCCCTCCCCCCAACCCTGCCGCTTGTTCATTTGGGAGGAAACACAAAGAGAAAAATATTAACTAATTATAACAAACCATCAATACTCATTTTATTAAGCAGTCACAGTTTTTCTTTTGTACCATTGCACAGTTGTATATTAAGTAGATATATTTTACTAAAGTAGTAGATATTTTACTTGATTCATACAGAATGTGGTGGTAGATGAGAAGATGTCTCCGAAAGATTTAAAAGCATGCTCCACGCTCCACAGTCCACAGTCTTGCTACTCCAGGTGTGGCTGTTTTACCAGCAGCATCAACACCTGGGAGCTTGTTAGGACTTGTAGACTCTCAGACCCACCCCAGGCCTACTAAATTGGAATCTGCATTTTACCGAGTTTCCCACAATAAAGGTGTCCTTTAGTCCTGCAAGTAGTTCCATTTGGAAAGCATATTTTCCAACAAATAGCTGTTTGATAAAATTCAGCTTTAAAAATAAACTAACCTCTCAATTGGTTCTGAATTCAGAAAAGCATCTGGATTTTAATTTTTTTATCTGATACCAAAACAGGTTTTAACTAAAATTTTCAGTTATCAACTTATTATTTGAGTGTCATGGCTGGTATATAGGAAGGCATTAATATTTTTGAGATGAAAATGTCATGTTATGCAAAGTTGCTTTTTAAAATCTTGTCCAGATTCTTAGAATATGACCCTTGACAAAACATATACAACTAAAGCGTGTGTGTGTGTGTGTGTGTGTGTACTGGTTTGTTTTAAAAGAGAAAACACTCTGCTCTGATAAAGAAATAAAAAGCAAATAGGGTTAGATCTACATTTGAGACATGTTACCATTTGTGGTGAGATATGTTACCTTCTGTGGGGTTCAACATGTAACCTTCTGTGAGGTTCAGAGGTATTCCCTCTGAGAACTGGAATAAGACAAGGATGTCCACTTTCTCTGCTTCTATTCAAGATAGTACTGGAAGTCCTAGCAATCAGACAAGAAACCAGAGCAATCAAACAAGAAAAAGAAATAAAGAACATGCAAATTGGTAAAGAGGAAGTCAAACTGTTTCTTATTGCTGATGATATGATCCTATACCTAGAAAACCATAAAGACTCCTCCAAAAGGCTTCTAGAAGTGATAAATGAATTCAGCAAAGTTTCAGAATACAAAATTAATGTACACAAATCAGTAGCTCTGCTATACACCAACACCAACCATGCTGAGAACCAAATCAAGAACTCAACCTCTTTAACAATAGATGCAAAAAACAAAAACAAACCTTAGGAATTCACCTAACCAAGGAGGTGAAAGAACTCTACAAGGAAAATTACAAAACACTGCTGAAAGAAATAATAGATGATACAAACAAATGGAAACACACTCCATGCTCATGGATGGGCAGAACTGATATTGTGAAAATGACCATCCTACCAAAAGTAGTATAAAAATTCAATGCAATTACCATCAAAATACCACCATCATTCTTCACAGAACTAGAAAAATAATCCTAAAATTCATGTGGAACCAAAAAAGAGTCTGCATAGTCCAAGCAAGACTAAGCAAAAAGAACAAATCTGGAGGAATCACATTGCCTGATTTCAAACTATACTCTAAGGCTATAGTCACCAAAACAGCATGGTACTGGTATAAAAATAGGCACATAGACCAATAGAACAGAATAGAGAACCAAGAAATAAACCCAAATACTTACAGCCAATGATCTTTGAAAAAGCAATCAAAAATATAAAGTGGGGAAAGGACACCCTATTCAACAAATGGTGCTGGGATAATTGGCAAGCCACATGTAGAAGAATGAAACTGGATCCTCATCTCTCACCTTATATAAAAATCAACTCAAGATGGATCAAGGACTTAAATTAAAGACTTGAAACCATAAAAGTTCTAGAAGACAACATCAGAAAAACTCTTCTAGATATTGGCTTAGGCAAAGACCAAGAACCGAAAAGTGAATGTATCAAAAACAAAGACAAATAGATGGGTTTAATGAAGCTAAAAAGCTTCTGCATAGCAAAAGAAACAGTCAACAGAGTAAACAGATAACCCACAGAGTGGGAGAAAATCTTTGCAATCTGTGCAACTAACAAAGGACTAATATGCAGAATCTACAAGGAACTCAAATCAGCAAGAGAAAAACAAACAATCCCATCAAAAAGTGGGCTAAGGACATAAACAGACAGTTCTGAAAGGAAGATATACACACGACCAAAACACATATGGAAAAATGCTCAACATCACTAATGATCAGGGAAATACAAATCGAAAACACAATGCAGTATCACTTTACTCCTGCAAGAATGGCCATAATAAAAAAAAAAAATCAAAAAATAATAGATGTTGGCATGGATGGGGTGAACAGGGAACATTTCTATACTGCTGATGGGAATGCAAACTGGTGCAATCACTTTGGAAAACAGTTTGAAGATTCCTGAAAGGACTAAAAGTGGAATTACCATTTGATCCAGCAATTCCACTACTGGGTATCTATCACTACTACTGGGAAAAGAAGCCAGTATACGAAAAAGATAATTGCACACGCATATTTATAGCAGCACAATTCACAATTGCGTAAGTATGGGACCACCCCAAATGCCCATCAGTCAACAAGTAGAAAAAAAAATTGTGAGATACACACACACACACACATATGTATATATATATACACACACTATTCGGCCATAAAAAGGAATGAATTAATGGCATTTGCAGCAATCTGGATGGAACTACAAGGAACGGAAAACCAAACATTGTATATTCTCACTCATAAGTGGAAGCTAAATTATGAGGATGCAAAGGCATAGAATGATACAATGGACTCTGGGGACTCAGTTAAAAGAGTGGGAGGAGGTGAGGGATAAATGACTACAAATTGGGTTCAATGTATACTGCTTGGGTGATGGGTGGCCCAAAATCTCACTAATCACCACTAAGAACTTACGTAACGAATACCAAAACCTATAGAAATAAAAAATTGTTTTTAAAAAGTGTGCAGCACCTCCACTGCCCCCCTAAAGCAAAACAAAACAAAACAAAACGGACCCCATGGCTTTGCATTCCAATGGCAAAACCTACTTAACTTGCTTCAGAATAACTTGTTCAAATATGAACTGTTTGGAAATGTTTCCTATGGAATGTTTGTCATGGTCCAGGCATCTTATTGTCACTGTAAACTCCTTCTTAAGGAAACATGTAGAACATTTAACATGATCATCTGATTTCTCGGGATTCCCAGGACTATCTTCATTTACATGAATGTACATAAGCTCTGGCATGGATCACCTGCAGAAGTGAGTGCGTTCAATTCATCTCTTTAAGCACTAAATTTAGTCCCTGAAGACTGAAAGAGGAGAACAACAGCCAGCTGCAGAAAGTCTTGGGCTCTGTGACTGGTGAGCTGCAGAAGACAGAAGGAGGTTTGTACACTTCACTCTAGAGTAATAGAATGGTCTGTAAATCAAGAATTGGAAAAATGGTAAATGAAGATGTTGAACAGGAGATTCTCTAGCCTATTGTAAGAATGTATTGAAGGATAGGAGTGGTGAGAGAGGGTATCCCTGTTTGTGCCAGTTTTCAAAGGGAATGCTTCCAATGTTTGCTGATTCAGTATGATATTGGCTGTGGGTCATAAATAGCTCTTATTATTTTGAGATACGTTCCATCAATACCGAATTTATTGAGCGTTTTTAGCATGAAGGGCTGTTGAATTTTGTCAAAGGCCTTTTCTGCATCCATTGAGATAATCATGTGTTTTTTGTCTTTGGTTCTATTTATATGCTGGATTACGTTTACTGATTTGCATATGTTGAACCACCCTTGCATCTCAGGGATGAAGCCCACTTGATCATGGTGGATAAGCTTTTTGATGTGCTGCTGAATTCAGTTTGCCAGTATTTTATTGAGGATTTTTGCATTGATGTTCATCAGGGATATTGGTCTAAAATTCTCTTTTTTTGTTGTGTCTCTGCCAGGCTTTGGTATCAGGATGATGTTGGCCTCATAAAATGAGTTAGGGAGGATTCACTCTTCTTCCTTGATTGGAATAGTTTCAAGAGAATGGTGCAGCTCCTCCTTGTACCTCTGGTAGAATTCAGCTGTGTATCCATCTGGTCCTGGGATTGTTTTTGGTTGGTAGGCTATTTATTATAGTGTTGGAAGTTCTGGCTAGGGCAATCCAGGCAAAGAGAAATCAAAGGGTATTCAGTTAGAAAGAAAAGAAGTCAAATTGTCCCTGTTTGCAGATGACATGAATGAATATTTAGAAAACCCCATTGTCTCAGCCCAAAATCTCCTTCAGCTGATAAGCAACTTCAGCAAAGTCTCAGGATACAAAATGAATGTGCAAAAATCACAAGCGTTCGGGAGCAAGATGGCAGAATAGGAACAGCTCCAGTCTCAACTCCAGTGCCAGCGACACAGAAGGTGGTGTTCTGCATTTCAACTGGTACTGGGTTCATCTCACTGGGGAGTGCCAGGCGATGGTGCTGGTCAGCTGCTGCAGCCCGACCAGCCAGAGCTGGAAGCAGAGGCTGAGGCATTGCCTCACCTGGGAAGTGCAGAGGAATCCCTTTTCCTAGCCAGGGGAACTGAGACACACAACACCTGGAAAATGGTGCTCCCACCCCAATACTGCGCTTTAAGCAAACAGGCACACCAGGAGATCATATCCCACACCCACGGCGGGGAGGGTCCCCACGCTCCACGGAGCCTTCCTCATTGCTAGCACAGCAGTCTGTGATCTACCGGCAAGGCAGCTTGGCGGAGTTGGGGGAGGAAGCCCGCCATTGCTGAGGCTTAAGTAGGTAAACAAAGCTGCTGGGAAGCTCCAACTGGGTGGAGCTCACAGCAGCTCAAGAAAAACCTGCCTCTGTGGGCGCTCCCACCTCTGGGGACAGGGCATAGCTACACAACAACAACAACAACAACAACAAAGCAGCAGAAACCTCTGTAGGCGTAAGCGACTCTGTCTGACAGCTTTGGAAAGGCAGTGGATCTCCCAACACGGAGGCTGAGATCTGAGAGCGGACAGACTGCCTGCGGAAGTGGGTCCCTGACCCTGGTAGCTAGCTGGGAGACATCCCCACTAGGGAGCAGTCTGACACCCCACACCTCACAGGGTGAGTACACCCCTGAGAGGAAGCTTCCAAAGCAAGAATCAGACAGGTACACTGGCTGTTCAGCAATATTCTATCTTCTGCAGGCTCTGCTGCTGATACCCAGGCAAACAGGGTCTGAGTGGACCTCAAGCAATCTCCAACAGACCTACAGCTGAGGGTCCTGACTGTTAGAAGGAAAACTATCAAACAGGAGGACACCTACTACCCAAAACCCCATCAGTACATCACCATCATCAAGCAGGGCAAATCAAAACAAAGATCGTGAGACAAGAAAGCTGGAGATTAAAATAAAACCTATCTCGAAGCAAAAGATGGCAACTCCGCCATATGGATCAAAACTGGACGGAGAATGACTTTATGAGATGAGAAAGGCTTCAGTCAAAATAAATTTCTCAAGAATAAAGGGAGGTCGGACCAGCTCAAGAAACTAAAATCTTGAAAAAGTGGAAGAATTGGCTGGAAGTAATTAATACAGAAAGGTCCTTAAAAGGAAATAGAAGAGATGGCTCCATGACGCGAAATCGTGAGCAAATGCACAAGCAGTAACGACTCGATCAACTGGAAGAAAGAGTATCAGCGATTGAGGTCATCAGATGAAATGAAGCGAAAACAAAAGCGAACTCAAAACCACAGAAATTATGGGATTAATAAAAGACAAATCTCAAATCTGATTAAGAGATTGCCTGAAAGTGAGAAAAATGGAATTCAGTTGGAAAACACTCTTCAGGATATCATCCAGGAGAACTTCCCAACCCTAGTAGGGCAGGCTAACATTCAAATCCAGGAAATACAGAGAGCATACAAAGATACTCCTCCCGAGAAAACAACTCCCAAAGACATGAGTACTTAGATTCACCAAAGTTGAAATGAAGGAAAAAATCTTAAGAACAGCCAGAGAGAAAGATTACGGTTACCCACAAAGGGAAGCCATCAGACTCACAGCAGATCTCTGGGGAGCAGAAACTTTTCAAGCCAGAAGAGTGGGGCCAATGATACAACATTCTTAAAAGAAAGAATTTTTCAATACAATTTCATATCCAGCCAAACTAAGTTTCATAAGTGAGGGAGAAATAAAATCAGCACAGATAAGCAAATGTAGAGATTTTGTCACCACTAGGCCTGCCTTACAGAGACCCTGAAGGGGAAGCACTAAACATGGAAAGGAACAACCAGTACCAGCCATTGCAAAAACATGCCAAAATGTAAAGACCATCGAGGCTAGGAAGAAACTGCATCCTTCTTGAGCAAAATAGCCAGTTAATATCATAATGGCGGGATCAAGTTCACACATAACAATCTTAGCTTGTAAGTATCAAATGGGCTAAATGCTCCAATGAAAAGACACAGACTGGCAAACTGGATAAAGAGTCAAGACCCATCCAGTCTGCTGTATTCAGGAGACCCATCTCACAAGAGACATACACAGGCTCAAAATAAAGGGACCGGGAAGATTTACCAAGCAAATGGAGAACAAAAAAGCAGGGTTGCAATCCTAGTCTCTGATAAAACAGACTTTAAACCATCAAAGATCAAAAGAGACAAAGAGGCCCATTACATAATGGTCAAGGGATCAATTCAACAGGAAGAGCTAACTATCCTAAATATATGGCCACTTATGCAGAACACCCAGATTCATAAAGAAACAGAGTCCTTAGAGACTTACAAAGAGACAGACTCCCCATACAATGGCAATGGGAGACTTCTAACCTCCACTGTCAACATTAGACAGATCAACAAGACAGAAAGTTAACAAGGATATCAGGAATTGAACTCATCTCTGCAGCAAGCAGACCTAATGAACATCTATAGAACTCTCCACCCCAAATCATGAATATACATTCTTCTCAACACATCGTACTTACTCCAAAATGACCATATAATTGGAAGTAAATCACTCCCTAATGATGTACAAGAGCAAATTATAACAAACTGTCTCTCAGACCACGGGTACAATCAAACTAGAACTCAGGACTAAAACTCAATCAAAAACGGCTCAACTACATGGAAACTGAACAACCTGCTCTGAATGACTACTGGGTACATCACGAAATGAAGGCAGAAGTAAAGATGTTCTTTGGAAACCAATGAGAACAAGATACAACATACCAGAATCTCTGGGACACATTTAAAAGCAGTGTGTAGAGGGAAATTCATAGCACTAAATGCCCACAAGAGAAAGCAGGAAAGATCAAAATTGACACTCTAACATCACATGATTAAAAGAACTAGAGAAACAAGAGCAAACACATTCAAAGCTAGCAGAAGGCAAAAATAACTAAGATCAGAGCAGACTGGAAGGGGAGATAGAGACACAAAAAACCCTCAAAAATCAATGAATCAAGTTTGGTTTTTGAAAGATCAACAAAATTGACAGACCACTAGCAAGACTAATAAAAAGAAGAAAAGAGAGAAAAGATCAAATGTACTAATTAAAAATGATAAAGGGGATATCACCACCGACCCACAGAAGCTAAACTACCATCAGAGAATACTATAAACACCTCTATGCAAATAAACTGGAAAACCTAGAAGAAATGGATAATTTCCTGGACACTTACACTCTTCAAGACTAAAACCAGGAAGAAGTTGAATCCCTGAATAGGTAATAGTAGGCTCTGAAATTGAGGCAATAATTAATAGCCCTACCAACCAAAAAAGTCAGGACCAGATGGATTCACAGCTGAATTCTACCAGAGGTATAAGGAGGAGTTGGTACCATTCCTTGCAAAACTATTCAATCAATAGAAAAGAGGAATCCTCCTAACTCATTTTATGAGGCCAACATCATCCTGATACCAAAGCCTGGCAGAGACACAAAACAAAAAATTGAATTTTAGACCAATATCCTGATGAACATCGATGCAAACTCCTCAATAAAATACTGGCAAACCCAGTTCAACAACACATCAAAAAGCTTATCCACCATGATCAAAGTGGGCTTCATCCCTGGGATGCAAGGCTGGTTCAACATTCGCAAATCAATAAACATAATCAGCATATAAACAGAACCAAAGACAAAAAGAACCACATGATTATCTCAATAGATGCAGAAAAGGCTTTTGACAAATTCAGCAGCCCTTCATGCTAAAAGCGGCTCAATAAATTGGGTATTGATGGAGCGTGCCTCAAAATAATAGAGCTATTTAGCAATGACAAACCCACAGCCAATATCATACTGAATGGGCAAAACTGGAAAAATTCCCTTTGAAAACTGGCACAAGACAGGGATGCACCTCTCACCACTCCTATTCAACATAGTGTTGGAAGTTCTGGCTAGGGCAATTAGGCAAAGAGAAAGAAATCAAAGGGGTATTCAGTTAGGAAAAGAAGAAGTCAAATTGTCCCTGTTTGCAGATGACATGATTGTATATTTAGAAAGCCATTGTCTCAGCCAAAGTCCTTCAGCTGATAAGCAACCAGCAAAGTCTCAGGATACAAAATTAATGTGCAAAAATCACAAGCATTCTTATACACCAATAACAGACAAACACAGAGCCAATCCAGGAATGAACTTCCATTCACAATTGCTAAAGAATAAAATACTAGAATCCAACTTACAAGGGATGGAGACCTCTTCAAGGAGAACTACAAGCACTGCTCAGTGAAATCAAAGAGGACACAAACAAATGGAAAAGAACATACCATGCTCATGGATAGGAAGAATCAATAGCCAGTAAGCCCATACTGCCAAGGTAATTTATAGATTCAATGCCATCCCCATCAAGCTACCAATGAGTTTCTTCACAGAATTGGAAAAACTGCTTTAAAGTTCATAGCGGAACCAAAAAGAGCCCGCATCTCAAGACAATCTAAGTCAAAAGAGGAGAACAAAGCTGTGGAGGCATCCATACCTGATGACTTCAAACTATACTACAAGGCTACAGTAACAAAACAGCATGGTACTGCTACCAAAGGAAACAGAGATATAGACCAATGGAACAGAACAGAGTCCTCAGAAATAATACCACATCTACAGCCATCTGATCTTTGACAAACCTGAGAGAAACAAGAAATGGGGAAAAGGATTCCTATTTGTAAATGGTGCTGGGAAAATTGGCTAGCCATAAGTAGAAAGCTGAATCTGGATCCTTTCCTTACTCCTTATCTGAAAATTAATTCAAGATGGATTAGGGCTTAAATGTTAGACCTAATACCATAAAAATCCTAGGAAAACCTAGGTAGTACCATTCAGGACATAGGCATGGGCAAGGAGCTTCATGTCCTAAAACACCAAAAGCAATGGCAGCAAAAGCTAAAATTGACAAATGGGATCTCATTAAACTAAAGAGCTTCTGCACAGCAAAAGAAACTACCATCAGAGTGAACAGGCAGCCTACAGAATGGGAGAGAAAATTTTTGCAATCTACTCTCATCTGACAAAGGGCTAACATCCAAATTCTAAAGAACTCAAACAAATTTACAAGAAAAAACAAAACAACCCACAATCCAAAAAGTGGGCAAAGGATATGAACAGACATTTCTCAAAGAGACATGCATACAGCTGACAGACATATGAAAAAATGCTCATCATCACTTTGTGCATCAGAGAAATGAAATCAAAACCACAATGAATGCCATCTCACACCAGTTAGAATGGCGATCATTAAAAGTCCAGGAAACAACAGGTGCTGGAGAGGATGTGGAGAAATAGGAACACTTTTACACTGTTGGTGGGATTGTAAACTAGTTCAACCATTATGGAAAACAGTATGGCGATTCCCTCAAGGATCTAGAACTAGATGTACCATATGACCCAGCCATCCCATTACTGGGATATGCAAAGTTATAAGTATGCTGCTATAAAGACACATGCACCCGATATGTTTTATTGCAGCACTATTCTAATAGCAAAGACTTGGAATCAACCCAAATGTCCATCAGTGACAGACTGGATTAAGAAAATGTGGCACATATACACCATGGAATACTATGCAGCCGTAAAAAAGGATGATTTTGTGTGCTTTGTAGGAACATGGATGCAGCTGGAAACCATCATTCTCAGCAAACTATCACAAGAACAGAAAACCAAACACTGCATGTTCTCACTCATAGGTGGGAATTGAACAATGAGATCACCTGGACTTGGGAAGGGGAACATCACACACCAGGGCCTATTATGGGGAGGGGGAAGAGGGGAGGGAATGCATTGGGAGTTATACCTGATATAAAGGACGAGTTGATGGATGCTGACGAGTTGATGGGTGCAGCACGCCAACATGGCACAAGTATACCTATGTAACAAGCCTGCACGTTATGTACATGTACCCTAGAACTTAAAGTATAATAATAATAATAAAAAGAATGTATTGAAGGAAATCTTAAAATATTATATAGTAATTCAGACCTTTCTTTCATGTATGTTCTCCTTTTCTCATTTCCCTAATTTTATGCCACAAAGATAACCCATAATTTTACTTTGTCTTTAAAACGTTGATTTTGGGGTCAGAGCAAATGGTTCAAATTCTAGCTCACCACTTATGGTAGCAATGTAGATAACAGCATTTGATAAATACTTAAACTTCTTACAACTCAGTTCTTTAACTGACAATAACCGTAATGACATTAACATGTATAAGTATTAAATGAAATAAAGCTTGTGAAAAATTTAACTAAAAAAGTTAATTATTAATAAAAAATTTAGAAAAAGCTTGTAGAACAAGGATATAAAGAAAGAAAACACAGTACAATGCATTTGTATGTTAAACTGAGTGTTATTACAAGAGTCAAAAAGTTAAAAAAATGAAGACATTTTAAAAATAAAGTTACAGTAAGCTAAGGTGAATTTCTTACTGAAGAAAGTGAAAGATTATTTTATAAATTTAGTGTATCCTAAGTGTACTGTGTTTATAAAGTATATAGTAGTGTAGTTATGTCCTAGGCCTTCACATTCACTTACCACTCACTCACCAATTCACTCAGAGCAGTTTCCAGTTCTGCAAGCTCTATTCATAGTAAGTGCCCTTTGCAGGTGTAGCATTTATTATCATTTATACCATATTTTTACTGTACATTTTCTATGTTTAGATACACGAATATTTCCCATTGTGTTATAATTGCCTACAATATTTGATACATGCTGTACTAAATACAAATTTGTAACATGCTGTATAGGTTTGTAGTCTAGGAGCAATAGGCTATATCATATAATCTATGTGTGTAGTAGGCTATACCATCTATGCTTGTATAAGTACACTCTATGGTGTTCCTACAATGACAAAAATCACCTAAGGATTCATTTCTCAGAACACATCCTCATCATTAAGTGACACCTGATTGTATATCACTATTGTTTGAGATGAAGAAATGAAAGCTTAATAAAAAGCCACATTTTGTTTAAGCAGGATGGTATTATATTCACTAGCCTCTATTTTAATATTATCATAATTTAATTATTTTCCATCTACAATGCCTTCTCCCCATACCACATTCTTCTCAGATTTCAAAGTTTAGTTCTAGTCTCACCTCTTCCAAAAATTTTTCCACTTTGCAGTTTCACACTGATTTGCTACTTCTCTACGTACTTTTGCATATACAGTATGAGTTACTTTAACATTTTATTGTACACTGTTCTTCAGCAATTGTTTCATACGTCTACCTTCTCCTCCAAATTAGACTTAAAGTCCTTTAGGGTAATATGATGTCTTAGCAATATTATATTCCTAGTGCTTCCAGTGGACTCAGAACATATTAGCTGCTTAGGAAGAAACAAGTTATTGATTAAATCAATTTAATCAATTGCCTGAAAAATGAAATCTAAGTTAGATTTTTCTTAGGTACATGGAATGAATCCAAAGGTTCATCAAAGCTATAAAGAAGGTTATAAAAACAGAAGTAGGCTGGACGCGGTGACTCACGCCTGTAATCCCAGCACTTTGAGAGGCCAAGGTGGGGAGATCACTTGAGGTCAGGAGTTCAAGACCAGCCTGGCCAACATGGTGAAACCCAGTCTCTACTAAAAATACCAAAATTAGCTGGGCGTGATGGCGGGCACCTGTTGTCCCAGCTACTTGGGAGGTTGAGGTGGGAGAATCACTTAAATCCAGGAGGCGGAAGCTGCAGTGAGCCCAGTTCGTGCCACTGCACTCCAGCCTGGGCGATAGAGTGAGACTCCACCTCGGGAAAAAAAAAAAGAGAAAACAAAAATATGATGGTAGAAAGAGAGTTGAGAGTGTTTGCAGTCAAACTTCATGAGCTTCACAGATTTCCTAATGCTGACTCGATTCCAACTTGACTTACCCAAATTTGCCAAGGTGCAGGTTCGTGAAAGGTGGGTGAATGATATAACTGAAGCTTAAACTAAACCATACAAACTCTAGCACCATTATCTTGGGTTATGTTTCTGGCAATGGCATACTCCTTGCTGTTGAGGTAATTAAGCACAATTACTAGAGGCCATGGCAGATCCCTAGTTTTTAGATTAAAGGCTTAATTGATCTTTCTTTCACCAGAGTGTCTCCTAAGGAGCCCTAGATTAGTTCATCTACTCTACTCTTGGAGTATGAGGGAGAAAGTTGCTGGCAACCAGAAATGTCACCACTTTTTAGAACATTATTCTAACCCCTGAAATCTGGCTGTGATTGAATTATCACATTCAGATGTGGTGTGGGGTTTTATGACTTTGTATTATATGTAGGTGTTCTCTGGGCATTGGTATAACCCAAAACATGATGGAAAGTCTGTTGAAATCTTTGTGGGTTTGAGTAGTAAATGCACGGAGTTTTACTTTTTCATGTCTCTTATGTACATGAATACATTTGCCAGGCTCTGGCCCATTAGCATTATGGACCCTAGGAAGATTTGTTTGCTAGTTATCATGCAAGAGGGATAATTTTTTTCCACTTCCCCAATATGCAAAACTCAGAAAAAAAATTATAGGCTTTAATTACCTGCTGATTTCCTTTATGGGAAACAAGAAAACTGCCAAACATGTGTTCTAAGGGATGGTATTTATAATTAACTGCATGTACAGTAGTTTCCCCTTATCTATGGGGGATACCATCCAAGACCCCCAGTGGATGCTGAAACCTTGGCTAGTACTGAACCCTAAACAGACAGTTTCTGATTTACAGTGGTTCGATTTACAGTTTCACCGTGTTAGCCAGGATAGTCTCCTGATGTCGTGATCCTCCCACCTCGGTCTCCCAAAGTGCTGGAATTACAGGCGTGAGCCACCGCGCCCAGACCCCTACACCTTTTTAACAAGAACTTCCACCCTGGTGGTTCAGAACTTTTCAGGCTGCTTAGGTGAGTAATTAGGCATTAACTAGCCCTACCTGATTATTCGGCAATGCTTGGAAGGTGAGTTTTCCCAGCTTCTTATTTAGTTTACTGACTATTATTTAAACCGGTTAGTATGGTTGACAGCCTCTTCCGAATGTAAAGCAGACCATTGTTTTTATGAAAACATCAACTCAAATAATGGCATGCATATCACTTTCACATACAACTAAGTAATACCACTTGGAAATCTTAGCGTCTTTGGCCTGTCTACAGAGAATATGTGCTGGGAAGATGAGTTTGTAACAATGATGACAAAAGAACTTGATGGAAGAGCTGCTATTTGGACGTTCAATAGTCTTCCCCATCTTAACTGTCAGTGAAAATTGCTGTATAAGGACAGCTATGAGAAAGACGTTTGTAAAAAGGTTTTGAAGGGGCAATCACAAATTGCTGATGAAAGTAGATGAAGCTATGAAAAAGATTTATGAAGACTAATTTAGAATTGAATAGTGTTATGAGACACTTTTGGAATTCCACAGTGTGGCTGGGGCCAGGAGGGAAGGGATGAGAAAAAGTAGAGTACTGAATACTGTTTGCCAGCAGACACATTAGGCCTACAGCTCAGATCTCAGCTGTAAAATTTCACTGCACTCTGGGCATATTGGTTGTGGGAAATGCCTGTGATTTTCCTGAGTTGTCTCAGCAGGCTTTGAGTGCAAGTTGTCTCAAAGGCTGTAAGAAACCAATAGGAAAGGGAACAGTAAAAAAAAAAAAAAAGCGATTAAGTGTTAATTGAATTTAAACAATTTTTTTTTTTCAGTATGCTGTCAATCATCTTATGATGATAGTTGCTCACTTCTTAAGGGGGGTGGCATGCTGCATGCAGCTCTTGGTTGGCTGAGAGTCTCCCACACATATAGGAGGAATAAAACCAAATAGGCTCTGTAGAGATGAGAGGGACTCCATCAACAGCATGTTCATTCTGGTGGGAGCCAGCAGTTTCTGCCCCTTAAACTAAGACACCCTTTAGAGAATACATCAGTCTATTGAACTTTTCAACCTTACACCTTACAAACTGACACCTAATTTTAGTCTATGTTCAGATTTTATGTAACTTTTACTCTCAATATAGTTTGTGATAATGAATCAAAGTGATATCTAGGTTAAACACTTGTTAGTTTTCCAATCATTTTATTAATGAAAACTTTAACAGTGACAAAGATTCTAAAATTTTAATACAGCAGAATGTTTTTGAAGACTACCTGTATTGGTTTGTGAGTGTGCACTTCGACCTTTTTGTTTTGTAGAGATGGGGTCTTGCTATGTTGTCCAGGTGATCCTCCCACCTCAACTTCTCAAAGCACTGAGATTACAGGCTTGAGACACTACTCCTGTCCTTTCATCTTGAATAAGTAAACAATATTAAAATTTCTAGTAGACATATTCCTGGTTCCACATGAAAAGTACTATGGGAATGAGTATGTTGTAGTAGAGATGAGATGTGTAGATTTGGAATCTGTTAGAGTGCATTTAAGTCACCAGCTGAGCACTCTCAAGCAATTTACTTAATTCCTCTGTTTTATACTGCTCATTTGTAAATTGAGGTTGCCACCATCTCACAAGCTTTCCATGAGAATTAAATGATGTGCATAGAAAAACAAAATATTGGCATACAGTAAAGATACAAAATGTAATCTTCCATTTCCTTCTCTAGGGCAAAATCCATATAGTCTCAATTCATTAATAAGGAATGAGAAAGGAGTATAGCAATTAAGAGTAACTGTGTGCCACTGAGAAATAGCCCATCTGCCCCTATATATTGTATAGGATAAAACTCTTAGTGTTTTTCTCCAGAAATATTTTCAACTGAAAACTTCAATTTATGTATATGTCATGTTGTAAAATCTCAGAAGTGTTACTGATTTTTAAAAATGTAATCATGATTTGTTTATCTCCACATATGGGATGGAACACAAAATTATCATAAGTACAAATGTGTCAGGAATCCATGAATAAATTTTTATCCTTTTATAAAACACAAGAAATATTTTAATGAGATTTAAGAATTAAGTTAGCAAGAGAAATTGCAACTGAGATATCAGTCCCAAAATGAGACATGATATTGTACATTCATGAATCTGGTATCTAAGCTATGACCTTTTTCTGGCTCCCTCATTATTTTATCAATAAGAATTAGAATCTGCACATTTCATTTTACACTTCCTGAGGCATGCTGTGCAGAATGTTAATGATCAGAAACAGAAATAGAGCAACCTTTAAAACTGGTGTTTCCTTTGCAACATTTAATATCTAGGGAAATCAGAGTAAAACGATGGAAAAAAGACATAGTTGTTGCAACTCCTTGATCATTGTCAAAAACTAAGGTTCTGAAAACTAAAGGAAAGGAAATAAAGTAAATGTCTTCTGGTTATTTTTTCATTAGGACTTAGCAAACCAAGCTTGTGGACATGGCATACATTAGTATTGCTGCCTGTCTATTCACTGTTGCTCATGCCCATTGTAAAAGACAAAAGCCTTACATGATCTCAAGAAAAACCAGAGTATGTGCTCATGCCCATGTATGCTTGGTTCTGACACTTCTCTCTATAATCCTGGGCCATTGAAGAGCTCGCGTCAACTTCTCTGACTGCTTCCACAGATGCTATCCATTTTGATGGCACACAGTGGCTGTGAGTGCCACTTTTGTGCTCTTAACTACAAACAAGTGCACATTTCTGCTTTTCTACAATACTGGACCTATTTATCTTATGGTACCTGAGAGAAGAGGTGATATCTGGGATAGACCATAATAAATCCCTTTGTATTGTTGGTCAGTTTTTCTTTTTTCACATTTCCAAGAAACATATTCATTTGAATGAATTAAACTTAATAAAGAAGCTAGTGACAAAGTACATGCAAGCCTCATGATGACTATTTTTAAAGTTATGGCTAGATTTTCTAAATGTACAGTAATGCTTAAAATAGACTCCAGTTATCTTAACATGAATGTAGACATAGGCTAAAACTTTATAATTTAAGAAATATTTAAAACTGATGCCCAGTCCCAAAAGGTTCTTTATACTAAAGTCGTCTTTTTAACTATAATTTTTACTATTGACTTACTTTGGCAGGTTCAATGATATCTTTCTAAAATATCACTTAGAATGAATACCCATTTTGGTGACTTTTAAAACATGGTGCTTTAAAATAATGCATATGCATGGGAAACAAAGTGCAGAATAAGACAGTACATAGGAATCTTTTTTTTTCTACCCCAGACCACCTGTCCTATGGTCTTCCTTAGATTAATCCAATATTACCAGACTTTGTGCATCATCAGAAAGATATCTGTAATAGGAAGAATACCCATTTCATCCTCATTCCAAAGATGTTCATATCTTAATCCTTTAAACCTATCAATATATTACCTTACATGGCAATAAAACACTTTGCAGATGTGATTATACTCAGGATTTTGAGATGGCAAGATCAGCCTAAATTATCCAGGTGGGATCAATATAATCACAAGGGTCCTTATAAGAGGGAGGCAGGCGGTTCAGTCAGAGATAGAGTTGAAGATGAAGGAAGAGGTCACAAGCCAAGGAATTCAGGTGGCCTTTGGAAGCTGGCAAAAGCAGGAAAATGAATTTTTCCCTAGAACCTCCATGAGGAATGTAACAGCCGACACCTTAATTCTAGCCAAGTAAGATTCATTTTGGACTTATGACATCCAGAATTATAAGGTAAATTTGTGTTTTAAGCCCCTAAGTTTGGAGTAATTTATTATAGCAGCATTTTATATACACATACATATATGTTGATACAGAGATATAAATAAATTAGTTTCCTAATGCTTCTATAATAAATTATATAATATATATATAATCCTTTCTACCTTTTCTACAAATAAAAACTATTCACTTTTCCTTTACAATATGGTCATAACAGCTGAAGCAGATATACTTTTTTAAAAGATTTATTTTTTGTGGGTACATAGTGTATATATTTATGGAATACCATTTTCCATGATGTACTCTTTCATTTAAGAGGTTTGCATGATTTTGATATTAGTTTTTGATACCTTTTTATAAGTTCTCAGTTGCATTGATGAATATTTCGCTTATTTTCATTCTTTTACTTCAACAATGCTATATTTAATATCTGCATAAGATTTAAACAATTACGTAGCATTTCAAATAGAAAGTGATAGTATAATATACCCACATGTACCTATTATTCCACTTACATAACAAACCTTGTTTCCTCCATTACTCCCTCCAACTTTAACCCTTGTGTCTGGGTTTCTTTGAAGATAATTCTGGGGAGTGTATTCTCTCACCAGTAAATATTTTAGTACTGACTATCTCTAAAGCATGAAGAGTCTTGTTCTATAACATTTTGTTTAATTTTGAGCACGTCTGGTAAGAACACTATTTTCAATTTCATAAATTATTTCAACATGAGAGATGTTAAACAATGCCATTACTGGCACCCCGCCCTGCTACACTAAACTTGTTTTGATAGATTTATCAAATGATTAACACCTGGGGTCACAGAAAGTGAGTTAAAAATTTTCAAACTCAATTTCATTATATATCCATCTTGATATTTTCTTCCATATATATTTTAGAAAAAAATTATTTGTTTATTAACTATTCATGAAAAGATAGTTTTGTCAGTGGCAGGGCCAGGGGTGGTCAGACAATATCTTCAAATTTCTTTTTTCTATAAAAAGAACTGGTTTTTACATGTTGATTTTCAACACCAGCAAGCTCAAATTCATTTGAAAATTTCAAATTTAAAAAATCAGAATGCATCAGAAACTTAATACTTATTTCCCCGAGGTTAGTATTGCAATATTTTAAAAGTCTTATTTATTTACCTTAAGAGCTAGTATTCTTAGAGGGTTTTTTCAATTAATGATTAAGAATTCTTCTTTTCACCTACTGAAAGGAAAATTGAGAGTTTGAGCCTATAAATGACATAGACCTTCACTGTATACTTTTATTTCTCCTCATTATTTTTCTGTTTCCAAAATTCATGAGTTTTAGGGTTTGTCTTTTCTCTGCTTGATGGGTAACTAAATGTGAGTGCTCTCAGGTCTAAAGTATGCAGTAAGGTGCAGTGGTGGACTCTCCAGGATCTTATAGCATTTTTAGAAACAAGAAAGAATTTAAAGGTAAATGATTTTATTAATAATGTTTTCAGCCAGAATATTTTAGTAAATTCTAGGCTGGGATTCAAACAAAGAGCTATTAAAACCAATCAATATTCTGTAGGGACTGAGTTACTGCTTTTCCCTTTGTATTGACCCCACCCACACATGAAATTCTGTGACACTTTATGTGAAACATATTCATGCAATACACCTAGAGAAATGCCCATAGAATATTTGTAGATGCACATTATTATTCTTTTGCTCATAATATGGATTGTACTATATTTAATATATAAACATATACAAAGATGTCATTCTGATATGCCATAAACATTGCTTTTAGTTGTCAACATGAGTCCAGCTGAGTTTGAAGCTTTTTTTGTCCTATAAGTCACACACATGCTCATTGGGTATCTTCCCTTATTTCTACATATGTGTGAATTTTGGGAAAGCTGTGTGTTAAGAAATTGCTTTCTGGTCTGAATATGTAGGGTGTAGAGAAAGACCAAATCCAATTTTCTCAGAGCCCATTTCTTTTACCTGCTTTCTTTGATTGCCAGAAGGCTCAAAGCTTCACAAATTAATGTGGTTCACAGGTGGCGTCTCTTGTGATGCACATCAGTGGAAGAGCTGAATCAATTCCCAGAACCTCCCATCTTTCACCAGGCTACATGGTCACAATACTTTAAAATAATTTCATTTAATTACTTGATTAATTAAGTCTCCTAGGATGGATCTAAGATTAACTTTACCTGCAGTGATTTCTGCCATGTGTTGAGCATTAGAAAGAAATTCTACTGTAGATTGGGACTTCTGAGATCATTTAGCATCCAAACTCTCCTTTGAGTTTGGTGAGAAGTGGTGAATATTTTTACAGTCCAAATAGAGATGTCTATTAATCCTAAAATGAAATAGTCAAATACAGGAAAAATCAAATGCTTTAGATGTTAAGTGGGAATAAAATTTAAATGTATCTTGAAAATCAAGGTTAAATGTAGCTATGGATGTTAGTTTTATTATATTTACTTGAAAATTAGTATTTTTCTGAATAACACATAGGTCCACCAGTATTTAATGAACTAGTATTTACTAACTGCTGGGGACAGGTGACTTAACTCCAAAATTTAGGTAAATTATTGCCAGCAGTCTTCCATTATCTCCATCTTAAAGACTTGAAGCTCAGATATATACAATGACAAATCAGTGTCTCCTGGTTATACAGCAGTACAGCTGGGTGGATCCAGAGATTTCCTGACTCTGTCCAGTGCTCTATTCACCCTTCTACAGAAACTCCTAACAACACTGAAAAAGGAAAAGTGAGTACTATGTTAAAGTTACAGGTTAAGTGTCATAGAAATATGGGGAATTAGTCACGTCTGAGAGGGGAAAAGCCTCACAGATATTAGACTGAAAATATTTGACCCGGTCACTCATATATTTTGTTAAAGAGTTTGCATTTTGTTCATTAGGCCATTGGGAGACATTAACAGATTTTTAAAGAAGCGTAAGTCGTGATTCGAGTGTGTGTTAAGAGAATAACTTTAGCAGCTGTGAGAATTAGACTACAGCAGCGTTTGTTTTCCCAGCTTTCTGGATTTTTTCATAATACAACATATACTTTTTGTTTATAAGTTACATTGCTAGTGCCATAGTACTAAAGTTATGTATAAGATTACACAAAAGGGGAAAATAAAGATAGGATTCAACTCTTAATTCTTTTAAATTTTATTTTATTAACAGTAAAATACTTTGCTTCCTAATATAAAGTTAAGATAGTAATAGTTTCACCACTATATAAAATTTATGTATGCTTACACTGAGAACAATGTGAATAAATATATTTCCTAAAAAGAAAACAACTCCGTAGTTTATTCACCCTTTGTGAAAAAGCTGTGATGTGCTTCTCTTAGTTCAGTTTTTGATTCTTTAATCATATTACTTTCATAGTATCCATGATTTTATTCAATTTTAGAATATTTCTTCACTTTCAAATCTTACCCTTCAATTATGCAAAGTTTTGTATTAAAACTTAGGAAATTCCCATCTTTCCTGATGGCACACAAAAGTTACAAATTAATTGGAAGTTGTCAGATTTTTAATAAATCAGCTCTATACCGACTAATAGAATTTGCAAACACTTTTAATAGGTGAGCAAAATGTATTCCTGAGTTTTTAAATATATAGGTAAGAAGTTTTGTAGTTGCTGATATTAATATTGGGAGAAAATTACATAAACATATTGGATTTGATTAGTTCATCATGTTCTGTGCCAGAATGTAGCTGATTAAATGCATGTGTTGTGATTTTCTTGGCTTTTTAATGCTATCTTAAATTTAGTGTTTTATTTTACTATTTTGTTGCTGAAATCTTTTTTTAATCACTATTCTATGACAACCAGTTTGATTAAAACAAAATAATCAAAACCTGACTTCAACTGCTTTGTAAGACAATATGTTGAAACTGTCAATTATTTTACATTGTTGAATGTCCTCTTTGCCCTCAGGATTATTACCGTAACAGAGGAAATGGTTGGCATTGACTTACATATTAATAATTACAGTTAATCTTCATTTACAACTTACTGTTTTCCAAGCACTGTTCTACCCTAACTAATCTTCACAGCAGCTCTGTGGAAAAAAGTACTATATTGTCTACTCATTATATACAAATTATTTTTAATTTTACATTCATTGAATTTTTTGGGTAAAAATAAAAAGAAATAGACTAATATTTCTTCCAATACTCAGGAGATTGACTTTATAGCTCCTAGGGCATCTGTGCCTCACTTTAGAGATCTCTAGATGAGAGATGTGATGGAGGGAAGGAAGGAGATAGATTAGAAGGTCATGGCAGTAGGCAAATGAAAAACAATGACATCTTGAACTAGGGCAATGGAAATGCAGTTATATAGAAGGTAGAATTTATAGAATTTATGACTCTTTAACATAAACTTCAGTTAACACAGAAGAAATATAGGCAGCAATAACAGAAAAGGCATATCTCCAATAGCCCTGGAATTAATTGGACATAAACTTTTGGTTGATTCCAAGCTATGTGTTACTGTTTCATCCTTTCCCAAGTCTAGTGATTCAATATTTCCCTTACCAGTTTGTTATGCAGTTGGTCACTGAGTCAGTGCCTTCCTCAGCTGCCCTGGTAGTAGCAGAGGACTGCAGAGAATGGCTGTCACTTTGAGTTTTGGTAAAATGATTTATCTCTCAGGAGACAGAAGGATTAAGAGAAAAGCACTAGCTGTTCCGATTGTTCTGTCTCATATATGGTAGTAGTTACATGGTCAGTGGTACATAGACATATTTTGAACCTACAGATCAATCTGTGATCACTCAATGCCAGACTTCCCTGTTTCAGTCATATATTTTATGAATCTTTTGACCCCAGCTTATTTTCCTTCTAATGTTTTCACTGTGTTTTTTAATACACAGAACTATAAAACTTTTGTAAAGAACTAGTAAAGTTTTGTTATTTTGCTTCTAAAGTCTTTTCTTTCTCCAAAATTATGTAACTATTTACCCATAGTTTATTCGTCTTTGAAAAATGGTTTCAATTTTTACAGTTAGCACTTTAACCTCCTAGAGATCTTTGGCAAGTATTGTGAAGGCTATTGTTTTTTAATATTATTAACCAGTTATGTTAACTGGTTAGAATATTTACTAGTCTTATTGATTTATAAAAATAAGTACTTTATGTTTAATTTTATTTTCAGCATTCTCTTTTATTTCAGTGTGTATTTATATCAAAATGTTATATTTTAAAATATGAAAGTGCTAATTAATATTTCCTTGCTCATTTCACCACAAAATTTCTTCTTTATTTTGTCTATTTATTTTTCTAAGTAACTTAGAATTAACTCAATACATCCAAAAATTGTTTTGACTTGTATAGAAATTATTTTAGATAACTGTATAAATTAATGTTAGAGAGTCAATATTTTTGGAATAGTGAGTGTTCCTACATTGAACGTCATTTGGTTCAATATTTATTCAAGTGTTTTTAAATCCCAAAATATTGAACTTTTATTTTTCTAAGTTTCTTAAAATTAATTTTTTTTTTTTTTGGTTTCTGAACATTTTATATATTTTTTTAAAATTTTGTGTTTAAATTAATTTTAAAATTTGTTTTGAATGTAGTAGTTCCTGATATACGGGTACAAGTTTTTTATTTTATTTTTACATTTTAGTATTCAGTCAGTAAACTTTTTTTTTTTCTTTGTAGAGAAAAGGTTTCCCTATGTTGCCCAGGCTGGCCTCAAACTCAATCCTCGCACCTCAGCCTCCCCAAGTGCTGGGATTTACAGGCATGAGCCACTATGCCTGGCCACATTTTATTAGGTGTACTGATTTTTATGTTGATTGTCTGGAATTATTTAAATAAATAATTCTGTAATCTTAAAATGATCTTTTTTATTTCTGATTTTTAATTTTTAAAACTCATTCTATTTTATTGCAGAAACACTACCGGCAAAGTATTCTTGAATTATTTTAGCTCTAATGTATATATTGTATGCCAAATTCTCAGTAGAAAATGAGATTCAGCTTTAATTACTGCAAAGGCCTGTGTGTTTTATCACCTTCTTAAGAGTTACAATAGCACGTGAAAATCACACTGTCATTAGCTGCTTTTCTTTTTATTTTCTTTTTTTTAAATCAAGGGCAGTGTGGACCTGCTTATTCTGAATGTGTAGCTGCAGACCTCACCTCCCATATCCTCTTTATTTCTCAGAAGATTTTGCTTCCTTATGACCACTTTGTATGCTGCGATCCACTAAGAGACCTATAGTGGAAATTGCTTTTCTTTAGATCACTTGTTTATTGACAGTTTTAACTCTTTACTATATATATATATAGATAGATAGATAGATAGATATAGATATAGATAGATAGATACACACACACACACATACACACACACACACACACACTGTTAACCTCCTAGTAAGTATGGTTTGGAGAGTGAGTGCATGTTATTTTAATCTGATGATACAGGAATCAGTAGATCTGGAAGATGTGTGAACCTAAAAATGCGGCATTAAATACATTTCTGTAATATTATTCCAATTTCTCATCCTTTCTTTGTGAAGTTAGAAATAAGAATTTTCAACTGGAGATAAACATGCTTTATAATGCTATGGAATCATAAACACACAATCAATGTGATTAAGTACAAACTTACTGGAGAAAACCAGGAATTGGCTAATGGGGCATCAGGAGGGAGCAGTTTATTCTGACCATGATGTCTGCTGGTGTATAACCCACAGGATTGGCGAGCACACTCAAAGGCCTGTCTATGAGAACTTTTCTTGGTCTCTCTGCATAGCTGGGCTTAAGAACTCAACAGGGAAGATTCATTTTGATGATTACCAAATCAGCATCAGAAGCCAGTGAAGAGGATTTCAGAAGGATGCCAGTCTATGAGCCATCTTGAAAAATGCAGGAAGACAGGGATTAGAAGGAATTAGGCTATAGTATGGGCCCACAGGGTTCTGATCAGAGTTTTGATGTGACTTGTGACAAGAAGCCTTTGCACATCTTGGGCCTTCTGTGACTCTGCTGTTCATATAACCTGGGCTTCTTTGTTCTCTATTTTTTCCATTTGCCCCAACTAGATTTAATATTGAGGATCGTTCTGAGACTTTCATGATGCTACCATTTTACTCATCATCTTGAATAATTTGCACATGCCTCCAACATGGCAACTGTCATGTTGCCATGTAATTATTAATCTGGCTGTTCCTCATGGCATTACATTTGGTCAAGAATAACGTTGGAGTTCTGTTGCAGCTGCATTTAGGGCTCAAGAGATGAATTCAGGTAGAACTGTGACATAAACCATAATTTTGGGGAAATGGCAGGCACACATTAAAAAGAGAGAGATTGACAGGAGAATAGAATAGGCCCTTTGGAAGTTATGTGTTGGATATTAAGGACAAGACTGGAGATGATGTTATTTGTCCTGTTGCCTTTTATCCTCCAACATGATTTAAAGGGATAATTATATCTGAATCACCTGGTTAAGAATAGTTATCTTATTGAAAACAAGAAAAATAATTTACAGCATCTCAAATTTACTCAATGATCAGAATAACCTGAAATGATTGTTAAATGTTCAGCTTACCAGGCCTCTTTGAAATTCTAGTTCAGAAACAGTGTTGGTTGCCTAGGAATTTTGCTTCGAATAAGCTGACTCCTGATGAATCTGGTGCATGCTAACATGTGAGAACCAGTGATGGAGGCTATAATCTTAAAGCTAAGCAGTTTATTTCCTTCCAATATTTATTCCTTGCTTTCTTTTTACATTAGAAGAACCCACAGATGAAGGCACATTTATAAAGATTGTATGTGTGACTAGGTTTGGCCAATGAGATACGTGGAACTGATGGGTACAGGTTCCTGGTGGTGTTTTGTGAAGAAAGTCTGTGCTGCTTTTCTAACCCTGCCTTTATTTTACTGCATGGGATGTGGACATGGTGGGTGCACCATCATAGGCCATGCAAATAAGGACCAGACTGCAGATTTGAGGGAGCAGCAAGATTGAAGGAGCCCGAATCCCTGGACATTATCCCTTTCACAGGAGAGAAGTACCTTTTTACCTGGCCATTCAGATCTGTTATAAATAATCCAGCTCATATCTTGAATAATAGAATACAATAAAAGAGTAAAATAGTTAAAAACAGCTTGGTGAAACATAATATATGAAGACAAAAAGAGGAAACAGAATCTTAAGTCACAAAGTTGTTTATAGTGGCTATCTCTTAGACATGCATTTGGTTTCAAGTTTCTAGAAAGTAGAAGTAAAAAGGGAAACACGATTATATGATTAGATATATTTTCTCCAATATCATAAGGTAAAACTTTGCTTATCCTTCACCTCTAAAGTTTTTTTTCAAGTGTTGTTACATATGTGGGGCATTAAGATAGGCAGTGGGCAGACAGCTCAATAATTACTTACAGCGATTGCATTAAGAGTTTCACTGTATAGTTGGCTGGGTGTGTCTCTTAATAACAATAACCAGGCTGGGCACTTTGGGAGGCCAAGGTGGGTTCAAGACCAGCCTGGGCAACATGGTGAAATCCTGTCTCCACTAAAATTACAAAAATTAGCTGCGTGTGGTGGCAGATGCCTGTAATCCCAGCCATTCAGGAGACTGAGGCATAAGAATTGCTTGAACCCAGGAGGCAGTGGTTGAAGTGAGCTGAGATTGTGCCTCTGCACTCCAGCCTGGGTGACAGAGGAGAACTCTGTCTCGCACATACAAAACCAAACAAAAATAATATTACTGTCCTGGAATCAATGTGATATTGTGTAATCATGAATTCCAATGCTTAATGCTCAGGATTAATTTAAGTACAAAATTAAGCATAAAATTTAGCATTATCATGGCACTGAATTTTATAGTTAAGTATCAGAATCCCCTTTATTTTCAACTGAAATGTGTGGCCAATGCTGATACGTAAAACAACTCTCTTGATTTAGATGGGAGTGATAGGCTCTGACATCTTTCAACCTGGCCTGTCCTTGTTCTTAAAATCCAACTGTAGAACCCGAGAACTCAAGGTAGAAGTCCCTGATTTGAGGAATGAGTGTCTTGTATATTCTTCAAACCGTATGTCATAAATACCACTTTTCGTCAGTGTAACTTTGATAAGATTCGGACGGCTGGCCACTCAAAACTGTGTGTGTGTGTGTACATATATATATATTTATATATATTTTTTGCAAAACCCCACATATTTACATAGATTATGAAGACTCACAATAGCACATTTCAAAAAAATTAAGGAATTCTTAGATAATTTCTGGTGTATTTTGTTCATTTGTATAGAAATATGACTCTTGTTGCTTGGTGGTTTAATTTAAAGTGATAATTTATTGGCCAGAATAGATTGGTATAATCCTATCCTTCTGAATTAACTTAAGAACTTGAATTTACTCATTAAAAATTTTAAACATCTGCCAGCCTGGAAAACAGAGGCATATATGAAAAGAAGTGCTGAAACAGTGAAAAGGAAATGGAAATTTAATTCAGAGAATTTGGAATTGTTCTAAAGTAAAACTCATTTTTTAGATGGAAACACTTATTGGAGCTAACAAGATTTTTAGGGAGTTGATTGATCCCAGATTTTGGAGGCGTTCATTCCAAATCTTTGTCTGAGGTATTTTTTTAAAACCATAGAAAGAGTTGGTAGCTTAGTAACTAATACTGCTTTGGAGATTAACATTTTCAAGCAGGGCACCTTTGTGTTCACAAGAAATATAGAATCTATCAAAAAATGCAGCTTGAAATATAAATCAGACATTTTGGCTAGTTATATGGGGTTAATAAGGACAATAGGGGATAAAGACATACATAGAATTTTGTCACTTGAGTGTTTCTGTTACAGTCAGAATAATGTAATGTCACAGGACATGAGAAAGGTTATGTTAGCAAAATTTATTTTGAAGGTTCCTAGATAATTGCTTTGTGCACAATCCTTAAACATAGTCTAATTCCTCAACTTTTGAGTCACAGAAACTCATACAAAACTGGTGGCTCACAGCTTAATCTAGTCTATTGATTTTTAATTTTTGTGTGTGTGTGCATGTGTGTCTAGGAATGTGCAGAGTCAACACGTTTTTTTTAAAACTGACTTTAAATGCTTTTTTGCAGTAGCTTACACTGCCTCTTTGGTTCATCACTGGCCCCACTGTTTCTACTCTCTTCACACTTTTGCCCATGTTACATGCATATTAATTGTCTCAACTCTGATGGTATTTATATCTACCGATTTGTAACCGTATAGACTAATTCTTGCCTCTGGCATCTGAAGGGAAGCTGGGTTGCTATTCTCATTCTTTAACTGCCTTTTTCTTTTTAATGAACAATTTTCTTCAGCAATTTTATGTAAATAAGAGAAGAGAATATGCTTGTAACACTCCTGCCATTCACAGCATGAAAACAAAAACCAGCTAACTTTAAAAGATTTATGGATACTAAGATTAAAAAGCAATCAAACTTCTCAAATATTTAGATACAGATGCCTGAATAGAATAAACTGATTTCCTGAACTGTATGCTGGTTTACACATCAAAAGTTTCAGGAGTATGGCTAGACATCATGTTCAGACCATTCAAGCGGATTCAGGAACTGGGTTCAAAAAACTTCGAGGAACATCTTATTATGAGAGTCTAGTCTCATTTCATGTTGACTTTATAAAATGATTTCATGTTGAGGATTTGAATAAAGCAATGTTTATACTTGTACTTGATTTTTCTAAAATGTTGTTTAAGAATAATTATCCAGATTGAGCACTTCTAGGAATTTTATTCACCTTGTTTACCACCCTATGTACGTGGTGGTTCTATTTTTCTCCAATTAAACTTTTATTTAAAAGAGTTTCTAGAGAAGATCTTTAAAATGCAAACATTGTAAGAAAGTTTTAAAGCCGCAGGACTTAAAAATCTTCCTAACAACTACTTTTAATGACTTACATTTGCCAATTTTGTTACTTTTAAACATTTTAAATTTTGTGGTGGTTTTTATGATAATGCTATTCTCATTCTTTTGACTCTTTCTAGACATGAGTAGTCTCATTACTCAGTGGGTTTGAGGCAATGGTGTGCTGGAGCAACTCCTAGCAATCCACTGTACTTTCCAATTTCTTTCCAATCCATGATCAGAGACCCTTCGGTTGGTAGCATGAAATCAGTCCTGGTGATATTTACACAATAGAAATCTGCAACTGCTATAAATGGTCTTGGGGAAGGGAGGTGAGTTAGTTGTCAAACATTTACCAAGAAACATTTGAGAATATACCTGAGCGCTACAAAGTCTGACCTTAAAAAATGATAATTAAGTTTTTGATTTCATAGTAAACATTCTGTTGGTACACTTAGCTTGCCAGGCATAGAGAGTGAATTTCTCCTGAAAGTAAATATTAACTGGGCTGAGTACTATAAGAATGGAAATGGGGAGAAGATGCCAAGTGCTAGAGTTAAGATTATAGGTTCTGAGTTGAGACTTCTAGGGGATGAGCCTCAACTGTCCCAGTTTCTCACTGTATATCTTTGGGAAAGTTGCTTAAACCCACTAAGCCTTAGTTTCCTCCTATGTAATAGGGATTAAAACAGAATGTTTCCCGTGGGTTTGCTCTGAGCACAGTGGCTGGCACATAGTAAATCCTCAATAAATGCTAATATTATAATTGTATTACCTACTAAGTGGTTTTCCACATAATTTTATGAAATTATAAAATAGCACCATGATGCAGATAGAACAATTTTCATATTTTGGATGAGGAAACTAAGGCTCAGAGGTCAAATAACATCTCCATGATTGCACAAATGTTGCATGGCAGAGATAGACTTTTTCTTTTTAAATCTAGGTCCACTAGGTTCCACAGCATTGGCAAATCTTTAGAAGGCTTAGAATTTTCTCTTTTTAGTTATGGAATAATTGTCATAAACAAGAGTGTAGGCTTCGGTTTGGCTATAAGTACCAGAGGCAAAAGAACCATGTCTAACATAAATTGTTGCTGCAGAACAAAGCGCCCCCAAACTAAGTGACATGCAGCAATCAAGCATTTATTATGCTCACAGGTCAGCTGGAGTGATTCAAACCAAGACCGTAGGTCTGTGGGTCAGCTGGGGTGATTCTTCTTAAATTGCAGATTTGAAGGAGAGCTTCAAATCCATTTATTACCCATTCTTCAGGAATCAATGGGCTACTAGGCTAAATTTTTTCTCGTGGCAATGACAGTAGCATAAAAGGACAAACTCAGCTCTAAATTACAAACACACTTCAAGCTTTTGCTTGTGTATTATCTGCTGGTATTCAGTTTGTCAGGGCCAAAGGCAAGGGATAGGGAAGTGTACTGTGCTTTTTGTGGGAGGAACTGTAAAGACATAGCTGGCAGGATACGGGGAAAGGTGAGGAACTGAGGGCAATATTCAGTCTATTGCATTATGGAATAGTGGCTTTAAAAGATAGGAATTTACTTTTCTTTCATATGAAGATCTGGGGGCACTTGATCCAGGATTGTATGACAGCTCTTCTCCATGAAGCCTTGAAGGGTTGAGACTCCTATTTTATATACCATTGCCCTGCCTAGTCTGGCCTCCATTGCCAAGATTAGGAGCTAATGAAATTTTTCTATAAATGGCCAAATAGCAAGTATTTTACATTGTGTAAGCCATATGGTTTCTGTTGGAACTATTGAACTCTGCCACTATAGTATGAAAACAGCCGTAAACAGTAAGATGAATGAACGTGGCTGTGCTCCAGTAAATTTTTTATAGACATTGATTATTTGAATTTCGTATTATTTTCATGTGTCATAAAATATTCCTTTTTTGATTTTTTTAGCATCTAGAAAACGTAAAACTCATTTTATTGTCAGCTGTATAAAAACAGCTGAATTGAATTGTTCCAAGGGCTATTGCTTGCTGACTCCTGCCCAAGATCGTCTCAAGGATCAAATAATTGCTAAGTCATCACAGCTGCATTAGTCAGCAGGCAGGAGGAAGGGATGAAAAAACAGGGGGAAAAGGGTATATTTTATGCAGGTTGGATTTTTAAGAAAAACTGCCAAAAGCTGCCACATGGCATTCCCACTTGTATCTCATTGGCTAAACTTAGTGACATGGTCATGCCTAGCTGCAAGGGAAGCTGGGATAAGTAGTATACTTTACTGTGATCAGTTAAACTTCCTGGTTAAAAATTGTGACTTCTCTCTCTGTAAAGAAAAGGTAAAATAAATGCTATGGGACAACCAGCAGGCTCTGGCATCCAGTGTACAGAGTTTAGGGGTGAAGGGGCAGAAGTGAGTTCACTAACTACATCACTGGACATGAATAATGTGTCACTAAATTATCTTTTTATCATAGAAAATAGATACAATGTCTACTCTGAAAACAGTATCCTATAAGCCTCCTCCTTGAGAGAAAAACAAAAGTCAGAAACATATTTTTTATGTAAATGGGAAACTTTTAAAGTAAACATGAAACAAATTATTTAACACAATTTTTCTCTTCTAATTCTGTACATAAAGGCCCTACTCTGTGTCTATGTAAACTGAATTTTTTTATGCAATGAACATATCCCTTTAATTGTCAGACTTCTTAATTGTGTTTTGTAACTATCCACAATTATCTAAGCCATATTCTTAAACCTTGACTCACATCTAAATTTGTCTGGATGTTGAAGTTGGTGAAACATGTCAGATAACCATAGTTAGTTGTAAAACATGGTTCATTTAAGAAATGGTAATTGTTCATGAAGTTTGCCTCTTATCAATCACTTCAAATATAAGCAAAAATGAAATTACTGTGAGTTAAAAAAGAAAAAACAACAAAAAAACCCAGTAACTTAACGATTTTTTCTTTCCTAGGACAAAGCCCTAATATTTTGCAATATCAGAAGCATTTGGTGCCCAATATTCAATTCTCTCAGCCCAATATAATAACAGTCCCAACTTAGGGGCCAGATCTGTGTACAGGGAACACCGGCCTCAAGTGCCTCCCATCCATCATCCTACTCTTCTGCCTCAGGGTTCTCTCCAGAGCTGCAGACTGTGGTTCCATGCTGGTGCAGCCCATAGTGCAAGGGCAAACCCTCAAATAATGGTAAACAGGAATCAGTGGATAAGTGTTCTACCCTCCCAGAGTCTGGATGAAATCTTCTGGGGGTTTTTTTTTTTTTGTACTTATTTGAGAGTACGAGACATTTGAACTGCTGCTGCTGATGACAGTGACCCCCAAGGATTCATTTGTTTTCTCCTTCCTAATCTCATTGTCCCTGCCTCCTCACTCTTGCTTCCTGGTGTTATTCCTGGAAAAACTACTGTACTTACGTAGAGCCTAAGAATTTGCATTTCTAAACAGTTTATTTTTTTTTTGGCAGAGACTGGAGTTTTATTACTCAAATCAGTCTCCCTGAGCATTTGGGGATCAGAATTTTTAAGGACAACTTGGTGGATGGTGGGGAAGCTGAGAGTGCTAATTGGTCAGGTCAGAGATGAAATCATAGAGAGTCTTCTTGCACTGAGTCATTTCCTGGGTGGGGACCATAAGCGCAGATGAGCCAGGTTATCAATCTGGGTGGTGCCAGTTGATCCATCAAATGCAGGGTCTGCAAAATGTCTCAAGCACTGGTCTTAGGTTTTACAACAGTGAATTTTATCCCCTGGAGGAATATGAGGAGGGTCAGAATCTTGCAGCCTCTAGCTGCATAACTCCTAAACCATAATTTCTAAACTTTTGTCTAATTTGTTAGTCCTACAAAGGCAGTTGAGTCCAGGGTTTGTTTTCGGAAAGGGCTGTTATCGTCTTTGTTCTAAACTATAAGTTTCTCCCAAAGTTAGTTCAGCCTACGCCTAAGCATTAACAAGGACAGCTTGGAGGTTAGAAGCAAGATGGAGTTGGTTAGGTCAGATCTCTTTCACTGTCTCAGTTGTAATTTTGCAGTGGCAGTTTCAATCCCTTCCTTTGGGTTTTATAGTACCCTAAACATGCCGGATCTTATCTGCATTTCTAACCAATTTCTAGGTGATGTTTATTCTGTTGGTTCAGGGACCACACTCCAAGAACCACTGTAATAGTGTGCTTTAAGCTTCAAGCAACACCTTGATGGGAATGAGATAGAATACCTAGGGAAATGGTGGGACACAGGTTTATAAGCAACTCTCAGAAGGGAGTAACCTAAGGAGAAAGGTAAGGAGCCAATTTGTAACTAGATGCAGGGTCATACCTGAAGCCATAAGGAAACAAAAGCCATGATCAGGAAACCCACTGATAGACACTGCAAGATTGAAGTTCAAGAGGTGTCTTTGTCTGTGTAACAGCTGGAACCCTAAAAATCAATGAAATGTGAGGGGCCCAGACCAATGCTACAATATCCAGATGTGGCTGGAATTAAATTATTGCAGTGGCTTCTATTTGGTGCCTTCTTTTCTTCCTCCATTCCTCTCTGCCTGCCTTCCTTTCTTCAACAAATACTTGACATACGACTTGCTGCTTGAGACTCTGGTGAATACTCAGACAATTAATTTAACCTGATCCTCATGTGTGTACTTCCTCACTTATCCCAATAGTTGGCATTCATTCACTTATTCATTAATTCATGGATATTGACTGAGTGCCTCCTAGGAAGCTGCCCTTGTTGAATGCTAGAAATGCATAGTCTCAGGGCTGAGATGAACTCAAACCTCTTGGGGGATTATGTTATTATACAGGTTATAGTACATGAAGTTGTCACACTCTTCATCACGGTGTGTCATGATTTATCAGGCATCCCCCAAGATGTTTCACTAATACTGCTCTTAAGCCATCTCTTTCTTTCTCATAGCATTGACCTAGTTGCTATGAATATGTTTCTTTTTAAATTGACAAATGAAGAGTACTGAGTTGATAAGTGTTAGAGTTAAAAATGAAGTTAAAGTCTAGATTATCTTGTCTCGGTAGCATTAGTTTTGACCTCCAAGCTTGCTACTTAGTATGGCATTGTGATGGGACTGAGCCTCCTAGTCCCAATTTTCTCATCCATTGAAACAGGCTTGAATATCTCCCCATAGGGTTGTTTTAAGAATAAAATGAGGGATGCATATAAAGTGTTTAGCAGAGCCCCAACACAAAGTGCAGAACACTCAGATAAATGTCAGTTAAACAACAACAGGAATTTGTATAGTCTCATCAGAAATCCAGGACTGGAAGGCCCAGACTTTCAGTTCTCACTTTGCTGACTCTGTGTGTTATCTTTCATCCCCAGCATGTTTGTTCCTTGTTGCAAGATGACTACTGCTGCTTGAGAACAGGATTCATGGAAAGACAAAAAGGGAGGGGATATTGAGTGAGAGGAACATCCTGGTGGATCTTGCTTTTTAAATCAGGAAGTGAAAATTGTTACCCAGAGCATCTCTATGGAATCCCCTTTTGGCTCTTCTACTGGCAAATGAAGCTGGTAAATTGAACAGCTAGCATTATCAGATTGTCATGGGAAAGGTGACTAGTAGAACTGGGGGAAGGAAATGGCATTTGCTTAGCATCCTACAGTATTTACCACATATGCTGAAAGAAAAATAGATTTTTTTTTTTTTACTTTTAGATTTCCTGAGGGGAAATATTTAATTAAAATGTTTAAAGTGCCTCTCTCTCTTTTCCTCATTTGTTTTAATGCCACTACACATGCATCATTTAGCCAGTAGAAAATGCAATACCCGGTGGGCTTACTGTGCACACAACATTATAGGAAATTAAGTACAAATACAGAGGTTTCTAATAGGGACACTACACTATTAAGACCATGTATCCTTCTGAAAGTAATTTTTTCTTTCCCTCTTGTTTTATTCTTTTGATGCTATCTGTGATTTCCCTTACATTAGTGCAAACTCTATATAATTCAGTCAGCATTTATGTGCAAAGCATAGTGCTGGACCACTTGACAAAGACTCAGAAGAAAAAGAAGACACCATTATGGCCTTAACAAATTTAGTATATAGTGGAAATACAGAAAGGAGGGACAAAATAAGCAGTCAGCGTAGCATGCACAAGGAAGATGAAAGATTATGGGTAGCAAATCAAGTACAGACTCAAGCCGTGGTCCAGACATCTTCCTCGTCCCTAGGATGCCAGGGTTCAGACAAAGGAATGTGCTAGTGGCAATGGCCTGTATACGGTTTTCTTAATTTCATTCCCTGCCATCAACCCAACTCCTCAGCAAATTGAGATAGATATAGAGGCAGCAGAAGAATGTTCATGCCATTGAAAACTTTGTTTTTTGACTAAAAAATAACTAAGTAAACTTTCAAGATCTGGTCCTGGTGTTTTATTTAACTTCTCAAGTTTTGTTGGTACATAATAGGTGTTTATTACATTAAATCATGAATAGAAAGCTGGATCTGATCCCATGGTCACTGAATCAGATCATGTTCTTAAATATTACTCATATTACAAAGACTGTGTTTCCAGGGAGACCATATAACACTTTAACATGGGAGGAAAAAGAGAAAACGGGCAAAAATAAATAAAAATGGAAACTAATAACTTAGAGGATAGGAAAATGTAAAACAATCCTTGAAAAAGAAATATTCAAAATCACAAGATGTCTTGAATTTTTAAAATCTTCAGCCTCTTAGTCCACATCCCAGTTTACCATGTATTCTGCATGTTAGTCGTGATTACTATGTGTAGTGACTCTTATCAAAACTGTGTTATTTAAAGCTACTTCTGTTGCTCATTCTGAGTTTGCAGCTGATAGAAATTATTGTATAGTGGTCAGACCATGGCTGCTGTCGTGAATCCCACAATGAATAAAATACCACTAGTATGTCTATAAACGTTTTTTTTGGGAGCGAGATGGTAAAAAAAAAACTATAGACCAAAATTAATTGCATTACCTTCTAATTTTTTAATTTTTATTTTTAAGATGACCTCTATTGAAAGTCAGGTCATCAATTTACTACAAAGTTTTCATGGAAAATAAGTCTTTTTTTTTTTTTTTTTAAGTTACAAAACATTTGTTTCCATTTCTTCATAAAATTACATATAATCTTCATATAATCATTCTTCTACATTATATGTAAGGAGTAGATCTAAGTCTCCTTTATTTTTAGAAGCTTGTGGGCATTAACATTTATGGATAGCTTGATTTTTTTTTTTTTTTGAGATGGAGTCTTACTCCGTCACCAGGCTGGAGTTCAGTGGCACAATCTCGGCTCACTGCAACCTCCACCTCCCAGGTTCAAGCGATTCTCCTGCCTCAGCCTCCCGAGGAGCTGGGACTACAGACATGCACCACCATGCCCAGTTGATATTTGTATTTTTAGTAGAGACAGGGTTTCACTATGTTGACCAGGATGGTCTCGATCTCCTGACCTTGTGATCCACCCGCCTCAGCCTCCCTAAGTGCTGGAGTGCTGGGATTACAAACGTGAGCCACCATGCCTGGCCAGCTTGATATTTTTGTGTTATTTTTAATAACTGATAGTCTTGAACCCTTTGGCATTTTAGAATGAAAGGTATAGTTTCAAGGTCTATAGGAAAATACTAGGTTTTCATCATTGCTTTATTTTGATAAGACTCCCTGTTTGATCCTGTGGTATTAACAGTACAGTATCCAGTTTCCATGGTAATTGAACATCAGTTTATTTCCACAAAATCTAGGTTATTTAGTCTTAAGTGAGACCATCTGTGGGACATAAGCTGTCTAGTTCACATGGGGCTACATCAAGCCCAGTCCAGTTCCTTGTTAGTCTTTTCTCAATAAAGAAAGAAATTTCTTAAGGTACAAACTCAGCCAGGGCTTCCTTGGTACAATGTAAAGTCCCTGGCATGGAGTGGGTACTCAGGAAATAGCTGCTCTATTGAGGAAACATGGCCAAAGAGGGATTAGAATCTAAGTTCTTAGGATAAGTTCAGAATTAGTATTCCTTTTGATGAAAAATTCACCTCAAAAATGTATTTAATTGAGTACATTTTCTAGGCATTAACATGCTTTTATAAACAAATCCATCACTAGGAACCTTCCAAATGAATCAAGCAATTCTAATAATAATCCTTGAAATTCATATGGGCTTAATAAATAATGGAAAAATTTAAATTTTGCCAAATTTCAAATATTGGCAAAAAAAGTTGCACAACATTTGATCAACCATCTAGATATTTCCACATGTAACAAACTAAAAACATGATATAAATGTGTAATGACTATATTTAGAAATTGTGATAATTATTTGTACATAGTCTATCCATAGCTTTTGTGTATATGTCACAGACACTTTTCTGTGAAGTATGGTTCATATATTTTGAATTTGTTTTTCTCCCATGTACAGTAGACATAAAAATATTTGTGGTATGTCTCATTGCTTTGTACTTTTTAAAACTGTTTTCAGATGTCAATCTGTGTAATGTGATAACTCACCATAAGGATTTCATGAAATGTTTTCAGTACTTTTAGAAGACCAAAGCAGATTTATAAAAATAAATATTAAAAACAATGCTCTCCATGCAAAATTTAATGGTTAAAAAATAGAGAAAAACAGAGACTTAATCAATGTATTACCTCCCCTGAAGATGTTGAAATTCAGTGAAAAAATATAATCCAGGTTTAAGATGTCAATCTGGTCCAACCATTGTGTACTCTCTATATAAATCCCATACCAGTATCTCTTGAAAGTAATTTTCCAGACTTTATATGGATATTTCCAGAGACAAAGAACGAAGTACTTTATCCCATTTCAGACAACTATAATTTCATAGAGCTCATTCTTATGAGTAAAAAACTGACTCTATAACTCTTCTTAGCATTTGTTCACTCTTCTGTTCTCCAAACCATTTAGAAATGAGGGTTCTTTCTTACAAGACAGTTCTTTAAATGTTTTGAGAAAACTATAATATTTTTAATGGCTTCTCTTTAGAATTCAATATTCTATTTTTTTTTCCTTTTGTCCTCTTCCTTTTCTCCTTTCCTCTTTCTCCTTTCTTCCATTTCTACCAGGTTTTTGTGGTAGGTGGGGGATTGACGTGATCCCCTTTCTACAAGGAATCATGGTAATTGCTTTAGCAGCCAGTTAAATAGAGTGCAGTGAGGGCTCACAAAATAAGTTATGTGAGGCTTCACAGCAGGATGGCACCAAGTTGTAGAGAATGAGTGGTAGGAAAAAACCTGGCCAACTGGGAGGTGGCTTTGGGGAATGTCTTTCTAAGCAGAGAAAATAACATTCATTGTCCTGCAGGAACCCTTTTACTCCTCAAGGAACTTCATTTATATTGTTTTTTCCATCCTGGTTGCTCCCTTCATATCTGTCCCAGTCTGACTACACTTTAGGACTGTTGATAGGTTAAAAAAATTAACCTAAAAAATTAACTATTTCTGTGACAAATAGTACACTTTATTTATACAAATATTTAGGTGCAAGAAAGTGTACTAAGTTGGGTTTTAAGAGAGTGTTCATTGTTAGGAAGTGAGTTAGGACATTGGAAATTAGGGAGGGAGAAAATGTAGTGGTGATCAGGCAGAAAATAAAGACACTAAGTGGAAAAGGAGGGATTAATGATCATTTAAAAATGAAAAGTATGAAAGAAAATGAACAGTATGCTTCCTGCATGGGTGAACTTAAAGTGTGTTATAATCACGGCTTTGAGTATTAACACAGTTGTAAATGTGGAAATCCCTTGTCAATGTTTTGATTATTTTCAGTATTCTAAACTACTATGTGTACCTATGTGAAGGAAAAAAAAAATGTTTTCCTCATGAATTCTTCACATTAGAAAACATTCAATGTTCTAACCCATCACAAGGAAGTTAAAAACCTTGAAAAAAGGTTAGATGAATGGCTAACTGAATAAACATTACAGAGAAGACCTTAAATGACCCGATGGAGCTGAAAACCATGGCATGAGAACTTCGTGACACATGCACAAGCTTCAATAGCCAATTCGATCAAGTGGAAGAAAGGATATCAGTGATTGAAGATCAAATTAATAAAATAAAGTGAGAAGACAAGATTAGAGAAAAAAGAGTAAAATGAACAAAGCCTCCAAGAAATATGGGACTATGTGAAAAGACCAAATCTATGTTTGATTGGTGTACCTGACAGTGACGAACAGAATGGAACCAAGTTGGAAAACACTCTTCAGGATATTATCCAGGAGAACTTCCACAGCCTAGCAAGGCAGGCCAACATTCAAATTCAGGAAATAGAACACCACAAACATATTCCTCGAGAAAAGCAACCCCAAGACACATAATTGTCAGATTCACCAAGGTTGAAATGAAGGAAAAAATGTTAAGGACAGCCAGAGAGAAAGGTCAGGTTACCCACAAAGGGAAGCCCATCAGACTAACAGTGGATGTCTTGGTAGAAATTCCACAAGCCAGAAGAGAGTGGGGGCCAATTTTCAACATTCTTAGAGAAAATAATTTTCAACCCAGAATTTCATATCCAGCCAAATTATGCTTCATAAGTGAAGGAGAAATACAATCCTTTACAGACAAGCAAATGTTGAGAGATTTTGTCACCACCAGGCCTGTCTTACAAGAGCTCCTGAAGGAAACACTCAACATGGAAAGGAACAACCAGTATGAACCACTGCAAAAACAGGCCAAATTGTAAACACCCTCAATGCTATGAAGACACTGCATCAATTAATGGGCAAAATAACCAGCTAACATCACAATGACAGGATCAAATTCACACATAACAATATTAACCTTAAATGTAAATGGGCTAAATGCCCCAATTAAAAGACAGACTGGCAAATTGGGTAAAGAGTCAAGACCCATCAGTGTGCTGTAGTCAGGAGACCAATCTCACATGACACACATAGGCTCAAAATAAAGGGATAGAGAAAGATATACCAAGCAAATGGAAAGCAAAAAAGCCGGGGTTGCCATCTTACTCTGTGATAAAACAGACTTTAAACCAACGAAGATCAAAAGAGACAAAGAAGGCCATTACATAATGGTAAAGGGATCAATTCAACAAGAAGAGCTAACCTAAATATATATGTATCCAATACAGGAGCACCCAGATTCATAAAGCAAGTCCTTAGAAACCTACAAAGAGACTTAGACTCCCACACAATAATAATAGAAAACTTTAACACCCCACTGTCAATATTAGATTGAGACAGAAGGTTAACAAGGATATCCAGGACTTGAACTCAGCTCTGCACTAAGCAGACCTAATAGACATCTACAGAACTCTCCACTCCAAATCAACAGAATATACATTCTTCTCAGCACCACATCTAACTTATTCTAAAATTGACCACTCTTCAGCAAATGTAAAGAACAGAAATAACAACAAACTGTCTCTCAGACCACAGTGCAATCCAGTTAGAACTCAGGATTAAGAAACTCACTCAAAACTGCACAAGTATATGGAACCTGAACAACCTGCTCCTGAATGGCTACTGGGTACATAACGAAATGAAGGCAGAAATAAAGATGTTCTTTGAAACCAATGAGAACAAAGATACAACATACCAGAATCTCTGGGACACATTTAAAACAGTGTGTAGAGGGAAATTTATAGCACTAAATGCCCACAAGAGAAAGCAGGAAAGATCTAAAATCGACATGCTAACATCACAATTAAAGAACTAGAGAAGCAAGAGTAAACAAATTCAAAAGTTAGCAGAAGGCAAGAAATAACCAAGATCAGAGCAGAACTGAAGGAGATAGAGACACAAAAAACCCTCCAAAAAATCAATGAATCCAGGAGCTGGTTTTACGAAAAGATCAACAAAATTGACAGATGACTAGTAAGACTAATAAAGAAGAAAAGAGAAGAGAATCAAATAGATGTAATAAAAAATGACAAAGGGGATATCACCACCTATCCCACAGAAATACAAACTACCATCAGAGAATGCTGTAAACACCTCTACGCAAATAAACTGGAAAATCTAGAAGAAATGGATACACTCCTGGACACATACACTCTCCCAAGACTAAACCAGGAAGAAGTGGAATCTCTGAATAGACCAATAACAGGATCTAGAATTGAAGCAATAATTAATAGCCTACCAACTAAAAAAAGTCCAGGACCAGATGTATTCACAGCTGAACTCTACCAGAGGTAAAAAGAAGAGCTGGTACTATTCCTACTGAAACTGTTCCAATCAATAAAAAAAGAGGAAATCCTCCCTAAGTCATTTTAGGAGGCCACCATCATCCTGATACCAAAGCCTGGCAGAGACACAACAAAAAGAATTTTAGACCAATATCCCTAATGAACACCAATGTGAAAATCCTCAATAAAATACTGGCGAACTGAATCCAGCAGCACATGAAAAAGCTTATCCACCATGATCAAGTTGGCTTCATCCCTGGGATGCAATGCTGGTTCAACATATGCAAATCAATAAATGTAATCCATCACATAAACAGAACCAATGACAAAAACCACATGATTATCTCAATAGATGCAGAAAAGGCCTTAAACAAAATTCAACAGCCCTTCATGCTAAAAACTCGCAACAAACTAGGTATTGATGAAATGTATGTCAAAATAACGAGGTATTTATGACAAACCCACAGCCAATATCATACTGAATAGGCAAAAACTGGAAGCATTCCCTTTGAAAACTGGCACAAGACAAGGATGCCCTCTCTCACCACTCCTATTCAACATAGTGTTGGAAGTCCTGGCCAGGGCAATCAGACAAAAGAAAGAAATAAAGGGTATTCAATTAGAAAAAGAGGGAGTCAAATTGTCCCTGTTTGCAGATGACACGATTGTAAATTTAGAAAACCCCATTGTCTCAGCCCCAAATCTCCTTAAGCTGATAAGCAACTTCAGCAAAGTCTCAGGATACAAAATCAGTATGCAAAAATCACAAGCATTCTTATACACCAATAACAGACAGAGAGCCAAATCATGAGTGAACTCCCATTCACAATTGCTACAAAGAGAATAAAATACCCAGGAATCCAACTTACAAGTGATGTGAAGGACTTCTTCAAGGAGAACTACAAACCACTGCTCAACAAAATAAAAGAGGACACAAACAGAAGAGCATTCCATGCTCATGGATAGGAAGAATCAATATCATGAAAATTGACATACTGCCCAAGGTAATTTATAGATTCAGTGCCATCCCCATTAAGCTACCAATGACTTTCTTCACAGAATTGGGTAAAACTATTTTAAAGTTCATATGGAACCCAAAAAGAGCCTGCATAGTGAAGATAATCCTAAGCAAAAAGAACAAAGCTGGAGGCATCATGCTACCTAACTTCAAGCTATACTACAAGGCTACAGTAACCAAAACAGCATGGTACTGTTACCAAAACAGATATATAGACCAATGGAACAGAACAGAGGGCTCAGAAAGAATACCACACATCTGCAACCATCTGATCTTTGACAAACCTGAAAAAAAAAAACAAGAAATGGGGAAAGGATTCCCTATTTAATAAATGGTGCTGAGAAAACTGGCTAGCCATATGTAAGAAGCTGAAACTGGATCCCTTCCTTACACCTTATACAACAATTAATTCAAGATGGATTAAAGACTTAAATGTAAGACCTAAAACTATAAAAACTCGGGAAGAAAACCTAGGCAATACCATTCAGGACATGGGCATGGGCAAAGACTTCATGACTAAAACACCATAAGCAATGGCAACAAAAGCCAAAATAGACAAGTGGGATGTAATTAAACAAAATAGCTCCTGCACAGCAAAAGAAACTACCATCAGAGTGAATAGGCAACCTACAGAATGGGAGAAAATTTTTGCAATCTACCCATCTGACAAAGAGCTAACATCCAGAATCTACAAAGAACTTAAACCAATTTGCAAGAGAAAAGCAAAAAACCCCATCAGAAAGTAAGCAAAGAATATGAACAGACACTTCTCAAAAGAAGACATTTATGCAGCCAACAGACACATGAAAAAATGCTCATCATCACTGGTCATCGGAGAAATGCAAATCAAAACCACAGTGAGATACCGTCTCACATCAGTTAGAATGCGATCATTAAAAAAGTCAGGAAACATTTGTTGGAGAGGATGTGGAGAAATAGGAATGCTTTTACACTGTTGGTGGAAGTGTAAATTAGTTCCAACATTGTGTAAGAAAATGTGGGATTCCTCAAGGATCTAGAACTAGAAATATAATTTGACCCAGTGGCCCCATTACTGGGTATATACCCGAAGGATTATAAATCATGCTGCTATACACACACATGCACACATATGTTTATTGCAGCACTATTCACAATAGAAAAGATTTGGAACCAACCCAAATGTCCATCAATGATAGACTGGATTAAGAAAATGTGGCGCATATAAACCATGGAATACTAGCAGCCATAAAAAAGGATGAGTTCATGTCCTTTGTAGGGACACAGATGAAGCTGGAAACCATCATTTTCAGCAAACTATCACAAGAACAGAAAACCAAACACTGCATGTTCTCACTCATAAGTGGGAATTCAACAATAAGAACACTTGGACACAGGGCTAGGGAACATCACACACTGGATACTGTCAAGAGTGGGGGACTAGGGGAGGGTTAGCATTAGGAGAAATACCTAATGTAAATGACGAGTTGATGGGTGCAGCAAACCACCATGGCACATGTATACCTATGTAATAAACCTGTGGGTTGTGCACATATACCCTAGAACTTAAAGTATAATAAAAAAAAAATTCACATTGGTACATTCCATGTCTTTATGGCCCATGTTTTATCTTTTTCTCCATACTTTGTGATTTCCTTATTTAATCTGTACATTTAGAATACATGTGATTCAATAGAATCAGTACTTTTTAAAAAGTTACCATCGATCCATTATTTGACAATTTTTAAAAAATTTTACACAATCCTGAATTGTTGTACTATTTGAAAGCAAAATTCACAGTGGAAATGTATTTTCTGTTACGCAAATAAAAATTTCTTCTCTTTCTTGGGATATTTTTCTTAAAAATAGAAAACTGTTTTCCACAGTGATGGAAGTACATGAATAAGAACATATTGTGTCTTCTCAGTTATTGAGCACAACTCTAATCTCACCCAGTTTTAAATGAATGATGTAGCTCCTGGGGAATACGCTGGTTGTGATCCCATTTAACTCCAATGCCTGTGATGTCTACAGTCTTTTTCCTGATACCCAATCCTGCTTTTTCTTCAAGGTACAGCCTTTTGGATCTTTTATAAAAACTCTTCTGTTTCAGTTTCTTTTCTTATTTCTTGACCATTATCATATCTGTCAAGTTTTTTGTTTGTTTTCCATTTCATTAGGTTCCTTTTCATATTTGGGGTCTCTGTTTGCATACCAATATGTTTGTGTGCATTCGGAAAAGACATCCTTCCTCAAGCACACAAATTGCTAATAGATGCCACCAGTGGCTGGGAAAATTAGCAGAAGTCTCTTCATCTCGGGAGAAGGCACTATAAATAGAGCTTGCCTGGATTTCAGCCGCCACTTGCCCTTTGGCTGGGTATCCATGTGAACAACTGCACTATTATGTACAGTTTTTTCTCACTCATCAAATTTGTCACACATAGGACTAGTAATGAGCACTTAATAAATAGCTGCGTTCATTTCAATCTTTGTTAAATTAGCAGGCACTTTTTTAATCATAAAAAAATGCCATAAATCTTTTTTTCCCCAAAGTACAAGGTCGTCCTGATGCTATAGTGTTTATATTTCTGGCCAAATAAGAGCAGGAAAGCACAGCAGAAGGGAGGCAGAAATTAGACAATTTAGTAAGTAGGGTTGTCATTGAAACTGTGGTCACAATGGGACCAATTTTCAATCAATTTTTGGCCCAAGCAGGTTGTGAAATAAGAGTCTAATTTTTTCAAAAGCTGTTCTCATGCTCACACAAGCTTGTTTTTCTACATCTCATTTAATTTCATGTTTTTCTTGGATGCTGTATCAAAGTTGTTACATTTTCACATAATGGTGTAGTGCCAAGATGCGATTCTACGCATGGATCATGTGGTGTGTGCTTTCCCTGGAGCAACTGCATGATCCTGTCACAGACACTGGAGAAAGGCTGCATCCTCTGGCTGGATTTACTAAGCTCCTGGAATTTAGAAGCTTAGCCAGTAGCCAGGGGCAAGGCATCCATGTTTATTAGGTTACTCTTTAATATTCAGGATTTTACAAACAGTGCCTCTTTCGAAGTTGCATCAGTTCTCTCATTATGCCTTATGCATGTTAACATTTGCGAAAAGCATTGCAGAAAATCAGGTGCTGTTGCTATGCTTCTTACCATCTGTTGTGCAGTTATTTTTAGTTCTCTCCATCTATCACCATGACTATGAGGGAAAAGGGACTACAAGTGTTGCCCGACTGTGTTTATACTACCAGTGACTTCTGAATCAGTTTTTCCTTTTTTTAATTTGAGGCATCACACTGGGTTATGCCTGGCAAGTTTATTTTAGTGGAGAGATTATTTAATAGATTGGCATTAGATGAAATAGTTTATCATGATTCTGGTGAATAGACATGAACTAATAAGTTTGAATATAGCTCACAGAAATAAGACTCATTCAATTTACTTGGATTCTCTTACTTACCACTGCTTTTGCCTGCCATTTCTGGGAATGTGGAAATTTCCTGGCAACTACTGTCCTTTTTGTAAAAATGCTAATGAGTAAAATAAGCAGTGTTAGAAAATATATGGCATGTAGTAACTGTTTTGGATAATTTAAAAGTATATGGTATTTTCTGAGGTGAGGAGAGAACAAATCATATTTACAGTTCAGAAGAGCAAACTTTTTCTATCCTTTAATGAAACTCAAAACACTTTTTTATTTTTGTGGTATACTGATGGTCATTTATATTGAATAAAGATAGTTGAGCATTAACAGGGAAAGTGTCAATGTGTGTGATCAGATGCATGAAGGTCAAGTCTCCACAAAGATGTGTATTACACTGGGTCATGTTCATCTATTCCTTCTATTCATGCCCATGAATCTTTATAACCATTAGCATCACTGCCCTCACATAATCTTTAATGATCACAATTCATAGCACTTTGCTCTGTATTAATCATTGCCATAACTTGGTGTACGCATTATAAATGCCCATGGGGACTTACATTTGAGATAAAATTTTGAACTTCAGGCTCTCATTATACTTGGACTGATAAGTGCTATTTTTTTTGCGACACATACTACTGACAGTCTTTATACTCAAGCAATAAATGTTTGATTTTAGATTCATTCAATACATTTACTATTTCTTGGTGAGACTGCATTTAGTCTATATTAAGCCAGTTTGTAGAAATAGCCCCATATTTTGTCTCCTGAAACCATGTGTTTCATTTAAATGGTGATGGACATTGGTATGTTTTCAGTTTTTGGTTATTATAAAACTGCCTTGAACATTTGAGTACAAGTCCCTGTGTGTATGTCTTGATTTCTCTTGACTAATTCCTAAAAAAGATTAATAGTCTCACCTGGAGATACATCACAAATTAATATTTAATATTGTTTTTAGAATATTTTGCATTATTTTCCTAAGTGGTAGTGTCATCCAATATATGAGAGTTCTTAATGCTCAGTTGTCAACACTTTTAAGTTTTCAAAATTATTTTAGTATATTTTTTACTATTTTATTTTATTTTTTGAGACAGGATCTGGCTCTGTTACCCAAGCTGGAGTGCAGTGGCACCATCTCAGCTCGCTGCAATCTCCGTCTCCTGGGCTCAAGCCATCCTCCCACCTCAGCCTCCCAAGTAGCTGGGACTACAGGAGGGTGCCACCGCACCCAGCTAATTAAAAAAAAAAAAATGTAGAACCGGGGTTTCACCATGTTGCCCAGTCTAGTCTCAAAATCCTGAGCTCAAGTGATCTGCCCACCTTGGCCTCCCAAAGTGCTGGGATTACAGGTGTAAGCCACTGTGCCCTCCCAATCTTTTTAATTTTAGCCTTTTTGGTAGAGTATAGATGTATGTCATTATAGTTTTAATTTGCATTTCCTTGATGACTAATGATGATAATTTTTCACGTGAATATTTAACATTTATTATATTTTATTATTATATATTCTGTTAAAATTTGCTGCCCATTTTTTTGTTTTGTTTTTCTTACTGAGTTTAAAGAGTATTTCTTATGCTTTAGATAACAATGTTGTAATAGATATATATATTGCTAATATTTTCTCCAAATATAGAGCTTGTTCTTTTATTTTAGAAACAAAGTTTTAAATTCTGAATAAGTGCAATTTATGAATTTTGTTCTTCTATTATTAAAACTTTCGGAGTCCTAGCTAAGAATCCCTGCTTCCCCTAATGTCACAAAGATTTTCTCTTCTGTTTTCCTTTCAGTTTTATATTTTTTGCTTTAGATTGAGATATGTAATTGATCCCATGTTAGTTTTTGTGCATATTGGAGGCGAGGATTCACTCACTTTTCCCCCATGTGAACAGATACCAGATTTTCCAGTACTATTAATTGAAAAGATTATCCTCCCTCTTTAAATTGATCCTTTTGAAAATCAATTGATCATGAGTGTGTGTATGTATATAGACTTTCTATTCTCTCATTTACCTATATATCTCTGTGTTAGAGCCACACTATCTTGATTACCATAGGTTTATCAGGTACCGTAAGACTTACAGTTTTGTTCTTCTTTTCAAAATTACTTTGGTGTTTAGGTTTTTAGTATTTCCATGTAAATATTAAATTCAGCTTGTGAATTTTTGCATCTTGCTGGGATGTTGATTGAGATTGTTTTGAACTTATAGATAATTTGGGGGAATTTTATATTTTAATAATATTGAGTCTTCCAATTCATTATGATATATTCCTTTTTTCTAGGTCTTTAGTCACTTTTAAGAATGTTTTGTAGGTTTTTTTTGTGGAAGTTTGCACCAATTTCTGTTGTTTATCTAAGTATTTAAGGTGTTTTTCATGCAATAATAAAATATTTTATTTTCCAATTGTTGATTTCTAGTGTATGAAAAATGTTTGTTTTGTATATTGAACTTGTATTCTGTTTTCTTGATAAATTCACTTCTTAGTACTAGTAGCTTTTGATTGTATATGCCTTAGTTTTTTCCAGGTATAAGATTTTTTCCTATGCAAATCAATAGTTTTACTTCTTTCTTTATAATATGTACGTCATTATTTGTTATTCTCGCCTACAGTATGGCCTAGAATCTCCAGTACTATGTTGAATAGAAAAGAGAAGAGCAGACATGTTTGCTTTGTTCCTATTTTTAGGGCAACAATGTTCAATCTATCATCATTAAGTAAGATTTTTAGGTAGTTGTTCCATAGATGCTCTATATAATATTACAGAAAGTCTTTTCTGTTTCTAGTTTGTCAAGTTTTTATTTTTTGTATGAATGGATATTGATTGAATTTTGTGATGTGATTTTTCTGTATTAAGATGATCATGTCATTTTCTTCATTCTTTCAAACTGAATTAATACATTGAATATTTTTCAAATGTTAAACTTTCATTTTTAAGGTAAGCCCTACCTCATAATACATTTCTTTTTATGTATTGCTGGATTTAATTAGGTAATGTTTTGTTAAGGATGTTTACATCTATGTTCATGAGTATCTCTCTTTTCCCCTGCATCTCTCATATTATGTTAATGAAGCCTATGGTTTTCTTGTGTATTTGCCCAATCTTGACATCAAGGCAATATTGTCATAAAATTATTTGGAAATGTTCTCTTCTCTATATTACAAAAGATTTTTTAGTGGCTTGCTATTATTTCTTTACTGTTTGATAGAATTTACTAGTGAAGCAAACTGGCTCTGTAGTTTTCTTTGCTAGAAGGCTTTTAATTACAAGTTGAATTTATTTAAAGATGTATGAATATTTTGTATTTCTTCCTGTATTAGTTTCAGTTCTTTGTATCTTCCAAAGAATTTGTCCATTTTCTCTAAACTGTTGAATTTGTTGACTTAATTATTGATATTGCCTTAATACCATTTAATATTAGTCAGAGTAGAATCAGAGTTCCTCTTTATCTTTCTAATATTAGCCATTTCTGTGTTCTTCGTTCTCCTTTTTATTGCTATGTCTAGATAGAAGTATGTCAATTATATTGATCTTTTCCAAAAATCAGTTTTGATTTTTGATTATTTTTCTGTTTTTTAATATCATTGATTTTGTTTTTATTTCTTTATTTCTACCTACTTTGCATTTAATGTGATTTTAATTTTCAACCTTCATTAAAAAGCATCAGTCATTGATGTTAGACCTTTGTAATTTTCCATTATAAGCATTTATTGATGTAATTCTTTCATAAGTACATCTTTAGCTCAAGTCAGCAAAATCTAGTAAATTTAGTCTTCATTATCATTCAGTTCAAGATATTTTCTAATTTTTTTTTTTTTTTTTTGAGACAGAGTCTCACTCTGTCGCCCAGGCTGGAGTGCAGTGGCGCGATCTCAGCTCACTGCAAGCTTCACCTCCTGGGTTTACGCCATTCTCCTGCCTCAGCCTCCTGAGTAGCTGGCACTACAGGCGCCGCCACCTCGCCCGGCTAGTTTTTTGTATTTTTTAGTAGAGATGGGGTTTCACCGTGTTAGCCAGGATGGTCTCGATCTTCTGACCTCGTGATTCGCCCGTCTCGGCCTCCCAAAGTGCTGGGATTACAGGCTTGAGCCACCGCGCCCGGCCGATATTTTCTAATTTATTGTGTGATTTATTTTTTGATCCATTGATTATTTACAACGGTATTGTTTAATTTCCAAATGTTTAGAGATTTTTTAGATCTTTTTCTGTAATTGATTTCTAATCTAATTACCTGGTGATCAGAGAATGTCCTTTTATAATTTTAATCCTTTCAATGCTATTGAGATTTGTTTCATGTCATCTATTTCACCTTGGAGACTGTTCTATGTCCCCCTCCCCACCCCCCGACTTTTTTTTTTTTTTTTCTCTGAGATGGAGTCTCGCTCTGTTGCCCAGGCTGCTAGAGTGCAGTGGCACAATTTCAGCTCACTGTAAACTCGGCCTCCCAGGTTCAAGCAATTCCTGCCTCAACCTTTGAAGTAGCTGGGATTACAGGCATGCGCCACTGTGCCTGGCTAATTTTTGTATTTTTAGTAGAGACGGGGTTTCACCTTATTGGCCAGGCTGGTCTCAAACTCCTGACCTCAGGTGATCTGCCTGCCTTAGCCTCCCAAAGTGCTAGGATTACAGGCATAGCATGATCTGTATTCTTTACAGGAGATTAAGCAAAGGAATTTTTGGAAAGAAATATTAATCTAAGATTCCTCATGATTTACTGAATATAGAAGTAGTATTTCCAAGTTGATTTATTTAATCTTCTCAGAAATATTTATGTACAGATGAAGTTATACTGGTGTTGAACTATAGGCATAGTGGGTACTTCCTTTGTAGCATCCAGAAATATCAAGGAGATATTGTTGATAATTTATTTTTACCTGCAAACAAAACAAACTTAAATTTGTATAAAATAATTTTAGAAAAAAATTTATAAGCTCTAGCAATTCATTTAAGGTTGTTTAAAAGATTGTAATAGCAACATGAGGGATGTTTCTAGAAAAGAAAAATAGTTCTAAGTATAATACAAGTAATTATACAAACTAAATTTCTTTTGTTAATATTATAGCAGGGAGCAACCAGTTCACATTTTGAAAGTATAAATAGTAGGTTAGTGCAAAAGTAATTGCTGTCTTTGTCACTGAAAGTAATGGCAAAAACCGCAATTACTTTTGCACCAATCTAGTAATTGTAACAGTATTATTAATGGCAACAAAAAATAATTCTAAGATCATTGAAATAATTGACATAAGGTCTACTTTTCCAATGAAAATAGGTGTCTTATTAAAAACATTGTTATTTACCTTTTAAAATATTTTCACAAGCAAAGCCAAGTAATAGTTCTTCTTTGCTTAAGGTGTAGAAACTCAACACAGTATGTGATTTTACTCTAAAAATGACAGCCATATAATCTACAATGTTTTAAATTCCCTTAGAAAACTGAGGTTATAATGCAGCCAAGTAAGCTATATTCTCAAAACTCAAATGCCTCAGGAGAAATAAAACATAGTTTGTTCTGCAGTTGGCAGAGCACAAGAGGAAGAGGTGGTCATCATAAAAGTAGATAAAAAGAATACAGCTGATACTTTAAACAAACTCTCAAAGGCTGAATGATGGGCCAGCTTGAAAGTTTAACATAACTGGGAGCTCCAGGTCAAAGGGAGTCCACATTTACTTACAAGTACTTTTCCATGAGTCCCAGCAGGTTCTCACAAGAAAGGTCAAAGACAATTTATTACCCTTAAGAAAAAGACCCTCAAGTGAGTGATATAGAAAAAAACTAACCTGCCTCTAGAACCCTGGGTAAATAGCCACTGGTTCTGGAAAGGAATAGAAGCAAAAATGGTCTGCACCTGTGGGGAGGGATAGAAAATGCTCTTAGACTCAAGATTCTGAACCAAGTAGAAACTAAGCGGAAATTTCCTCCCACAGAGAGAAGGGCAGAAAATGTTGACAGAAGAACCACCACAGATACAAGGTAAAGTTGGGAAGTGCAGGGATACTGAGAAAGCTCCATTATCGAGGCCCAGGCTCATATGTCCTTTCTGTGACCAAGGCCGGACAAACATAACTGAGAATCCCCTAACCTCCAAAAACAATTCTAGCAGTGAGTAACAATAAATAGTAGTGATTTTTTTAGGGAAAACAAGAGCAAAGAGAGGATATCACTGTGGGGTCCAGGAGTGCAAAGATGACGGAAAGTTTAGAGTAACACACAAATGGTGAAAAAAAGAAAAAACAATCAAACACTGCAGTCTTTACCCTAGGGCACAAGAAATAGCAGTCCAATTCTGGAAAGATGGGATGCTTGTGTTGCACTGGAGGTAATGACAGAAATACAAAACTATAAACTAACTCAACCCCTGGATAGAGTGATTGAACCTCCCGAAGAAGATGCATACACATACATAAATATGATTTAACTCAGTCCCTACTGTCCTATGACAATGAACTGCATTCATTAAAAAATTGACAGACACAAAAAGGATGAAAAATTAACACATTTTCAAGAGATAAATAAACAACTAGACACGGAGGTGACATTAAAATAGCTATAAGTAATGTACTAAATAATCTAAGAGAAAAGATGAACAGAATTCATGAATAGAAAGGATATTTGAGCAGAGAAATGGTGATATAGTTTGGCTACGTGTCCACCAAAATTTCATCTTGAATTGTACTTCCATAATCTCCCACCCAGTGGTAGATAATTAGAAGCATAGGGGCAGTTTCCCCCATACTGTTCTCATGGTAGTGAATAAGTCTCATGAGATCTGATTCCCTTATTAGGGGTTTCCACTTTTGCATCTTCCTCATTTTCTCTTGTTACCAGCCTGTAAGAAGTACCTTTTGCCTCCCACCATGACTCTGAGGCCTCCCTAGCCATGTGGAACTATAAGTTCAATGAAACATATTTTTCTTCCCAGTATCGGGTATGTCTTTATCAGCAATGTGAAAACAGACTAATACAGTAAATTGGTACCAGTATAGTGGGGCATTGCTGAAAAGATACCTGAAAATATGGAGGCGACTTTGGAACTGGTAACAGGCAGAGGTTGGAACAGTTTGGAGGGCTCAGAAGAAGACAAGAAAATATAGGAAATTTTGGAAGTTCCTAGAGACTTGTTGAATGGTTTTGACCAAAAGCCTGATAGTGGTATGGACAATAAGGTCCAGGCTGAGGTGGTGTCAGATGGAGATGAAGAATTTGTTGGGAACTGGAGCAAAGGTGACTCTTGTTATGTTTAGCAAAGACGCTGGTGGCATTTTGCCCTGCTCTAGAGATTTGTGGAACTTTGAACTTGAGGCAGATTATTTAGGGTATCTGGTGGAAGAAATGTCTAAGCAGCAAGGCATTCAAGAGGTGACTTTGGTGCTGTTAAAGGCATTCAGTTTTATAAGGGAAGCAGAGCATAAAGGTTTGGAAAATTTGCAGCCTGACAATGTGATAAAAAATAAAAATCTATTTTCTGAGGAGAAATTCAAGCCAGCTGCAGAAATTTGCTTAAGTAACTAGGAGCTGAATGTTAATCCCTGACAATAGGGAAAATTTATGCAGGGAATGACAGAGGTCTTCACGGCAGCCCCTCCCATCATAGGCACAGAGGCCTAGGAGAAAATGATTTTGTGGGCTGGGCCCAGGGTCCATGTGCTGTGTGCAGCCTAGGGACTTGTTGCCTGTGTCCAAGCCACTCCAGCCATGGCTGAAAGGGGCCAATGTACAGCTCAGGCAGTGGCTTCAGAGGGTGCAAGCCCCAAGCCTTAGCAGCTTCCATGTGGTGTTAAGCCTGCAAATGCACAGAAGTCAAGAATTGGGGTTTGGGAACCTCCACCTAGATTTCAGATGTATGAAAACGCCTGGATGCCCAGGTAGAAGTTTGCTGCAGGGACAGGGTGCTCATGGAGAACCTCTGCTAGGGCAGTGCAGAAGGGAAATATGGGGTTGGAGTCCCCACACAGAGTCCCCACTGGGGCACTGCCTAGTGGAGCTATGAGAAGAGGGCCACTGTCCTCCAGACCCCAGGATGGTAGATCCACCAACAGCTTGCACCTTGTGCCTGGAAAAGCCACAGATGCTCAACACCAGCCTGTGAAAGCAGCCCAGAGGGAGGCTGTGCCCTGCCTAGCCACAGAGGTGGAGCTGCCTAAGATTATGAGAACCCACCTCTTGCATCAGTGTGACATGGATGTGAGACCTGGACTCAAAGGAGTTCTTTTTGGAGGTTTAAAAATTGACTGCACTGCTGGATTTTGGACTTGTGTGGGCTCTGTAACCACTTTGTTATGGCCAATTTCTCCCATGTGGAATGACTGTATTTACCCAATACTTGTACCCCCATTGTATCTAGGAAGTAAATTAGCTTGTTTTTGATTTTACAGGCTCACAGGCAAAAGGGAATTGACTTGTCTCAGATGAGACTTTGGACTGTGGACTTTTGGGTTAATGCTGAAATGAGTTAAGACTTTGGGGGTCTGTTGGGAAGGCCCATAATTGGTTTTGAAATGTGAGGACATGAGATTTGGAGGGGCCCGGGGTGGAATTATATGGTTTGGCTCTGTGTCCCCACCCAAATTTCTTTTTTTTTTTTTTTTTTTTTTTGGTTTCATTAAATTCCTTTGGATTTATGTCCCCCCCTTTTTTTTTTTTTTTTTTTTTTTTTTTTTTTTTATGGCTGCATAATATTCCATGGCATATATGTGCCACATTTTTTTTTTTAATTTATTTATTATTATTATACTTTAAGTTGTAGGGTACATGTGCATAACGTGCAGGTTTGATACATATGTATACTTGTGCCATGTTGGTCTGCTGCACCCATCAACGCGTCATTTACATCAGGTATAACTCCCAATGCAATCCCTCCCCCCTCCCCCCTCCCCATGATAGGCCCCGGTGTGTGATGTTCCCCTTCCTGAGTCCAAGTAATCTCATTGTTCAGTTCCCACCTATGAGTGAGAACATGCAGTGTTTGGTTTTCTGTTCTTGTGATAGTTTGCTAAGAATGATGGTTTCCAGCTGCATCCATGTCCCTACAAAGGACGCAAACTCATCCTTTTTTATGGCTGCATAGTATTCCATGGTTTATATGTGCCACATTTTCATAATCCAGTCTGTCACTGATGGACATTTGGGTTGATTCCAAGTCTTTGCTATTGTGAATAGTGCTGCAATAAACATACGTGTGCATGTGTCTTTATAGCAGCATAATTTATAATCCTTTGGGTATATCCCCAGTAATGGGATGGCTGGGTCATATGATACATCTAGTTCTAGATCCTTGAGGAATCGCCATACTGTTTTCCATAATGGTTGAACTAGTTTACAATCCCACCAACAGTGTAAAAGTGTTCCTATTTCTCCACATCCTCTCCAGCACCTGTTGTTTCCTGACTTTTGAATGATCGCCATTCTAACTGGTGTGAGATGGTATCTCATTGTGGTTTTGATTTGCATTTCTCTGATGGCCAGTGATGATGAGCATTTTTTCATGTGTCTGTTGGCTGTATGAATGTCTTCTTTTGAGAAATGTCTGTTCATATCCTTTGCCCACTTTTTGATGGGGTTGTTTGTTTTTTTCTTGTAAATTTGTTTGAGTTCTTTGTAGGTTCTGGATATTAGCCCTTTGTCAGATGAGTAGATTGCAAAAATTTTCTCCCATTCTGTAGGTTGCCTGTTCACTCTGATGGTAGTTTCTTTTGCTGTGCAGAAGCTCTTTAGTTTAATGAGATCCCATTTGTCAATTTTGGCTTTTGCTGCCGTTGCTTTTGGTGTTTTAGACATGAAGTCTTTGCCCATGCCTATGTCCTGAATGGTACTACCTAGGTTTTCCTCTAGGATTTTTATGGTATTAGGTCTAACATTTAATTCTCTAATCCATCTTGAATTAATTTTCGTATAAGGAGTAAGGAAAGGATCCAGTTTCAGCTTTCTACTTATGGCTAGCCAATTTTCCCAGCACCATTTATTAAATAGGGAATCCTTTCCCCATTTCTTGTTTCTCTCAGGTTTGTCAAAGATCAGATGGCTGTAGATGTGTGGTATTATTTCTGAGGACTCTGTTCTGTTCCATTGGTCTATATCTCTGTTTTGGTACCAGTACCATGCTGTTTTGGTTACTGTAGCCTTGTAGTAGAGTTTGAAGTCAGGTAGCGTGATGCCTCCAGCTTTGTTCTTTTGACTTAGGATTGTCTTGGAGATGCGGGCTCTTTTTTGGTTCCATATGAACTTTAAAGCAGTTTTTTCCAATTCTGTGAAGAAACTCATTGGTAGCTTGATGGGGATGGCATTGAATCTATAAATAACCTTGGGCAGTATGGCCATTTTCACGATATTGATTCTTCCTATCCATGAGCATGGTATGTTCTTCCATTTGTTTGTGTCTTCTTTTATTTCACTGAGCAGTGGTTTGTAGTTCTCCTTGAAGAGGTCCTTTACATCCCTTGTAAGTTGGATTCCTAGGTATTTCCTAGATGCTTTGAAGCAATTTATGAATGGGAAGTTCATTCATGATTTGGCTCTGTGTTTGTCTGTTATTGGTGTATAGAATGCTTGGATTTTTTGCGCATTTAATTTTTGTATCCTGAGACTTTGCTGAGTTGCTTATCGGCTTAAGGAGATTTTGGGCTGAGGACAGTGGGGTTTCAAATATACAGTCGTAATAAATGCAGAGCAGGGACAATTTGACTTCTTCTTTCCTAACTGAATGCCCTGATTTCTGCTTTCTCTTGCTAATTGCTATGGGAACTTCCAGCACTATATTTGAATAGGGTGGTGAGGAGGGCATCCCTGTCTTATGCCAGGATTTTTCGAGGAATTTTTCAGTTTTGCCCATTCAGTATGATGATATTGGCTGTGGGTTTGTCACATAAGTAAGCTCTTATTATTTTGAGAGTCGTTCCATCAATACGGAGATTTATTGAAGCGTTTTAGCATGAAGGGCTGTTGATTTTGTCAAAGCCTTTTCTGCATCCTATTGAGATAATCATGTGGTTCTTGTCTTTGGTTCTGTTTATATGCTGGATTATGTTTTGTCAGTTTGAGATGTGAACCAGCCTTGCATCCCAGGGATAAACCCACTTGATCATAGTGGATAAAAGCTTTTGATGTTGTTGAATCCGGTTTGCAGTATTTTGGTAGAGGATTTTTTGCATCCGATGTTCATCAGGGATATTAGTCCCTAGAATTCTTTTGTTAATGTCTCTGCCAGGCTTTGGTATCAGGATGATGTTGGCCTCATAAAATGAGTTAAGGAGGGATTCCCTCTTTTCTGATGATTGGAATAGTTTCAGGAAGGAATGGTGCCAACTCCTCCTTATACCTCTGGTAGAATTCAGCTGTAATGAATCCATCTGGTCCTGGACTTTTTTTTTTTTGGTTGGTAGGCTATTAATTATTGCCTCAATTTCAGAGCCTATTGGTCTGTCAAGTTCGCTTTCTTCCTGGTTTGATAAGTAGAGATGTAAGTGTCAGAAAATTATCCATTTCTTCTAGATTTTTCCAGTTTATTATTTAAGTAGAGGTGTTTATAACGTGTTCCTCTGATGGTAGTTTATATTTCTGTAGGTCGGTAGGTGATATCCCTTTATCACATTTTTTTTAATTCATCGGTTGATTCTTCTCTCTTTGTGCTATTAGTCTTGCTGAGTGGTCTGTCAGATTTTGTTGATCTTTTCAAAAAAACCAGCTCCTAGTTCATTGATTTTTGGAGGGTTTTGTGTGTCTCCTATCTCCTTCAGTTCTGCTCTGATCTTGAATTTATTTTCTGCCTTCTGCTGGCTTTTGGAATGTGTTTTGCTCTTAGCCTCTAGTTCTTTTAGTGCGATGTTAGGTGTCGTTTGGTCACTTTCCTGCTTTCTCTTGTGGGCATTTAATTGCTATAAATTTCCCTCTCCACACTGCTTTATTATGTCCCAGAGATTCTTGTATGTTGTATCTTTTGGTATCATTGGTTTCAAAGAACATCTTTATTTCTGCCTTCATTTAGTGATGTACCCAGTAGTCATTCAGGAACAGGTTACAATTTCCAGTTTCCACATATAGTTGGTGAGTTTTTGATTGAGTTTCTTAGTCCCATAGGTTCTAAGTTTAGTTACTGTAGTCTGAGAGACCAGTTTTATTATAATTTCTGTTCTTGTGTACACATTTGCTGAGGGTGCTGCTTTAGTGTAAGTCAATTTTGGAATTAAGTACGATGTGGTGCTGAGAAGAATGTATATTCATGATTTAGGGGTGGAGAGTTCTATATAGGTGTATTTCAGTGCCTTGCTGCTGGGGTAAAGAGTTCAATTCCTGGATATCCTTGTGCTTTCTGTCTTGTTGATCTGTCTAATGTTGACAGTGGGTGTGAAGTCTCATTATTATTGTGTAGGAGTCTGGTCTCTTTATGGGAAGTCTCCTAAGGACTTGCTTTATGAATCTAGGTGCTCCTGTATTGGATACATATATGTTGGTTTAAATCTTCCTGTTAGATTGATCCCTTGAGCCATTATGCTTATGCTTTGTCTCTTTTCAGTCTTTGATGGTTTTAAAGTCTATTTTATCGAGACTAGGATTGCAACCCAGCTTTTTTGTTCTCCATTTGCTTAGTAAATCTTCCTCCATCCCTTCCATTTTGAGCCCTATGTCTCACAAGTGAGATGGAGTCTCCCTGAATGCACAGCAGACTGAAATTAGGTCGCCAGTAGCTCTTTTTTTCCAGTTTGCCCAGTCTGTGTCTCTTTTAATTGGGCATTTAGTCCATTTACATTTAAGAGTTAAGATTGTTATATGAACTTGATCCACCATTTATGATATTAACTGGTTATTTTGCTTTCGTTACTTGATACAGTTTCTTCTTAGCCTCGATGGTGCTTTACATTTTGTATGTTTTGCAATGGCTGGTGCAGTTGTTCCTTTTCCATGTTTAGTGCTTCCTTCATGAGTCTCTTATAGGAAGGGGCATTTTGATGTTGACAAAATCTCTAAGCATTTGCTTATCTGTAAGGATTTGCTTCTCCTTCACTTATATGAAACTTAGTTTGGCTGGATGTAAATTAGGTTTGAAAATTCTTTCTTTAAGAATGTTGAATGTGGCCCCACTCTCTTCTGGCGGAGGTTTCTGCCGAGAGATCTGCTGTGAGTCTGACCCAGTGGAAGCTTCCTTTGTGGGTAACCCTATTGCTTTCTCTCTGGCTGCCACATTAAGATTTTTCCTTCATTTCCAACTTTGTTGAATCAGCAGTTATGTGTCTTGGGGTTACTCTTCTCAGGAGTATCTTTGTGGCGTTCTCTGTATTCCCAGATTTGAATGTTGGCCTTCCCTGCCCTACTAGGTTGAAGTTCTCCTGGATGATATCCTGAGGTGTTTTTCCAACTTGGTTCCATTTCCCCTCACTTTCAGGCACCCCAATCAGGCGTGATTTGGGTCTTTTTACATAATCCCTTACGCTACTTGCAGGCTTTGTTCATTTCTTTTCCTTCTGTTCTTTATGGTTTTCTCCTGCTTCATTTGTTTCGTTTTGAGAGTCCTCAATGCAGCTGATACTCTTTCTTCCGGATTGGTCGATTGGTTACTGAAGCTTGTGGCGTTTGTCGCGTAATTTCTGGAGTGTCATGGTTTTCATCTCTTTCATTTCGTTTATGACCTTCTCTGCATTAATTACTCCTAGCCATCAGATTCTTCCCCACTTTTTTTTTTAAGATTTTTGAACTCTTTGCTGGGTCACGTAATTCCTCCTTTAGCTCTAGAAATTTGATGGACCTGGAAGCCTTCTTTCTCGTAATCAAAGTCTGACCCTCTCCAGCATCCGGCTGAGTCCGTTAGGCGGCTCGCAGCTCCTTTGCGGGGAGATCGCAGCTCTTAGTTTGAGTTTAAACTTTACACCCTGCTTTTCCCCATCAGGACATGCCTCTAATTAAACATTGATGGTGATGTACTGGTGAAGTTTAGGTGAAATTAATCATCCTGTTTGATAGTTTTCCTTCTAACAGTCAGGACCCTCAGCTGTCAGGTCTGTTGGAGATTGTAGAGTCCACTCCAGACCCCTGTTTGCTGGGGTATCAGCAGCAGAGGCTGCAGAGATAGAATATTTCTGAACAGCAGGTGGCTGCCTGTCTGATTCTTGCTTTGGAAGCTTCCTCTCAGGGGTGTCTCCCACCCTGTGAGAGATGTGGGAATCAGACTGCCCCTAGTAGGATGTCTCCCAGTTAGGCTTCACTCAGGGTCAGGGGCCTTGGGCAGGCAGTCCTGTCCCTTCTTGAATCCTCAGCCTCTGTGTTGGGAGGATCCACTGCTCTCTTCAAGCTGTCCAGACAGAGTGGGTTTTAGCGTCTGCAGAGGTTTCTGCACCTGCTTTATTTGTTATTGTTGTTGTTGTTTGTGTGGCTGTGCCCTGTCCCCAGAGGGTGGGGTCTACAGAGACAGGCAGGTTCCTTGAGGCTGCTGTAGGCTCCACCCAGTTGGGCTTCCCAGCAGCTTTGTTTCCTTGGCCTCAGCAATGCGTGAGCCCTCTAACCTACGCTGCTGCCTTGTGGTCACAGACTGCTGTGCTGCTTATTGAGGGAGGCTCGTGGGCGTGGGACCCTCCCGGCCAGGTGTGGATATGATCTCCTGGTCTGTGCCTGTTGCTTAAAGGCAATGTGTGGGGTGGGAGTTACCCGATTTTCCAGGTATTGTATGACTCAGTTCCCTTGCTAGGAAAGGGATTCCCTTCCCCTTAAGCCCAGGTGTGATGCCTGCGCCCTCTTCAACTCTAGCTGGGTGGGCTGCAGCAGCCCCAGCCAGCACCGATCGTCCGGCCTCCACGGTGAGATGAACCAATTACCTCAGTTGAAAATGCAGAAATCCGGTCTTCTGTATTTGCTTTCTTTGGCTGGGAGTTGGGGCTGGGCTGTTCCTATTGACCCATCTTGCTCTGCCCTGCCCCCAAATTTCATCTTGAATTATACTCCAATAATTCCCACGTGTTGTGAGAGGGACTCAGTGGGAGATAATTAGAATCATAGGGGCAGTTTCCCCCATACTGTTCTCATGGTAGTGAATAAGTATCATGAGATCTGATGGTTTTATCAGGGGTTTCGCTTTTGCTTCTTCCTCATTTTCTCTTGTTGTTGCCATGTAGGAAGTGCCTGTCCCCTCACATCATGACTCTCAGGACTCCCCAGCCATGTAACTCTAAGTTCAATGAAACCTCTTTTTCTTCCCACCGTCAAGTATGTCTTTTTCAGCAATGTGAAAATAGACTAATACGAATGGAAACTATAAAAGTGTCAAATAGAAATGATTATAAATTTTTAAAAAATATAACATCAGAGAGGAAGCATTCTGCTGACTGATTTATTAGCAAACTTTATACTGCAGAGGAAAACAATCAATGAGCTTGAAAATAATTTAGCAGACATTACTAAAGTTGAAATACGAAAATAAAACACATTTAAAAGAAGACAGCATCCATGAGGCATGGGCCAATATCAAACTATCATATTGGATTTCAAAACAAGAGAAAGATGACATAGTAAAGAAATACTGAATAGATAATAGCTGAGAATTTCTCTCATAATAATGAAAGAATTAAACAACAGACTAAAGAATCTCAGAGAACCTCAAGCAGAAGAAATACAAAGCAAATCCTATGATATCCTATTCAAACACTGAACGTTAAATAATGAGAAAATATGAAAGCAGTAGAAAGGGAAGAAGATCTGAAGGGTAGGCCTGGTATTAATAGTCTTATCTTGTAAAAGGATCAAATGATAATTTAAATTAAAGAAACAAAAAGTGAATGTATTACTTAAATGTTGCAAGGGTAAGCCAGAGAGAAGCTAAAATATCATAAAGTCAGATAAAAATACATTAAACCTCTAGGCCTAAGAAGACTGAATACTCATCAGTCATAGCAAGAAGTCCTTAGATAATATCAAAATCTGATAAATTGAGAAGTAGCACTCAAAATAACTCTTATGTATATTGAATAACCACTGGAGGATATAGTTAAATAATTAAAGTTAGTTGTGTTAAAGTATAATTTTCAAAAAGCTAAAATTATGACTCTCAAACAAACATAAAATAAAGATGTATCAAATATCTAATCCAATTCATTAATTAAAGAGGGAACCAGTAAGGTACAGTACAAAGGGTATTTGAATTGCTAAGCAGTGTTAGGAAATTTATGAAAGAAATGTTAGGATCTGATTGCTGGATCAGATATATAACTGCATAATGTCCCACAGGACAATAAACTGTATCTATTATGTTTTCCACTGGATCAAATTGGTTGCATTCTCTATCAGAAAAAAATCTACTAGTTAATATGTAACCTCACTAAGTTGAGCTTTTATCCTTGGCCTAAAATGTTGCTTTTGGTGAATTGGTCTACAAATAGAACAGAACGTTTAAAAAATGTTATTTAGCCGTGTGATTACTACTTAGGTAAAAAGAAAATAGAAAATAAAATATTTGTCTATTAAGATAAGATCAGACAACATTTATTTGAAGTTTGATATGTGCTGAGCACCTTGAAAATATTTAACATAAATTACATTGTTTAATTTTGCCACATCCTCTGAGTCAGATAGATGGTCTTCAAAAATTTGCTACATCCTATGAGATACATAATATTAATTTGTGCATCACACATATGAGGAAAGAAGTTCTAGGTAAGTTAAGAAGCTAGACCAAAGTTACATATATACTGAATGGCAACTGCCTGTCTGGTACTTGCATCTTTGCAAGTACCAGAGATGGCAATTGCATCTCTAGTACTAATCATACCAGAGAATGAGGAGAAGCTGGCTATTTCAATATTAGAATAGAACACACTAGGATATGGAGATTATTCTGGGATTTGAATAATTCATTAGGAAAATAAAACTCATTTCTGATTTGATGCTATTTGTGTTTAGGAGTTTCAAGAACAAGTACTGAAGCAGACAACATTTAAATGTTTCCCTACTCAGAACAGCAGAGACCTTTTGTTTGCATGGCCTTAGCTTTTCTCTTGCACAATTTTAGCCTTGTCAGCTCATTTAAGCCGATTAGCTTTTTGAATGTTAATAATACATAATTATTGCCATCTTCAATGAATGCCTTTGTTTATTTAACTGCAGTTTTCTCCACATGACTACTAAGTGTACCAAACTGTTTTACTATTCAGATTTCCTTTTTCAATTAAAATTTACATGATTATCTTTTGAATATGAAATATCTACTTGTTGCCAAATAGTTTTGTTTTGTTTTTACTACAATAGCTGGTGTCTTAATATAGGTGTGCTTGAGAATTTCTCATTTATTTATGTCATGACAGAGTTTTTCTTTAGTTTTGCTACTTAAAACACTATGCTAATGATCAAACCTATGCTATTTCAATGTTTTTGTGCTTCTTCAAAATTCATCGTTAGACCATATATAGATAGATAGATATAGATATAGATATAGATATATGGTAATTAATGGTTATTGCCTGAAGAACCTAATTCCTACCACTGCTGCATGTGGAAAAGGAAACACTGAGAAAATAGTGCTACCAGAGGGATATGATAGGGAAATGTGTGTGTGTGTGTGTGTGTATAGATTCCCATAACCTACTAGCTTTAGCTGAAACCCACCTCACACCTTCCCACCCCAGAGGACTTGCTTTCCGGTTGGTTTGTTGAGAAGCTTATTTTTTCTCGCATCACACAGACCATGCTTATGAGTGATGTCCTCCTTGCTTCCCTTAAGGGCTCCAGACCCTAACTTTGTCACTGTCAACCTACTCCTTTGGGGCTAGAATATTCTCTTTCTCTTCTTGTTGATGTCACCTTCTCTCCTGTTGTCATTCTTCTATAACTAGTGGAGACTTTAGATTCTGGACCTTCATCTCCTCTAAGACGCTTTTCATCCATCACTGACATGTTAGGGGGAAAAATATCTAACATTGCAATTTGTTCATTTCTTAAACTTTTCATTTTTGATAATCATTTTCCCAATACTCTTTACCATCTATCTATCCTGATGGTCATATGCTAGATTTTGCTTTCAATGTCTTATGTCTTTTTCATTTTTCAGTTTCTCTATTAGGGCCTTATTTTATATTAAATATATATTATTTATTTTAATTTCTTTGTTACTTTCACTAAATTTTTTGAGTTATTTTCTTAGTGGTTCAACTGGAGATTAAAATATTCATCTTAATTTATAGCAATTTAGTTCAAATTCATACCAATTAATTTTAATAATAAAAAACTTTGCTCACATACATGTAGCATGCATCCCATCTTTGTATTGTTATTGCCATAAATTACACCTTTATAGATTGTATGCCTATCAACTTAAATTTATAATTGTCATTTATTTATTTATTTATTATACTTTAAGTTCTAGGGTACATGTGCATAATGTGCAGGTTTGTTACATATGTATACTTGTGCCATGTTGGCGTGCTACACCATCAACTTCGGTCAGCACCCATCAGCTTCGTCATTTATCAGGTATAACTCCCAATGCAATCCCTCCCCTCCCCCTCCCATGATAGGCCCTGGTGTGTGATGTTCCTTCCGAGTCCAGTGGTCTCATTGTTCAGTTCCCACCTATGAGTGAGAACATGCAGTGTTTGGTTTCTGTTCTTGTGATAGTTTGCTAAGAATGATGGTTTCCAGCTGCATCCATGTCCCTACAAAGGACACAAACTCATCCTTTTTATGAAGCTGCATAGTATGCCATGGTGTATATATGCCACACATTTTCTTAATCCAGTCTGTCACTGATGGACATTTGGGTTGATTCAAGTCTTTGCTATTGTGAATAGTGCTGCAATAAACATACGTGTGCATGTGTCTTTATAGCAGCATGATTTATAATCCTTTGGGGTATATACCCAGTAATGGGATGGCTGGGTCATATGGTACATCTAGTTCTAGATCCTGGAGGAATTGCCATACTGTTTTCCATAATGGTTGAACTAGTTTACAATCCACCAACAGTGTAAAGTGTTCCTATTTCTCCCACATCCTCTCCAGCACCTGTTGTTTCCTGACTTTTTAATAGTTGCCATTCCTAACTGGTGTGAGATGGTATCTCATTGTGGTTATGATTTGCATTTCTCTGATGGCCAGTGATGATGAGCATTTTTCATGTGTCTGTTGGCTGTAGCCATGTCTTCTTTTGAGAAATGTCTGTTCATATCCTTTGCCCACTCTTTGATGGGGTTGTTTTCTTCTTGTAGAGATTTGTTTGTTCTTTGTAGGTTCTGGATATTTAGCCCTTTGTCAGATGAGTAGATTGCAAAATTTTTCTCCCCATTCTGCTTAGGTTTGTTCACTGTGATGGTAGTTTCTTTGCTGTGCAGAAGCTCTTTAGTTTAATTGGATCCCTATTTGTCAATTTTGGCTTTTGCTGCCGTTGCTTTTGGTGTTTTAGACATAAAGTCTTTGCCCATGCCTATGTCCTGAATGGGTACTACCTAGGTTTTCTTCTGGAGGTTTTAGGTATTAGGTCTAACATTTAAGTCTCTAATCCATCTTGAATTAATTTTCATATAGGAGTAAGGAAAGGATCAGTTTCAGCTTTCTACTTATGGCTAGTAATTTTCCCAGCACCATTTATTAAATAGAAATCCTTTCCCCATTTCTTGTTTTTGTCAAATTTGTCCAAGATCAGATGGCTGTAGATGTGTGGTATTATTTCTGAGGACTCTGTTCTGTTCCATTGGTCTATATCTCAGTTTTGGTAGCAATTACCATGCTGTTTTTGGTTACTGTAGCCTTGTGGTATAATAGTTTGAAGTCAGGTAGCACCCAGTGCCTCCAGCTTTGTTCTTTGGACTTAGGGTTGTCTTGGAATCACGAGGCTCTTTTTGGTTCCATATGAACTTTAAAGCAGTTTTCAATTCTGTGAAGAAACTCATTGGTAGCTTGATGGGGATGGCATTGAGGTCTATAAATTACCTTGGGCAGTATGGCCATTTTCACGATATTGATTTCTTCCTATCCAGAGCATGGTATGTTCTTCCATTTGTTCCTCTTTTTATTTCACTGAGCAGTGGTTTGTAGTTCTCCTTGAAGGGTCCTTTACATCCCTTGTAAGTTAGATTTCTAGGTATTTTTATTCCTCTTTGACGCAATTGTGAATGGGGAGTTCATTCATGATTTGGCTCTCTGTCTGTCTGTTACTGGTGTTTAAGAATGCTTGTGATTTTTTGCACATTAATTTTGTATCCTGAGACTTTGCTGGAAGTTGCTTATCAACAAGGAGATTTTTGGGCTGAGACAATGGGGTTTTCTAAATATACAATCATGTCATCTGCAAGAGGACAATTTGACTTCTTCTTTTTCCTCACTGAATGCCCTTGATTTCTTTCTCTTGCCTGATTGCCCTAGCGGAACTTCAACACTATGTTGAATAGGAGTGGTGAGAGAGGGCATCCACAATCTTGTGCCAGTTTTCAAAGGAATTTTTCAGTTTTGCCCATTCAGTATGATATTGGCTGTGGGTTTTTGTCATAAATAGCTCTTATTATTTTGAGAATGCGTTCCATCAATGCGAATTTATTGAGAGTTTTTTTAGCATGAAGGGCTGTTGAATTTTTATCCAAAAGCACTGCCATCTATTAGAGATAATCATGTAGTTCTTGTCTTTGGTTCTGTTTATATGCTGGATTACGTTTATTGATTTGTGTATGTTGAACCAGCATTGAATCTCCTTCACTTATGAAACTTAGTTTGGCTGGATATGAAATTCTGGGTTGAAAATTCTTTTCTTTAAGAATGTTGAATATTGGCCCCCCACTCTCTTCTGGCTTGTAGAGTTTTCTGCTGAGAGATCTGCTGTTAGTCTGATGGCCTTCCTTTGTGACAACCGACCTTTCTTTCCAGCTGCCCTTAACATTTTTTCCTTCATTTCAACTTTGGTGAATCTGGCAATTATGTGTCTTGGAGTTGCTCTTCTCAAGGAGTATCTTTGTGGCGTTCTATGTATTTCCCGGTTTTGAATGTTAGCCTGCCCTACTAGGTTGGGGAAGTTCTCCTGGATGATATCCTGAAGTGTTTTTCCAACTTGGTTCCATTTCCCCCTCACTTTCAGGCACCCCAATCAGATGTAGATTTGAGATCTTTTTACATAATCCCATACTTCTTAGGGTTTTGTTCATTTCTTTTCTTCTTTTTCTTTTGGTTTCTCTTCTGCGCTTCATTTCATTCATTTGATCCTCAATGGCTGATACTCTTTTCTTCCAGTTGATCGAATTAGGTTACTGAAGCTTGTGCATTTATCGTATTTCGTGTCATGGTTTTCATCTCTGTCATTTGTTTATGACCTTCTCTGCATTAATTACTCTAGCTATCAATTCTTCCTCTTTTTTCAAGATTTTTTAGTTTCTTTGCACTGGAGTGCGTAATTCCTCCTTTAGCTCTGAGAAGTTTGATGGACTGAAGCCTTGTTCTCTCGTCTCTTCAAAGTCATTCTCCGTCCAGCTTTGATCCATTGCTGGCGATGAGCTGCGCTTCTTTGCAGGGGGAGATGCACTCTTATTTTTTGAATTTCCAGCTTTTCTGCCCTGCTTTTTCCCCATCTTGTGGTTTTATCTGCCTCTGGTCTTTGATGATGGTGATGTACTGATGGGGTTTTGGTGTAGGTGTCCTTCCTGTTTGATAGTTTTCCTTCTAACAGTCAGGACCCTCAGCTGTAGGTCTGTTGGAGATTGCTTGAGGTCCACTCCAGACCCTGTTTGCCTGGGTATCAGCAGCAGAGGCTGCAGAAGATAGAATATTTCTGAACAGTGAGTGTACCTGTCTGATTCTTACTTTGGAAACTTCCTCTCAGCAGTGTACTCCACCCTGTGAGGTGTGGGGTGTCAGACTGCCCCTAGTGGGGAATGTCTCCCAGTTAGGCTACTCAGGGGTCAGGGACCCACATAAGCAGGCAGTCTGTCTGTTCTCAGATCTCAACCTCTGTGTTGGGAGATCCACTGCTCTCTTCAAAGCTGTCAGACAGGAGTCGTTTGCGTCTGCAGAGGTTTCTGCTGCTTTTTGTTGTTGTTGTTTAGCTGTGCCCTGTCCCCAGAGGTGGAGTCTCAGTTGAAAATGCAGAAATCACCAGTCTTCTGTTTCGCTGGCGCTGGGAGTTGGAGACTGGAGCTGTTCCTATAATTATCATTTTTATGTAATTCTTCTCTATATCAGAGAGAAAAAAGGGATTTAAAGATAGAATACAGTTGGCCCTCATATCCATAGATTCTGTACTTGTGGATTTAACCAACTGCAGATCAAAAATATTCAGAAAAAAAATTCAAAGAGTAAAGTTGCAAAGAGCAAATTTTGAATTTGCTATGTACCAAGTACTGTGTTAAATCCTCACAAATAAGGGAATGTGTAGGCTTCTATTGAGTATGATAAATAATCTAGAGATGATTTAAAGTGTATGGGAGGACATGTATCGGTTATATGGAAATACTATACCATTTTATGTAAGGGACTTGAGCATCTGTAGATTTTGGAATCCACAAAGATTCCTGGAACCAATCCCCCATGGATACTGAGGATTGACTATATACATTTATACTGTTTGTTATATTTTCCTATGTAGTTACATGTCTCAGTGTTTTTTTCATTGCTTCAGGGTGAAATAAAAGAACACTAGACAATAACTAAGCTCTACATGAGTTATTGTCTAGTATTCTTTGCTTCAGGTTAAGCACTCCCTTTAGCATTTCTTATAGGACAGATATGCTAGTGATGAACTCTCTGATATCATTTATCTGGGAATATCTTAATTTTTCTTTCATTTTTGAGGGATACTTCTGCTGGTTATAGAATTCTTGTTAGACACCCTTTTTTGTTTTCTTTTAGTACTTTAAATAAATATGTAACCCAATGCCTTCTGGCCTACATGATTTCTGAAAAAATGAACTGTTAATCTTACTGAGGATCCCTTGTATGTGATCAGTCACTGCTTTCTTGCTTTCAAGATTCTCTCTTTGTCTTGGGTTTCTAACAGTTTGATTAAAATGTGCTTGGTGTGGATCTCTTTGAGTTTATCCTGTTTGGAATTTGCTAAGCTTCTTGAATGTAAAGCAAAATGTTTTAAATCATGTTTGGGAAGTTTTCAGCCATTATTTTTTCAAATATTCTTTCAGCCTGTTTCACCCTGTCCTCTTCTATTATTCCCATGATGTGTTCCTATGTGTTACCTATTATTATTTTTTCTTCCTCAGACTAGATAATCTCAATGGACTTAAAGTTTGTTGATTCTTTATTCTATCTATTCAAATCTCCTTTTAAGCTCCCCTAGTGAACTTAGTAATTGTTTTACAAGAAATAATTATTTTGAGTATAACAAAGAAATGAACTTTCTCTAGAATATTGTGATAAATTCTTTCTTGTCATTTTGAATAATGTTAAATGTGGTTTTGTCATTTCATTAATGTAGACTTTCTAAATAGATTCATAAATGTATTATTCTTGAATATTTTCAGTCACTATTTGATATAGTTTAGCTATGTCCCCACCCAAATCTCATCATGAATTGTAGTGCCCATAATCCCCATGTGTCATGGGTGGTACTCAGTTGGAGGTAATTAAATCACAGGGGTGGGTTTTTCCTGTGCTGTTCTGGTGATAATGAATAAATTTCATGAGATCTGATGGTTTTATGTGTGGTTTTTCCTCCTTGTGCTTGGCCTTTCTCTTTGCTACCACCCCGTGAAGAAGGATGTGTTTGCTTCTGACTTCCACCATGATTGTGAGTTTCCTGAGGTTTCCCCAGGCCTGTGGAGCTGTGAGTCTGTTAAACCTCTTGATTTTATAAATTATCCAGTCTTGGGTATGCCTTTATTAGCAGAATGTGAAGGGACTAATCCAGTAAATTGGTACCACAGAGAGTGGGGCACTGCTGTAAAGATACCCAAAAATGTGGAAGCAACTTTAGACCTGTGTAATAGGCAGAAGTTGAAACAGTTTGGAGGGCACAGAAGAAGATAGCAAAATGTGTGAAAGTTTGAAACTTCCTAGAGAATTGTTGAATGTCTTTAACCCAAATGCTGATAGTGATATTGATAATAAAATCCAGGGTGAGGTGGCCTCAAATGGAGATGAGGAACTTGTTGGAAACTGGATTAAAGGTCATTCTTGCTTTGCAAAAAGACTGGTGGCATTTTGTGCTCATCCTAGAGATCTGTGGAACTTTGAACTTGAGATTAATGATTTAGGATATCTGGCAGTGGAAATTTCTAAGTGGCAAAGTGTTCAAGAGAAAGCAGAGCATAAAAGTTTGGAAAATTTGCAGCCTAACAATGCAATAAAAAGAAAAACCAATTTTCTGGGGAGAAAATCAAGCTACTGCAGAAATTTGCATAAGTAACAAGAGGCTGAATGTGAATAACCAAGACAATGGGGAAAATGTCTCCAGGATATGTCAGAATCTTTGTGGCAGCCCCTCTCTGTCACAGGCCTGGAGGCTTAGGTTTTGTAGGCCTGGCCGCCGGCCCTGCTGACGTGTGCAGCCTTGGGATTTGGTGCCCTGCATCCCAGCTGCTTCAGTCATGACTAAAAGGGGCAAAGGTACAGCTCAGACTGTGACTTTGGAGGGTTCAAACCCCAAGCCTTGGCAACTTTCTTGTGGTGTTGAGCCTGTGGGTGCACAAAAGTCAAGAATTGATGCTTGGGATCATCCATATAGCTTTCAGAAGATGTATGGAAATGCCTGGATGTCCAGGCAGAGGTGTGCTGCATGGATGAAGCCCTCATATAGAACCTCTGCTAGGGTGGTGTGGAAGGAAAATATAGGGTGGGAGCCCCCACACAGAGTCCCTAATGGGGCTCTGCCTAGTACAGCTATGAGAAGAGGGCCACTGTACTCCAGACCATGGAATGGTAGATCCCCTGACAGCTTGCACCATACACCTGGAAAAGCTGCAGACACTCAAACCAGCCCATGAAAGAAGCTGGGAGGGGCCCGTACCATGCAAAGCCATGGGGTGGAGCTGCTCGAGGCTATGGGAGTCTGCCCACCTTTTTCATCAATGAGACTTGGATGTGTCACACATGAAGTCAAAGGAGATCATTTTAGAGTTTCTAGATTTGAATATCTTGCTGGATTTCAGACATGCATGGGGCCTGTAGCCCCTTTGTTATGGCCAATTTCTTCCATTTGGAACAGGTGTAATTACCCAATGCCTGTACCCCCATTTTAACTTGGAAGTGACTAATTTCCTTTTGATTTTAGAGGCTCACAGGTGGAAGGGATTTTCCTTGTATTGGATGAGATTTTGGACTGTGGACTTTGAGTTAATGCTGAAATGAGTTAAGGCTTTGAGAAACTGTTGAGAGGGCATGACAGGTTTTTTGAAATGTGAAGACATGAGATTTGGGAGGGCCCGGGGTGGAATGATGTGGTTTGGTTGTGTCTCCACCCAAATCTCATCTTGAATTGTAGCTCCCCTAATCCCAATGTGTCATGGAAGGGACCAGGTGGGAGGTAATTGAATCATAGGGTTGGGTTTTTCCTTTGCTGTTCTTGTGATAGTGAATAAGTCTCATGAGATCTGATGGTTTTTATAAATGGCAGTTACCCTGCAAATGCTCTCTTGCCTGCCACCATGTAAGATGTGCTTTTGCTCCTCCTTTGCCTTCTGCCATGATTGTGAGGCCTCTCCAACCATGTAGAAGTGTGAGTTCATTAAACCTCTTTTTCTTTATAAATTACCCAGTCTTGAGTATTTTTTCACAGTAGTATGAAAATGAACTAATACACTAGTATTTAAAAAATTATAACCAGGGTATTTTAAATGTGAACTTTTTAGTTATTTTCTTTTAAATCTCTTTTACAGTCATTTTTTTGGTTTCATGAATTTCCAAATTTGGGGGATTCTCTGAACATTTTTTAGGTTAATCAATTTGCCAAATTCACAAATTCCTGTTTTATAAAGTCACTTTTTTTTTTTTTTACCGTTTAAAAAATTTTATACGTATTTATAGTAGATAGAATGATTTTAACAACTTTTTATAATATATCTACAAAGTTTTAGTCAGTTTTTATTATGTATTGAAACATATTTTATGTATTGTCTTACTTTACCCTGTGCATGATCTAAGCTCCCTCTGCTTCTGAAGCTACAGAAATATGCAGTGTAGATGGGGATCCTCTGATACAGTAAGTATGATAAGGGAGATAAAACAAAAGGATACAGATAATAGGATTATGTTATAGGGCTGTTGGAGAACTATACTCTGAAGAGATACACATTAGTGGAAACATAGAAGATGAGGAAGAGGCAACTTTGCAAAGAGTTTGGAGAACTACCTTATAGAAAGAAAGAACAGCATATTGTGTTTTTGAAGACCCTAAAGCAGAAAAGATCTTGGGCTATTTTGTTAGCTGAGAGGACTAGTGATTGTTATGTAACACTTTGCATATGCAATTACTAGATGCATACAATTGCACGCCACTGTTAATATGTGCAATTATAGTCAATCCTAATTATTTATGGATTCGTATTTGCAAATTTGCCTGCTTGCTAAAATGTGTTATGTCACTTAGTACTCCTGGCATTTTGTGGTCATTCTCAGATATGTACAGAGTACTAAAAATAGTCATCTGGCATGTATGTTACTAGCTAAGGTCTAACAGAGTGACCCTCTGCCTTGTTTCAGATCTAATTAGGTTTATAAAAAGTGTCTTTTTTGTGATCTCTTTAGTACCAAATTTTTGTTTTTGCATGTTTGTGCTTTTTGTTGGGAGATTTCGCTCCCAATAATGGTCCCCACATGTAGTGCTGAAGTGCTGTCTAATGTTTCTAAGGGCAAGAAGGATGTGATGCACCTTATGGAGAAAATATGTTAAATACTTTCATTTAGATGGAAGTTATAGTGCTATTGGCTGTGAGTTCAATGTTACTGAATCAACAATATATATTAAAGTGTCTTTAAACAAAAACACAAAATATAATTTGATGATAATGTGATCAAAGACTCACAGGAATCTAACCCTTTTTTCCCTTAGCAACAATAAATTGTGTTTGCTAATCCAGTGTTCTCAACAATTTTATAGAAGAGAACTACCACAAATAATGAGACTTGATTATATAATGCGGTACTGATGCTTACATGACTGTTTCTCAGGTTTATAGATGGCATTTGTTTATATGTTCCCAGCCTTTACCTTTGTATTGGCCATTGAAGTAGTGTTTGATAAATGTTTATTGTGGTACATAAAATAATGAACTATCACTGCACATTATATTCAGCCATTTGTACTTCATTTGTTTTGCATGCTGCCAATTTAAGCCAGGATTTATTCTAGAGCAACACTTTAGCAAATCCACAACACAAAAACTAATAACCTTATTATTCTGATTGAAAAATATTACTTATGAATTTTTAAAATGAAGACCGTAAGTTTGATATGTCTGCTGTATAATCCAACATTTTTTTTTATGAAGCCATTTTCTCCAAGGAAATTAGTAGATTTGAAAATTTAAACACACTGGATGCATGTTGAGATGTGTTAAGTGTAACTGAAATTTCTGAAACTGATAATTAAGGACTGAATTATAATTCTGATGTCTTTTAGCACAATACTTTCCCTCAAATTATTATCAGTTACTCAGAAGATTACATATACCTTGAAATATTTCACTGAACTATGAGAGAAAGGATTTTCTTTTCCTTTTTTTTTTTTAGACAGAGTTTCACTCTTGTTGCCCAGGCTGGAGTGCAGTGGTGCAATTTTGGCTCACACAACTTCTGCCTCCCAGGTTCAAGCGATTCTCCTGCCTCAGCCTCCTGAGTAGCTGGGATTACAGGCATGTGCCACCACGCCTAACTAATTTTTGTACTTTTTTAGTAGAGACGGGGGGCTTTCACCATGTTGGCCAAGCTGGTGTCGAACTTTTGACCTCAGATGATCCACCCACCTCAGCCTCCCAAAGTGCTGAGATTACACATGTGAGCCACCGTGCCCAGATTTACATGTTTTCAGCAGCTGATATGAAACACATTAGTGATTTGTCTTTGTTGCTACAGGGCCCTTGCTTTCACATTTGTGGAAATGTGCCATTGATTATGCATCATGGACTGAATTAATCATTACATAAATAGATCTCTCTCATATTCTTATTCTCATTTGTATCTTAGGGACTTGTATATATAACTTTCTTTTTCACACCTGGAGTCACATAGACAAATGAACTTAGAATACGTGAGGAGGACAATAATTTCCCTTAACTACTCCATAACAGGGAATCCTAAGGCGATTTCTCTATGCGTAGATTGTCTCTAATTTTTTTTCAAGAAAGTGACTTTATTAGTTGAATCCAAGTTTGTAAGGAAATTGCAGGCTCCCTTTTTTTTTTAAACAACAACAACAACAACAATATTTTGTCCCAAGTGATTAGTCAATTTGGTCATACTTCGAAGTACATGAAAATTTCTGACTTCTTTTAGAAAACATATTTTTTTAACAAGTTGTCTGAGATGGGCCAATATGTATGAATCAGTGAGGTCTCTAGATCGTGTCTTATAATTTATGGTAATTTAAGATATTATTAATGAAATAATTACGATTACTAGCAAAGAGTTTGAGGAACAGCCTTTCTAATCGTGTCATTTACTACATATCAGTTGCTATATTAAGTGATATATAAGCATAATACAAATTCTTGCAGTAACTTATGAGACAGGTGCTATTACTTTTTAGATTAAAAAAACCCTGAGGCTTATTTAATATAAGTAACTTTCCCAAAGCCACAAAGTAAACAAGTAAACCTTAACTCCTCTCAGATCTCATCTTCTTGGGAAGCCTGCTGCCACCCCCCTCACGTGGGGCAGGGCCTCCTCAGATACCATATGCTTTCATGGTATTATGCATCTCTACTTGTTTGAGCATCCATTTGACTGATAGATGATTCATGAGTGTATGGACCATGTACATATCTTCAAACTCAGCATGATGCCTGGCATGTAAAAAACTCTTTATAATTATTTGTAAAATAAATGGCTGAAATGGAAAAGCCACTGTTTGATTCAGAAAATTTGTTTTAGAACTGTTGCTCTTTACCAAAACACTTATATTTAAGGACCACAATAAATTAATTGGTAAAATCTTGATTATACGCATGTGAATTATGGGTTTTACTGAGTTTGAATAATTGCTTCTGGACTGTCTCATATATATTGAGAAAAAAAAATACCAAAAAATTTTTCCTTCTCAAGGTATAGTCGGATGGGAAATTTGCTACATAATCCCCCAAAGTTCTAAGCAGCAAAACTAGTCATCTTTAAGATAATCGGCTATTCTAATTATCCACATTATGTTTCCAAGATAGTTAATTGTGTTTTCTGTATGTCATTAAAATATGTTGTAGAAGTGTCTGGCTAAAGGTATATAGTAAGGAGTCTAAGTTTGATAATAAAAACTCTTAAGTAAGGTGTAGAAATTGTCTCACAATTTACCTTCTAATTAAATTCTTTTGTAAATTGGTACTTTGGAATATGACAAATTATAGTCAACTAGAGTTCAAATTAAATATGTTAGTAATCATTGACCCTATTTTACTTTGCTAGAATGTGAGGTTATTACATGCTTTTAAGGACATTTTTCAATAACTTGATTCCACTACAAATTTTTATGTAGTACAAATCAAAATATAGTTATAATCAACATTAAGACATTTTGAAATAGGTTACAAGATAACTATATTTTATGTTTTTATATCCTACTGCTTCAAATTAAAACATTTTACATTCAAAGGGAATTATCCACAGCGAGGAGTAAAACTGCTTTTGTTTGCTGATAAAACTTCCTCTGAAAAAAATACTAAAATAAGAAACATTTTTGGAAACTTTCAAGGCATATTTTCATTGTTTATATTCAATAAATGGGAAATGATTTATAAATGATAGTGATACTTCATGCCTTGAAGGAAATCTTCATATTTATGGAACAAAACACATCTGGTTAGTACCCACAGTTTTTGTTTTTAGCTGTAAAACAGCAAGACAAGTTACGCCAAAAATAACCTTATACCTCCCATTTTAATTACTCCAATTTTACATCACTCTGAATTCTAGTGTTTCTGTTCCAATAATAGTACTATAAATAGCTCCTATCTACAAATCAAGTCTATAGCAACATCACGTTTTGGAATTCCACCAAGATTTTAAACATTAGTAAAAAAGACCTTTGGTAGCTATATTAAGATGGTCCAAACCCCATGTGCCCAAAATTCACATACTTTGTAGATGTAGTATTTCAGGCCCACACTCATGTCTCATTTATGTACATATAAACCTCAAGTTTAACAACCTGGTTATTTATTTTACAAAATAACCAAAAATTAGAAACACAATTAGCAATTGAGACAGCTGGCATACATAGCCAAGCATACCTAAGGCAGTGATGATAGATGTGGAAAGCAGTATAAGAAAATGCAAATCAACCCCAAAGTCAGGACTAATTGTCTCACCAAACCAAACAACAACAAAAACAACAACAACCGCAATGAAATGAATAATAACAGAGTCACAATAAAGTGATTTAGACTTATTAGTTCAGTAGCAAAGTTCTGTGTTTTAATTCGTTTCTGCAGGTGTTTAACTATAACTGACATTTGTAATAATGACAGTGTCAAGCATAACTTCAATAAAGTGAAAATGAATTAAATATATTCCAATCATTTAACCAAACTGAATAATAAAATATATTGTTGCATAAAGGAGTTAACCAGGAACTCTTAAATTTTTAATCATCCATACCTATTTTATATTGAATTCCTATAATCATGAAATCACCTTATAGCAATTATTAATAGGATACATGAAGGGAGCCCGAAATAGAAAAGGGATCACTTATTGAGTGTCTACTCTAAGTTAGATATGCTCATAGACTTAAATACACTACTTTATTTAATAAAAATATTTTTCTTGCAAATTTGTCCAGGAAATTTGCAAGAGAAAATTAGAAGGTAAACTACATATACATGTCATGAAATATACCACACAAGGCCTTGAGTAGTGAAGCATTCTAGGAGCTCTCACCAGGGAGGAGGTAGTGAGCTGATTAGGTGAAAACTGTCTAGAATGTCAAATCTGAGCAAACATGGAAAGCTCATGTTGGATCCAGCCTGAGGTTATTTGCAAAGATATATTTAATATTTGAATGAAGGAACAGGTCTTTGATGAAGCAGAAGTGAGCATGATGCAGCTTTCCAACTTAGCTGTTACTAAATGTCCAGCTAACTTAACAGTCTTGAGGGAGGGGGAATATTTCAAGGTGCAGTTAACTTGGAAGTCATTCTTTTTCCAAAAGGATTGTTTTTGCATTGGGCTGGTGCCTTTCTCGTATATGAATTGACTAGTGCATCCCAAACTTTTGCTTGTGGAAAATTGTTCTGTTGAATTTTAGTAAGTGTAATGATAAAAACAATAAAGTCATCCTTTGATATATATATCTGTGGAGATATATATATATATTATATATATATATATAAAGATTTTATGTTTATTCTTTCACGGTTTGGTTTAGTTTATTGTAGGATTTTTACATGGCTTACTGTACTGCAGGATTTCTTAGATATGCTATTATACTATGCTATTGTATACTGTGATTCACCAATATGGAGATTAAAGGGGAACAACAGTAATAAGTACTTTTATTGAGCCATTTATATATATCAAGTGCTGTGCTAAGTACTTTAAATTCATTGTTTCATTTTACCCACAAATTAATGGGTAAAAATTTGTTTCCATTTTACAAATAAGGAAATGGAAGAATAGTTAAATTGTTTTTTCCAAAGTCATGAAGTTAGATAGGAAAAGGTTTTTAGTCTAACTTCAGAGCTTATGCTCTTAATAGCATCCTAAGTTTATTTTACCAGTAGGATTTTGTTCACATAAAATTAACATTTCCAAGAACAAGTGTGTGTGGAAAGACATTTAAGAACTGTCTGGGCTAGATTGTAAGCAAGTCTGGATTAGAAACTATTAGAAAACTGGATTAGAAACACCTGCTCATCTGCTAGTGTTTCTAGTGCCTCAAACAGCACTTACTATTAAATAACTAATTAAACCTTTATAATCATCATCATGGAAATAGTACTCGAAAAGCTACAATTTAGAAAATTATTTGAGCAAAGACTAATGATAGAACTCCAGTGAAAACTACTGTGTATGAAGTCTATAAGAATGACTATACCCTAAGTATGAATCACTTCTGCGGGTATATTGGTACTTATATGATAAAGTAGTATTAATACATCCCATATTTTTGTTTTATTAATCACTCAAAGCTCATTGTATAGAAGAAAAAAATTAAAGAATTAGTTTAAAATATATATTATGTTATTTAGCATACTTTAAAAGGTGTAAGATAATATCTATTTGGCACCATTTATATTTCCAGAAAGGAATGCAATTTTTCTTTTGAACAAAATAAATTTTTCCATACTAGCAAAAATAAGTTAACTTCTGTAACCCAAATATGAATAATACTTAATAATCTTAGCTTACAATAGAATTTTCTTGTTCTAGCAGTACTCAATGGGTGAAAATATTGGGGCATCCTTGCTTTATACAGTTCTTCAGGTGTATAGTCTCTTCCCTCTTTAAAATGCAGCTTCTAAGATTACTCTGGGGGATCCTTTTCATTCTAGCCTGCAAATAAAGGAAAAGCACAAAAAAGAACACAATATTGAAGAATGAGTTAGATCTGCAAGTGGCACTCACTACTTCCATTCACAGTCCACTGGTTGGAACTCAATGATATGGCCATACTTAATTCCAAGTAGCCTGGGAAATGCGGGATCTGGTTGGACAACCACTTTCCAGTCTCTGGAAATCTAGCATATTTGAAGATAAGCAAATATTTTTGGTTGGCTGATAGTCACAGCATTTGTTTTATATAACCTAAACACCAATCCATACATTGATTAGCCACTGATGACAATGACAATTTGCTTCTGGATTCTGATTCAGTGGTGTAAAAAAATACGAAAATTGAGAATTTAATCAGAATCTCACCACTAAGCATATGTATTTTTTAACATAAAATGCAAAGACACTGTTGCAATTCAAGATGATTCTGCCTTTGACACTTAACTATGCCCGATGTTGAAGGCAAAGAGGTACAAAAATGTTTGGAAATGAGAAAAGAATTAAAATATTTTAGAGTGACATTAAAGCTAATAAAAAGATATCCAATGGGCAGTCACAAGACATGATTTTTTGGTATTTTGTAGAAGCAGAGGCTATCAAGATTTCTAAACTAGATTGGACTTGGATGCAAATTCCTGGGTTCTACAAGAGAATCAAAACTGACAGAAGTTCAAGCATCTTATTGTTGCCTCATCTGAAGCATGACTTCCCAGTCACTAGAGCAGAGAAGAAAAGAGACTGGATACTCACAAACAGGCTTTTTGCTGCCTCAGTGAAAGTGCTTGTGCTTGGAAGTGATAGTGCTTCAAGGTCACTCACATTTCATTGGCCAGAATAAGTCACATGCTACCCTTATTGCAGCAAAGCTGGGAAATGTTGGAGAATAATTGCTGGGCATATTTGGTGGTATTCCAGCATCTGCCAAAGGCACATGCTCAGGGGTTGATACATTTCCTCACTCATCTAAAAAATAAAGTTATATTACTGGTCATAATTTAAAACCCTATTCAAATATTCTTACAGAATATGAAGTAATTTTCCAGAACTCAGTATAATCAGAAAGTAGATAATAGATCTGTGTCAATCCCAGACTAAGATAGTCAACCTTCCAGCATTTAAATAAGAAATAGTCATCCATTTATCAGCTGATGGATTTTCGAAATACATTGTTCTGCTATTTCTGAGTCGATGTCTATCCAGTTATGCAACACTATCTCACAGAGACCATATGCTTTGCTTTTTTCCAACTAAATGAAACAGTTATTAAAAAATTAAAATTCAGTGTTATTTTAATTTTTCTAAATTGGTATGGATTTTTCTGCCTGAGAACCAAAACCCATTAAGTGAATCAAGGATATCAAAACTTTGAAAAAAAGGTCCACTGTGTGGTCAAGCTCCAGAAGATCCTCAGAGCACTTGAAATTATACGTGAGAATTTTTGTGAATAAATTTGTGTGTGTGTGTATATATATATAGTATATATATGCACTTAGTGTATATAAACACACACACACCCACATATATATATATACACTTTTTTCTGGAAAGAATTATTACATTTTCGAAGGATTAATGAACATCAGAGGGAACAACTGAATAATCAATATTTCATATTTCTTTCTTTCTTTTTTTTTTGACAGAGTCTCCCTCTGTTGCCCCCAGACTGGAGTACAGTGGCATGATCTTGGCTCACTGCAAATTCCACCTTTTAGTTTCAAGTGATTCTCTTGCCTTAGCCTCCTGAGGAGCTGGGACTACAGGCATGCATCACCATGCCTAGCTAATTTTTGTATTTTTAGTAGAGATGGGGTTTCACTAGGTTAAGCAGGTCTCAACTTCTGACCTCAAATGATCCACCTGCCTCAGCCTCCCCAAGTGCTGGGATTACAGCCGTGAGCCACTGCACCTGGCCCACCAATATTTCTTTATTAAATTAAAGAAAAAAATGCTTACAGGTGTTACTTAAAAATTCCTTAAAATGTGAATTATACAAAATTGAATATTTCGGAGCTATTCAGGTTGCAAAGTATAATTGCAAAGTAGCTCCTAGAGTCTTTTAGCACCATAGGGTACATAAATGGGAAGGGAGGGCATGTTTGGTGAGTTTTGTACTCTAAAACAAATAAGGAATGGAGGATCCTAGCAGATTTGAGTTCTATGTGAAGATGGGAATTAAGATATTGAGAAGGAGAAAAATTAAGATTTGTAAAAGTTTAAAACTTTGTCATGTATCCAACTATGTTTTCTGTATCCAGCATATAAGAAAAAATTACTAAAAAGACATCCAAAATCCTGAGCCACAAACTAATCAGGAAGAAAGATGTCTGCTCTTCTCCCACCTAACATTTATCATGGAGCAGTACTGGAAAGCATTCCTTTTGGCAATATTTTAAAGGAGTGGTCAGAAGGCACTTAGTGGATGAATGGATAGTTCTAAAGACCTCAGGAAACCTTTTGTAAAAGGATTAGCTGGAGCTAAGAACTAGACCACAGCTTTCCTGTGGAATAATGCACCTGGTCTTGAAATCTGGGGTTGAGTTTGAGGCCTTTTTGGACTTCACCCCACAGCTATCACAGACTGACAAAAATAGGCTGAGTTTTTAGGCACATTGTTGACCCTGCATGAATTTGGGTATAGGATTCAGGTCATATGATACTAGAAACAATGGTAATTTCAGAAGGCCAGCCAACACATTAGACATATTTACATTAAAAGGACCTTATTTACTATAAATGTATTGTATGGACATACTATCTAGGTGGGTATTGAATATAACTTAGGTTAATTAGCTCATGGATTTAAAAATAATTTGAAGATGAAATTTCAGTTGCTTGTAGTTTTAGTCGATTATTATTTTTCTGTTTCTATCGCTTTTTGTTTGTTTCGCTTACTTGGTGTTACTTAAGAACCGTCTTCATAAAATATTCAACTGCATTTATTCAGTTTACTGTTGCAAATATTTGTTAAGTATCTACTTTGTCATATGTTATGGGCTATGGGAACGCAGCCAGGTGAATAAGATCCTGCCTTCTCTTAGTTCTTAGTGAAGAGTGTTTTAAATGCTATGGTTAAAGATGTTTAGGGGTTTGAGAGAACAGAGGAAATAAAAAAAATTCAGAAAAACAAGAGGACATGAAAGGTTTTATAGGGAAGAGCTCTCTGAGTAGTGTTTTGAAAAATAAGCAAGAGTTGGAAGGCAAAGATGAACAATGGAGAGAAGGACATTACAGAGAATAGCAAAGTATGAGCGAACAGGGTACATTTGATGTATGATAGAAATTTCAGTAGATTATGGGTGTAGTGCATACAGTGTAGGGAGACAGGAATGAAAGCTGAGAGTCAGGCATAATCATATCATAAATCAAATGTACCATGAAGGGATAAGATAATCACATTTTAGTTCTAGAACTATTCTACTGGGGGACAATATAGATAATGGAAGGAATGGGGGAAATATTAGAGGCAGGATGAAGGCTTAGGAGGCCATTCAATGGTTCAAGGGACAAACTGATTTCATGCTGGGTAGTGAGGATGAAGACAGGAGGGATCTTAGAAATCCTAACGAGGGAAACAGGCAAGACTTCATGATCTATGAAAAATAGATAACGAGAGAAAGGCAAGAAAATTGGATGACATCCAAATTTCTGTCTTAGGTGACTGGGTTGTATTAAATATGAAAGGCAGTAAAATCTAGTAAATTATATACTTTAGAAGTATCTGACAAATTATCTTTCACTAAAAGGTAGAATATAATATCTGCCAGACTGTAAATTATACACAACAGATTCTGTAATATGAAAATACTGTTAAGCTTTTCTGGGTAAAAATATGAAATCTGTAACTAAACATTGATTAACAGATTGTTTCAATATGCAACTCCTGATAGGCCCCAGCTTTTCCAGGGGTTCTGGTGTAAAAATATGCTGTTGTGTGTTTTGTAAGAGGGATGCAGAGCCCTGTTTAGTTAAGAAACTTGCAGAAAATAATTTTGCATTTAAAAAATTTCATTTTAGGTCTTGTCCTGTGATAGTATAGTATAAAGTGTTTTTCTGCCCCTTTTATTACTCAAAAATTTTCTAGATATGTTTTCCAGTCATACAGATCAATAGGAGTCAACACCAGTAAACGTAGTTCTACTAATGTCATGCATTTTCCCAATGGTAATTTCGGTTAAGGTGAAATAATTAAGTTAGGGAAATTTTCTATTTCAGCCTTCAAGAGATTTTGGGATGGTCCTTAGATGATGTGAAATTTTGACGACGTCATCTCTGTTTTGAATTCTTAGCAAGTATCTCATGGAGTGACACAGGCAGGGACTTCATGTAGTGATTGTAGTTTGGCAGATGCTTCACCCTTTGATGAGTATCTTGCTATGAGTTACTATGTCCCTTCGGGTCTTCCATCTTGCCATACTTAGCATTTCCAGGACTCTCTCTACATGAGTTACCTTTGCTTTAGCCATGATTTCAAGAATTTGGCACTTGAAGGTTAAAAAGATTATAGGGTTGTTGATTAGCATCAGACAATTAATACTAAGCACCTGACTTTATACTCAGCTCTGTTCATAAACCTCTAAAATATAAATTAAGTAGGAGTAGGGGAAGAAAACATCTACAGAAGTTTGCCTTAAATGTGGCTACTTTTTCTTAGAAAGTATATAATTTTCTGTCATATTTTTATAGACACAGCAAACATTCAAATTCATAACATTATTGAAATCATCAGCAATCTATCAGCAGTAGTCTAACATGGCATATATATTTTATATTTCAAATAATTCACAAGCTGGATGAGGTGATAACACTGTAAATAACTGATGTCATACTTTGTTTTTCATGGATGTAATATCATCTGTAGGGTTTCCTTATGAAAATTGAAAATGGAATTATGTGGCCATGGTTCACACTTTTTAAATTTAAACTTCCAAAATGTATAAGAAAATAGTTAAATTCTACAGTAAATTTTTGTTGCCCTTTATTGTTCTTCTTTATATGAGCTTGACAATGACTAACCCATGCAATTGTTAATTATTAAAATGTAATGTATTTTGAAAATTTTCAGAAAAGTTCCAGGTGTTAGAGTAAAATAATGAAAAGATTAAATTGGTTCACATCACACAGTACCTTTAAAAAAGTATTCAATAGAGATTTTAGACTCTATCCTAGATCTTTATTTCACCTACTGTAAATCCTACATTTAAAAAATCGTTTTGATTGTTATGTAGAAACATGCTGAGTTTGGAATTGAGAAAGATTGTACCTCATAGTGCTTATTGAGGTGGGGCATAGGATCGAGGCATTTTAAGTTAGTGTTTTGTCAGGCACATTTGCCTTGCCAGGCCATGGTTAGCTTGAAAGACTTGCGGTGGATGAGAAAAAATGATGGAGGTGAAATGTCAGCCATGGCATGCAAGAGAAAGAGGCCTTTCAAGGCACAGTTACAGAGAATCCCTGGCAAGGAGATGGGTGGTAAAGGCTCTGAACCTAGTCAGATACTTTCACATTAAACAGACACTTATTATTATGTATTTTTACTTTGATTTTTCCTACTAAATATAACTCACGTATTACTGAAGAAATGGAAAACACAGAAAAAAGGAAATAAAACTATAATACATATTATTGAAGAAATAGAAAATGCAGAAAATAGAAAGAAATAAAACATATGAGGGGAAAGAAAATTTTGTGAGTCTGGACATAGGAATATCTGTGTGGGACTTGTGCAAGTTTGGATTTCTGAGCCCACTGTGAGTTTGAGGCAGCTGGAGGTTCCTTGCAGTGGTAAAAGACAAGGAAAGAAAATAAAGGTACAGGGTTGGGAAAATGTGGATCCAAGCACAAGCAACTACCCTTGCAAACTTTTGTGTATGAATGTGTTATTTTAAAACATATGGTTAATGAATTGAGAACTATAGGAGGAGGACTCATTGTCTACAGCACCAAGGTTTTCAAAATTGTGAAGAAACCACATGGGTTACAATGACAAGCTGTGTCTCTTTATAAGGAATACAACATGCCTTCTGCAGCTGATTTTGAAACTGAAGTATATAGAAGCTAGAAGATTTCCTCCAGTTCACTGTACATTTTATGAGAGATGAGTGCAGACCAGAGGCCACTTCAGTCCGTTTTAGGTACAGTTTGTACTGGGATTCCTTTTATTCCTCACACAGTGCTTCAGTTTTTCACAAAACTCCACCCTGTTCTTCCTCTAGCCACAGGACTCTGTTGACCCATTCATTTCTTTATTCCCATGAAGTCCCAAATTGCTTTTCCTCCATGAGCACTGCTGCAGTTTCCAGTATCCTCAACCTCACCTTTCCCGCAGGCAATTATAGAAATTCAAAAATAGACATTATTTGTCAGTGTAAAATATTTAAAAATATGGCAAATAAAAAAGTTGAATAAGTACTTCCAGCAGCGCTAATGTGAAGTGACATTGCACATATATGGCTTTTTTTTTTTTTCTTTTTTTGTCTTTGTGGGTCCAATCACCACTTTTACCAAGTACAAGTGGGCCATCTTCAGTGTACTATGATTGCATTCAGTGCACAGAGACCTACCTTAAGCCACATCCACTGTCATTCTGACTACCCACCTATTTAACACCTTTGCTATGTTCTGGTATGTAATCATATGCAAAAAGTCTGGTGGAAAAAGGGAAATGTATAAGACTTAATTGAATGATCACACAAATATAAATTTCCAGCCATGCCAAATGATACAAAGAAAGGTATAGTGAATGATCATTAAATGTATTTTGATGTTACAAAAGCATTTCTTTCACACATGGAACCTAATATTAAGGAAAGAAATGAGTCAGACCCACTTACCCAGATTGGACTTGGTATTTTGAATCACAGAGAAAAAAAAAAAAAAAACCTACAGTAAATATAAGTAATGATTACTTCAGCTACAACCCGTATACCTCTAGTGTGTTATTTAACAACTTTGTAACTTCTCTTGAGTTTCTATAAAAATGACTTTCTGAAAAAACAGGTGGATTTGGTATCACTAATTGTCTGGTATTTACAAGGGTTTCTATATATTCTCAATTTACTTGCCTCAAGGAAATCTCACCTATCACCTGAAAAATATCATCTGGCATATAAATGAAGAACTTTGTTTATGTTCAAAAACAGGAGACTGAACATTCAGTCATAACCTCAAAATCATGATAGGTACATAGTGTATTCAGTACATAGTAAAAGGAGTCATTGAACATTTCACTTTTGATAAATGTGTTTCTTAGTTCCTATGGTCTGGTCACGTCTGTGGGTACGACAACCTACAATCTGAGCCAAACCATGTCCTCAAATTATATGCTGGAATTCTCTCAAATTCAACTGTAGCTATTTATGTGTTGACTGATCACTACTACTATAGCGATATATCATTTTAGTTTAATGGAGTTATTTATAGGGCTAGATTTGTTTTCAACTAGTATCACATGTAGATATTATATAAAAAACCTCTCCATATGGAAAATATGAATATTCAAGAAAGCATTTTTTGCATCATTAATATTTTACTACCTTCTTTATTGGCTGATATATAGTATATTACCACTGGTTTTTTATTAGTTATATCATAGTTAAGTTTTATGGCCTGACAAGAAAGCAAATGAGGGCATTTGAAAGGTAAATAATTTACTTAGCGTCATTTTTGGTACTAATAAAAGTATATTTTTCTGGGAAGCTTTTCTCTGTGCTTCTGTCAATGAATTCTATCCATATTTCCACAGGAGAGCATATGTTTTCACTCCCCTCTTATTAAGAAACACCACATTAGGAGTCTAATATCAACTTTATTTTTAACACTTTTGGCTTCAATCTTGGCTGTGTCTTTTGCTATACTCTAAGGCAAACCCATTCTCTCTGAATTTTAAATTTTTCATCTAAAAATGAGTATTATGTTGTTATTATTAAATACTCCAAAGTGTTACTGTGAAGAGCAAATAAAGTGGCACTTGTAAAACAATTATGTAATCCATGAAATGCTATACAAGTATATTATTACTTAACTAATTTCTTATCTTTAATGGAAAAACTGGCCTCAGATAGAAAACTGCTTAGAAAATGATGCTGAATTTTTTTTTTAAATTTATTTATTATTATTATACTTTAAGTTGTAGGGTACATGTGCATAACGTGCAGGTTTGTTACATATGTATACTTGTGCCATGTTGGTCTGCTGCACCCATCAACTCGTCATTTACATCAGGTATAACTCCCAATGCAATCCCTCCCCCCTCCCCCCTCCCCATGATAGGCCCCGGTGTGTGATGTTCCCCTTCCTGAGTCCCAAGTGATTTTAAACTTAGACTGAGTTTGGAAGGAGTAGAGTGGCAACCAGGCAGGAAGAGATCGAAGGAATGTTCTCAACGTGAAGAAACCTATAATAAATTGTCTTGACCAATCTCCAAAGATTTATTAGGATATTCTTTCTCTCACGAATAAAAGTTTTTCTTATTTACAGATTTGGTTTTAATTTTGATTTCTAAACACATACTTTTCCATACTTAATATTTGCTAAATGACAGAACTTTATTTAACAACATTTCATCTTACAAGATTTTCTCACCATTCCATGACATTCTAGGACCTCTTTGTATTTTATTGTAGTTAATCAAATGAATGGTCCTCTTGGTTCCAGGTTTTTAAAAATTTGTTAACCACATTACCTGTATTTTATTGCATTTTTAAATTAGTGGTAGGCACATGTTAGTATGTGATAGGTCTTGTGCAAAGTCTTGGAGGAAATACAAAAATGAATAAAAATCATGGTACCTAACATCAATGTAGACTTCCTTAGAGTCTACTGGGAAGAGAGAGAGATAATATACTATAGTAACTAAAAAATAGTGATTTTTATATGATACAAGGCTAACATTACCCCATAAACATCTATGCCAGCAAAGCTCATGGTTTTAAAGAAAGCCAACTAAATGTAAATTAAATTAGGATATGATATTCAAAAATTTTGCTATTTTTAAATTTTTTCTTGGATCCAATTTATGATTTTGGAAAGAATTTTAGAGATTTATTCTAAGAATGATATTTGTGTTCCTTAAAAATTATAGTGTTTATATTTTCTGAATATAAAAACATATTCTTGATTGGCCAAGAATAAACACAGTGAAAAAAAGAGGAAATCAAAATGGTTTGGGGATTTCTGTGAGAAGGAGAAGAAAGAAACTGGTAAAACAAAGGGACAATCTAGAAGGTAAAGGGAGGAGTGGACAAGACTCTTGGTCCTGTGTTAGATATATATTCCTAACTCCCTCACATTCCTCCCTTTGTGGAAATATGTGTCAGCCACATTGCCAAAGACTATATACATTGTTAATTCTATCACAAATTATATGTTGGAAGAACTCTTATTCTCATTTATGGATGAGAAATCTAAGACATTGACAGATTAAATATCTTGCCTCAAATCTCAGCTACTTAGTGATGGGTATGAGATTCTAATTTAGAATCTAACTCCAAATAATTTACTCTAGCCTAGTGCTACTGAGTTGTCCACTTTTTTTTTTTTTTAAACCACGTCTGAAGAGATCGTCTTAGAATAAACCTAGCAGAGAGGGAAAGAGAGGAAATATGAAGGAGTTAGAGAAACAAACCAGAACTAAGAGATGGAAAGAGACAGCCTTTGTTGTACTTGGCCAAGCTGTGTCTGAAGACAGACCTCCCTTGGACTTTTAATTTACTCTGTGGTTATCATTAGAATGACGCTATAAACTGTAACTGAAGTTTATAGCCTGGACACTGTCCCAACCCAGCGCTGGTGTGCCTGCACTGGGAGCGGTGCTGACACGCCAGTGCTCCTTGCCACCTTGGACCACTCTGAACCTTTGGCAATGAGGAGCACGGGGAGAGAGGCCGGGCGGGGCTTGAGGGCAGCTCGTTGTGGGCCTGCAGGTGCTCCTTGGCATGAGCAATCTGGGTGCCATGGACAGCATGTTGATGGTGGGAGGCAGACAGTTTACTAGGTGGAAAAGGGCCGGTCCCTGGTGAAACCCCACCTTCAAGCCAGGGATGGCCTAAAGCCTGTGGACCAGGATGCCAGTTCTGTGTGGAATCCTTGACCTGGAGTGATAAATTATGCTGCTTTTTCCAGGTCCAACCATGGCCACCCAAGGACCAATCAGCACCTACTTCCTTCCTTCTGAGCCCATAAAAATCCTGGACTCAGCCAGACTCGGAAAGATATCCAGACAACGTGCCTGTGGAAAGGAGCTACCCACTGTAGGTCTCCTCTCTGCTGAATGCTGAACACTCCTTGGGATTACCTGCCTGCAGAAAGGAGGTACGCACTGCTGGTCTCATGAGAGCTGTTCTGTTGCTCAGTGAAGCTGCTCTTTGCCTTGCTCACCTCCTGGTTGGTTGTGTACCTCATTCTTTCTGGATGGGGGACAAGAACTCAGGACCTGCTGAATGGTGGGACTGAAAGAGCTGTAACACAAACAGGGCTGAACACACCCCACGATCCGCCCCCCTCCGCCACCACATTGCAGGTGATGAGGAGGAGAGAAGAGCTGTGGCCCTTTGGGCAGCCCCCACCTAGGGGTTCCCTGAGTCAGGGCTGTGACTCCCTCCTTGGGGCTCTGAAGTTCCTGGTGTCTCCAAGCTCCTGGGCACCACTGAATTTCCCTCATCCAGACATGGGTGTCCACAGTGCAAGCCACATGTGGTACATCTGATGCAGCTGCAGCCTTGCACAGACTTGGCACCTGTGCTGGTGCCTGAAGCTGCCCACCCTGCCATAGCAGCCAGTGTGCCTGGCTGTGGACAGTGACTGGACCCTGTGCTTGCTTGCCCACACACAGCTCTCTGCTATGTGCCTGGCTCGCCCTTGGCAGGTATGAGATCTAGGCTGGTAGCGCAAGCTGAGCACAGCCTGCCAGCCTAAGTGGGTAGTATGAGCCCAGCAGGCATGAGCAATACTCAGGCAGAAGGCGTGGCTGGCCACAGAGGTTTCTGGCTGGCCAAACAACACCCAAAGGATGTTGCAACACTAGGATAAGGTAGAAGAGTTAGAAAATGATAGCTGTGAACTTTGTGGACATATAGCAAACCTCATGATACACTTATCATAAAAATAAGTTTTGCATGGCCTCCAAGGTTGTGACAAGAGCTACGCTGTAAGTGTACAATTCCATATTTCATACCCAAGTCAAAACCTCTGATCCTCAAGCAAACCCAGCCTAAGCCAACTGAGAAGGTAGTTGCCTCCTAGGGGTTTAAGTGTCTTTAAGGAAAATTAAAATCATATTTCTGAAGTGGTGAAGTAAACTAAACCACAGTACTTCTATTTTGTGTGTGTGATAAACTATAATTTGTGCAGATTTAAGCATTTTAAGCTTTTGCAAAGCTTATGGAAGATTTTATCTTATTAGAGTAATAAATTGAGTAATTTGTTTAAATTTTGGTTTTTAGTTGAAATTCTACAGCATTTTAAAATATTAGAACATGTGGGAAATCCCAAAGCTCATTATATTTATTAGTATAACTTCCTGAGAATTTCTGAAGTACATAGGAAGACTTCTTTAATCATCCTGGTGTACTTCAAAAAAGAATGTGTACCACATTTTTAACCACAGTTTAAAATATTTAAGGGAGTAGACATAATTAAACTGTAAAACCTCTGTTATAAATCATTATTAAAATTGACTTAATTGATAAATAGAATGTAAGATTTGTAAATTGAACTAAAAGTGTTAGGAAAAGGTATATCAAATTGATAACTGTTAAAATATTAATATGCCCCAATTCTCAATAATTGTTTTGGTTCAAAAAATTATACCCTCTAGGGCATGAAAAATATTCAGCTTGACAAGATAGCTGGCTATGCCTGAAGTCAAAACCATCCTTGAACTTTTTAGTTATATAAACCAATGCATTTTCTTTTGCTTTTTAAAAAAAGTATAAGTTATTCCAGGTTTATTATCTAATTATCTAAGACTTGGAATTGAAAGTGTTTTGACTATGCAGTCAGGTTTGAGGATATTTTGGAGTGTGGAGGGAAAAGAAAGACTTTGGGAGATGTGTTGGATAATTGAGAGTATTTGGAGAAATAGGATTTTAAAACACTTCTTCTGTATATTTGGATAAAATTCCATGTTGATATTGGGCAATATTAGGAATTTGCTTTTTGAGGGTTGTGGTAAAAATTCGGGAAATGCCAAAATGTCTGAAAAAAATTCAGGCATGGTTTCACCACTCAGAAATAACCACAGTTAACATTTTAATGTCTTTTCCTCTAGTCTTTCACTATTTTTATGTGTGTATATGTATTCGTTTGTATAAAATGTATACAAACACATAAAACATATACAAATATATAAGATTATATGGATTAACATATAGTCCATATAATCTGGAGAATATATCGATTCTCTCTCTTTTTATATATTATCACATACAGTTTTTATCCTGCTCTTTCAGTTAACTTATTTAATTTAATTTAATTTAATTTTATTTTATTTTATTTTAATTTTTTTGAGATAGAGCCCTGCTATGTCACCCAGGCTGGAATGTGGCAGCTGATCTCTGCTCACTGCAACCTCTGCTTCCTGGGTTCAAGCGATTCTCCTGACTTAATCTCCCGAGTAGCTAGGATTATAGGCACCTGCCACCATGCCCAGCTTTTTTTTTTTTTTGTATTTTTAGTAGAGACAGAGTTCTGCCATGTTGGCCAGGCTAGTCTTGAACTTCTGACCTCAGATGATCTACCTGCCTCAGCCTCCCAAAGTGCTGAGATTACAAACATGATCCACCTTTATATTGTGGCTCTGGCCACAAAAGCCAGCTAGAACCTAATCTCATGATTCTTTCTTAATGGTAGATTCATTCCTTATTGAGCCCCAAGGAGTGTTTTCAGTGTTTTTTGAGATAATACTTTCTGGTTATTGGAATTTACCTACTTCCTAGAGATGCCATTATTTCAAACCCTCATTTATTATCCTTATTTATTAAGGCTAAGTATTGAAAACCTCCTAATGTTCATTAATGACAGATAAGTTAAATACATTTACATATTTCCGTATAATATAGTATCTAGACATTAACATTATATTGTAGAATAGTTAATGGCTTAAAAACGTTCACAATAAATTATTCAATCAGAAAATCAGTTCTAAGCCTGGTGTGGTGATTCACGTTTATAATCTTAGTGCTTTGGGAGGCCGAGGCAGGAGGATTTTTGAGGTCAAGCGTTAGAGACCAGCCTTGGCAACAGTGAGACCCTGGGTCTACAAAAATTAAAAAGTTAGCAGAGCATGGTGGCATTAACCTGTAATTCAGCTACTCAAAAGGCTGAGGCAGGGGGATTGCTTGAGTTCAGGAGGTCGAGGCTGCAGTGAGCCATGATTACACTATTACACTCTAATCTGGGTGACAGAGCAAACCCTGTCTTTAAAAAAAACAGTTATAAAAATATTATGCTCATGGTATTCTTTGTTGTTTTCTTAGAAATAATCCATGTATAAATATTCATAGAAAAATAGGCCAGGCACAGTGGCTCGTGCCTGTAATCTCAGCACTTTGTGAGGCCAGGGTGGGCAGATCATCTGAGGTCCAGAGTTTGAGACCAGCCTGGCCAACATAGTGAAACCCTATTCCTACCAAAAATACAAAAATTAGCTGGGCATGGTGGTGTGTGCCTGTAGTCCCAGCTACTCAGGAGGCTGAGGCAGAAGAATTGCTTGAACTTGGGAGGCAGAGGTTGTGGTGAACCGAGATGGTACCATTGTACTCCAGCCTGGGTGACAGCAAGACTCTGTCTCAAAAAAGAAAAAATAAAAGAAAAGATAACAAATATCATACATTACCTTTGAAATTCAAAAACATGCCATTTAAAATAAATAAGCATTTAACAAAAATTAAGGAATAGTACTGCATACCTTTAAATCTTGACTTAATGATAGAGAGAAAACCCTATTAAAAACATTTGCTTATTGACTTAAAAAATTGAAAGTAGACTAGCAGAAAAGAATTCAGTTCTTTAAGCCTAACCTTTTTGCATTTGGAGAGGTGATCTATTTTAGTTCATTTAATTTTGTCTAAAGATGACTTCCAGCTTTTAAGGTTGTCTTTTAAATCTGTCTCTAAAATGCAGAAAAGATTTTTTGAACATAAAAATTGCTCTTTAAATAACATTTGATGACTTGTGTATAAAAGAACTGGACACATAGATTTAAAACTCAAAGGCAAAAATGCTTTGCAAAATAGCTTTTAGGTTATATTCTGACCATTTGAAAAATAACTTTAAAAAGTGAAACTAACCTAAGATGAAAGTTACCGTAACTTGTAACTTCATGCAAGGTGTTCAGAGCAAAAGTTGACCATTTTATATCACTGATATTGACCAAGTAGATTCTACATAGGTCTATTTTAAGTCAAATAAAAATGCTCTTAAACCAAACTATAACAATTCTTAAAATAGAAACTTTCTTGAGGTTATAGGGAACCACAATCTTACAGCCACCCAAAAAGCATTCTACAAGTAGTAATAGGCATCTATTTTGGGTGAAGTATTTTGAGTTCAGTTCCTAGTGACAATGCTGAAGTTACTCCTTTGGGCATTTCTGGGGTTGTGCGAGGAAGCACCAACTTTGTGTGTGGTCTGCATTCTTATAATAATGACATATGACCAAAAAGATCTCAGAAGGCAAGCAGTTAATACATCCAAATTTCAGTTAGGTCACTGTTCTCTGGATAATGAAATCTTCGAGGGATGACACAAACCCACTTACTTGGATTTATTTTTTTAATTTTAGTGAGTTTCAATGTGATATTATCCCCCTGAAGTCTTTTAAGGAGAACTGATTACTCATTTTAAACAACTGCTTGCCCAAGGAGGTTATTCTTAAATGACTTAGTGCATTGCTCACTATTTACCATTGCCTTGTTTTATGTTTGCACATGATACTGCTGATTCGGTGTTTCTGAGCCAGTCTTCCTGTTAACAGAAGGGCTTATGTTGAACTGTTTCTGGAGGAGAAGGCTTGACACATGGCTTCAATCTCCTTTCTCTGGCGGCGTGTGAAGCCAGCCAGTTGGCAGATTCCAGGTCTGTAGCAGAAATATAGGCTGCTATTCTTGCACAGAGCTTGGGTTCTGCTGTTATAGCAGAAATGAGCTTCTCACAACATGTGAAATGTAATCTAGTAGGAGAGGAAAAGAAGTAGAGCAGGAGTGGCAGAGGTGAGGAGCACACGGAGCCATATGTAGATTACAGATAATATAATGTCAAAACAATACAGAGCTAATATTGCCAATTGCTATACAGGTAGCTATCCATAAAAACAGGAGCTTTCACCATTTCAGTTGTTCATGTAATGTATCATCTGTTCAAAACCCTATATTGTTGCAATATTTGATTCTCTCAGGCTTTAATATTTTTTATGTAAGGTGACTGATCAAAATACATTATTTCTTATCCATTATTTTTGTATGTGAATTGAACTGGAAGGAGTCAGAAATCTGGGAGTTCTAATATAGTTCCACTGTCTATTAGTTATATGGTATTAAGACAACTTATCCTCATTGGACATCAGGCTTCTTATCTGTAAAATAAAAAGTGTGGAATAGATAAGCTCTAATTTCTGTATCAACTCTTAAATTCGAAATCCATCATTTACAGTTGTAGCTGGTCCCTCCTGGAGCAGTGGTTCTTTGTTAGACTTCCCAGGAACCTGAAAGACTGAGTTGAAATGTTTGATCATCCTTTAGGTCATTATCCCTCTCCCAACTCAATCTTCTTTTCAGGATTTAAGGATTAAACTTCTTAGTTCAAATATATCTGACATATATAAATATAGCCTGAGAAGACAGTGTGGTATTCCATATATTTAAAGAATCATTGGATGAGAAATTATGATAGATAAATCATAGTATAAACATTTTTTAAAATAATTTGAATAATTTAGAGCAAGCCATTTTACCTCCTAGGAAGTCAGTTTTATTTATTGAAAGAACAGTATATTTCCAACTTTTTCACAAAACTTTGTAAATATTGAAAGGGAGAATATTTAAGATAAGATAACTTTTAAAACATTAATTTCTATACATGACTATCTTGATATTATATATTCATTAAAATGACAAAATGGGGCAAACTGTCGAAAACCTTAAATCAATTCCTTCTTAAATAAAGTCAGAATTTGTAAAAGAAAGAAAAATTAGCTGGTTCAGCATGATTTGTTTTTCTATTTAACAGATATTTATTGAGTATTTACTACGTACCAGGCACTATTCTCAGTGGAATATATCAGTAAAAAGCAGACAGTGCTCTCCGAGCTCATGGAATTTACATTCTATTAATTTTATTGGCTCCTAAGGAACATGAGTTACTTTTTGATTTTGAAACAAATTTTAGCAAAAATTAATAGCTAAAATGTAATTTAAACTACTTCTCCAATTTATTACTTTTTTTTTTTTTTGGGAGACAGAGTCTCCATCTGTCAACCCAGGCTGGTGTGCAGTGGCACTATCTTGGCTCACTACAAGCTCTGTCTCCTGGGTTCACGCCATTCTCCTGCCTCAACCTCCTGAGTAGCTGGGACTACAGGTGCCCACCACCATGCCTGGATTTGTTTTGTGGATTGATGACCCAGAGTTAGCTAATTTTTTTTTTTTGTATTTTTAGTGGAGACGCGGTTCCACCGTATTAACCAGGATGGGCTCGATCTCCTGACCTCGTGATCCGCCTGCCTCGGCCTCCCAAAATGCTGGGGTTACAGGCATGAGCCACCACGCCCAGTCTTTATTACTTCTAAAAAATATTATAGGTTATTTCTCTAACCATAACTTGCTAAATAGCCTGCAAATGAATTTTATTAAATAATACAACAGATAATGGTATTCTCTTCTGGTGAATTTTAACAGGTCTTAGTGTCGCAAGAAGATTATGTTTGTTCAACTAGAGGATAGAGCTACAAATATTTCCTTAAAAACATAGGGGTAGCATTAGGAGAAATACCTACTGTAGATGACGGGTTGATGGGTGCAGCAAACCACCATGGCACGTGTATACCTATGTAAAAAACCTGCATGTTCTGCACATGTATCCCAGAACTTAAAATATTAAAAAAAACTAAAAAAGAAAAAATGAAATTTATAATGCTTGGCATCCCATTAAAAAAACAACATAACACATCGCAACAATAATGAAAACATAAAGCAGCAAATAAACACATAGGTAGAAAGAAACTTTTTTATGTGGAATTATTAATTTGGTAATAGTTCTATCCTATCTTGTAAATAAAGTATTTAATTTGTCAATCATTTGGATGGTATCAAACTAATTAGCACATTTCATGTTATGCTTATTTTATTTGATTAGTTACGATAATTACATCATATACATGTAATACATAATTACCTGAGTTTCATGACTTTTCAAATGATTGAATATTTTGATGCTTTATTAACTTTTTTTTAGCTGATAGAGAACTGGTAACTCATTTTTAAAAAGTTTGTGAATGGATGTTTTCCTCCTAAAATTCTGACACACGTTCTCATTTATCGATCTCTTTGCCAGGAGCTAAGCAGCTGTACATGTTTTAAAATAAAAAGTAGAGTAACTTCCTTTTACAAAAGTTCTGGAAGTTAAAATTTCCATAGCAAGCTCTGTGATTCATATTGAAAATAAAATTCAATGGTTCTTTTTAAAACTGTCTTTGCTTTGCTGATGCTTTGGCACCTGGTACTAATTGCCTGAGACATTAATTTGTTGATAGCAATTTGTTTGTGGATTGATGACCCAGAGTTAGCCAGAATCTAGGCCTGTCAGGAAGTATTGTGAAATATTTGTAAAAGTACTGCTAAGGGAGTACTTTTTCCACCTCAAAAAGATTTCCTCATACAACTACAAAAAACATGTAAAAACTGGGCTGCGGGCCGGGCGCGGTGGCTCAAGCCTGTAATCCCAGCACTTTGGGAGGCCGAGACGGGTGGATCACGAGGTCAGGAGATCGAGACCATCCTGGCTAACAGGGTGAAACCCCGTCTCTATTAAGAAATACAAAAAACTAGCCGGGCGAGGTGGCGGGCGCCTGTAGTCCCAGCTACTCGGGAGGCTGAGGCCGGAGAATGGCGTGTACCCGGGAGGCGGAGCTTGCAGTGAGCTGAGATCCGGCCACTGCACTCCAGCCTGGGCGACAGAGCGAGACTCCGTCTCAAAAAAAAAAAAAAACTGGGCTGTGGCGAAAACCATTTTTTTCTACCCTAAAGTAAATTAGAGATGAATCCAACTTAATACATTTGTGATTGTATATTCTAAAATTTTTGCCCCAGTATTTCAATGTAGCTTTTGCAAAAAAAAAAAAAAAAATGTGGAGAGAACATGGTAGAGTTATGATTTACTTAACTCATACAGTTATGAGGAGCAGTAAGTATCTGCTCATCTTTTTTCCTTTGCTTCTAAATTTTGGCATAATAAAGATTCCTTGATTTAGGACTTTTGTGATTAATGATTTATTTTTCTCAGGGTAGTCATAGGAACTCAATCACGATTAATCAAATTATATCATTTTAAATAAATCTTGATCATACAATTGGAATGTACAAACAACTACACATTGCCATAGAGACCCATCACGTGCCATGAGCACATGAACCCTATGAACTATGAAGATCAACAAGGACTCATTTTTAAAGATCTGTGATTATTTTTCTTCTTTTCAGTAATTTTTATAGATTAAGGAGGAGCTATCTCTTAGAAATTCTCTCAGATAATCATCTCATTTTGTATTTGTACTCTGACAACTTTTATGGTACCCAGATATTAATATAACTAGAAAAATAACCAACTGATCAATCATTAATGTATTATTATTTTTTCTATTGAATGTCCAAATATGTAGTTTGATAGATTACTACTTTGACTAGTTTGGTTTTACTAACAGAATTAAACTTTGCATTTCTCTCCATTGATATTTATCATGGAGGAGCCATTGTTTATTGTTTTAAAGTAAATACAATATTGAGATTATTCATTATTTGGGTAACTCTGCCGGAAGAATATACATAGTCACAGTAGACATTAGTCTTATATAACATGAAAAAAGTTGGATCAAAATATCTGGATAAGCCTTGATATTTCTGTCATATCTATGAACCCTATGCCCAATCTGACCTTGAACAAAAAAAATTCCACCAAAACTGGCTATGGAGCTCACAAGTAGTTAATCATAGGGCTCCGACAACCCTGTAGCTAGCCAGGCTGGGCCTGCAATGAAGGAGAAGCCTTTGATGAAAACTTCTTTCTTTTTTGCAATTCTTTGATAACATTTATAGGCTCTTTGTAGTCTTACAGTTGTCACACTTAGAGCTAGAAGTTTTCTATAAGAAAAAGGCATAAGAGGATAAAGGAGTGAATATAGGACTGGGATGTAGCAATGGCAGATTCAGCAGTGGCAAGGTAGATCTTAACAGAAGAGCATCATGAGGAAGAAGTGATTCTGGGGTTAAATAAGGAGAAGAGATTATGAGAAAAGGATAGACTTTGGGTTTAGCAGACTAGGGAGTGGAAGAGCTAGAACTCTTCCAGAGAGTTCCAAACTTTCTTCAGAAAAGTTTGGAAAAGCAGTCTTGGTTTGAATAGGAGTCAGGGATTTGTCTTGAAGGTGCATTTTAGAGCAAATAATTTTAACTAGCTGAATGGTTTCAAACTTGAGTGTGCAGTAAAATCACTTGGAGGGCTTGTTAAAACACAAATTGCTGACTTCCACCTCTAACTGTAGCACTTTTAATTCAGTAAGATTTTGGGGGTGATGCTGAGAATTTGCATTACTAATAAGAGCTTAGGTAAGAATTCTCTTGCTGGTTTGAGAACCACTGATATGGAGAATATGTTCATCTGAGGGGACTGGAGGGTTTAATGTTGATTTTGATGGTGGCAAACCTTGTCTGCAAATGGCTGAATTTTGCATAGCCTCACTTCTCTCATTTACAAAGAGGAAAAATAATACCTTGAGTGTTGAATGAGGCTTAGAGATAATAAATACAGAGTTCTAAAGGCAGTATCTGATTCCTATTAGGAATTCAATAAATGGTAGCTATGGTAAGAAGAATGATATATAAATAAATAATGCAAACAAGAAGACCCAACCGTAATACTGGAATTTTAATCACCTTTGGGAGTTCTGAGGTTTCATGAAAACCTCGTTATAATCTCTGACTTCATTCCCTTCAAGAATGAATTTTCAGATTTTAAGTTTTTCTTGAGTCTAAAAAAATTTTAAAATTGTAAACGTTTAAAAATTTCTTGATTTTTATTCAAATACACCTTGTGTAGATAATTATTTCTAATAATGCCCAAATCACTTAAGCTGATAGTTAAAGTATGTGCAGTTATTTGAAAATATAATCTAAAAAGAAAAATAAATGTCAAATTTTCCTGTGAAACCAGTAAAGTACGTTTTTAAGGTGGGCTTAAGGCTAATGGGCAAATGTAAGATTTGTATTATTTTATTTCTTCTCTAATTTAAGCATTTCTGTGTTTTATTGTTATAATTGTAGTTGTTTTCTAGTGGTTGCTAATTGCAGTTGTTTTATTATGAACTGATCTTTTACTAAGCCTAGCATATATGGTTCTAATCTTGATTGCCCCATAAAAGTCCATTCCAAAATGAAAGCACGAAAGGATGATTACTTTCAATCCAAACACATGTTTTACTTTTTTTTTTTTAAATGAACTATTTATAAAGAATGTTTATTCTTCCCCTCGCACCCCTCCCAGATTCAAATTTCACTTTTAGATTATGAACTTATCAACAACTTAGTTCAAAGAGATTCTTTTCATTGTTCTGAATGACAACTGAAATGATTTAGACATTTTGACGATTAAAGAGCATGCACTCTTCAGTAACACTCCTTACCAAATTAGTCTGTTTTACTTTAGAAATTGTTTTTGAGGCCAGACTTTTTAACTGAGTAACACTTTCTGAAATTATAGGCCATACTCATAGAAAGACCCAGATGTTTTCTGATTGTCTTATATAGGTAAGAAGAAGAGTAAACATGAACACCTGAAAGGCACTGGGCTTTGAATGAGAGATTATAACTAATAGCACACTACTAAAACTTTATCTTGACATGTTCTAATTTCTTCTTTAGTTTTCAAGTTTGTAAGTTCTGGCTTATTTTGGGCATTTTAAGGTACAAGTACAGCATGAAGAGTTGGTGATCTACATGCATACTCTGTTCATTTATTTATTCAATGAAGATTTATTGAATACCTTCCATGTTCCATTCCATGCACCATAGAAAGTATTCTATAAATGTATTTTGTGCATATAAAGATGCTAACCACATTTTAAAATATAATCTTTTATTTATTTTTTCCACAATCATTCGTGGACAATTTACCTTATGCTAAGCACTTTTCTGGATTCTGGATTACCAAGGTAAATAAGGCACAAACCTTACTTTCAAGGAGTTGACAGTGTAACAGAGGAAAAACTATAGTCATTAATTAATTATTTAAATATTTAATGAGCATTCACCAAGCATTAGATTGTGATGGAAGGGTGCATCAGCATCCAATCAGACGAGGTTCTTACCCTCATGAAGCCCTCATATTCTATCATGTCATATTTGGCATATCTAGGAAAATGGGATGATATAGTCTAAAGTACTAGAGGGGGTGGCTACTTTATGTAAGAATGATGGACAACACTTTTTGGAGGTGACACTTGAGCAGAGACTGGAAGAATGACCATGAGAATCCCACATAGGAACTAGAAGTTATAGAGATCATCAAGGGGGGTAAGTTCTGAAGTGGGAAAGGATACATAGTGTCTGTAGAGCAGTGTGATAATCCTAGTGTTGGAGAATAATGAGAAATGAGGTGAAAGGTGATGTGAGATGAGGTTAGAGAGGGAGGTGAGCCCAAATCATACAGGGCATTACAGGCCATGGGGGAACTTTATATGTGTATCATAAAGTAATAGGAACATATTAATATGCAAATTAGCATGAGCTAGTCTGATGACATTTTAAAAAGATCGCTCTACAGGCTTCAGGAAATATGAGTTGGAAAGAAGCCAGAGTTGAAGAAGGGAGATGAGTTAGGAGAGTATTGTAATCAGTAAGACCAGAAATTATTTTGGTGTGGATTGAGATAAGTGGTGGTAAAGGATATAAACAGAAGTGGGTATATTTTGGCTATATTTTACAAGTGAGACCAATGGGGTTTGTTGATGGATAGAATAAAAATTGTTATGTGTGGTAATTTGTTATACATGTTATGCTAAATGGCCCAAATGAAAAAGTGATGACTCCTTCTTGGGGTATGCATACTGCCAGGGAAGCCATGAGGAAAGATGCTTGAATTGAGTCTGTGGGGTGAGTTTATGTTCACAGGCAGTCAGGGCCTGTGGAAAGGCAGAGGAAGGGTAATTCAGACAGATGCACTAGCATGAGTAAAGTCATACAGAAGACAGCAGAGTAGTGGGTGGGGACAAATGGCAAGAGTCAGAGCAGGAGAGGTGAGTCAGGCCACGCAGTTCCTAATGAGAATTAAGGTGTTATCTGGTAGTATATGGAGAGATTCATTACCTGGAAGAAGAGGTAATGCAGCATAATTAGAGAGTGGAGAAAGTAGTAAATTTTCCTACTTGTAGGAAATCGACCAAGTTCATCATTTAGTTGCAGCTTAATCAGTTTTGAATACCATTAGTTTAAATATTCACAAATTTTTATAATATGAAAACTTTAAGTTCTCTAAATTGTTAATGTTCTGTAAGCCTATTGTTCATTACTAATGAAGAACATGTTCCCTAGGAAAAAAATTAACTTCGTTATTTGAGACAAAGACTATAATACAAGAAGTGTATAGATAATTTATATATAATTAAAATATATTTATTTCACATCTTACTCTCAAGTTTCATCATACCAAGCTAGCTGCTAGTTAAAAATTAACAATGGTTAAATCGTAGTTTATTTCATTTTCTCTTCTGTGATCTGTAGGTATGGTAATAGTAATCGAAATGACTACAGTAGTCTGGAATCTTCAAATCATGTAACTAATCTCTGCTTTTTTAAAGGCTTCTTTTTTGTGAAATGTTTTGTTCATTTTTTTTTTTAAATGTAAAAGGTAAATTTAAGTCTGTTTCTATAGTGTGAAAGTTTCTCAATGGAGAATTTTGAGGGTAATTGTAAGTGAAAATGGAATTATAACATAAATTATCTTGAGACTATAATGAGATGAAAGTGTTTTATACCACAAAAGCTACAATAACATTCATTTCAGCATGACCAGCATGTCAAGCACTCTCAAGGTAATGAATGCATTCTAGAAGATTGTCTGTATTTTTTCCACACTTTAAATAGCAGGAAGATGTTTGAAACAATTTACTGTGCCATCAAAGGCATTGTGATGGGTGTTACCCTCACAATTCTGAGGCAGAATTTAGCTTTGGCAAAGAGTGGGTATTTTAATGAGTACTAGCTTACATTTTTCTTGGCATTAGGTTTATATAGGGCCATATTTCATTCCTCTTAGGAAAAAGATACAAAAATGCAAAGAATGACTATAATGGTTAACCAAAATGAAGGTCTATTGCTGTTAGGTATTATAAAGAACACCAGGTAGCATTTTGTGAAAGATTTAGTGTCTTGTTGGTACCCTGTGGTGGTTGTTTAAGTGAAGTAAACCATTTTTGAAGATGTGAATGGATTTTTCTGAGGATTTTATTATTTGCAACAAGGAAAAATTCAGAATCATATGTTGGCAAAAGTTAATGAAAGTAGTCAGCAGTTCGACTTGCTGGTATTCTGATATGTGACATTTGTGCACAAGAAGAGTTACTGTTGTTTAAGTGGTAAATAATTGAGTTTCCTAAGATGAAACCCAGGTAAACCTGGTTGACTCCATTAATTTCACCTGGAATTATTTTTATGTGATGCACAGGTAGATTAAGGAAACAAACTAAGTTGAACAAATTCAGTTTATATAAAGCTTTGATAATAACTTTAGAAAGCAATTGACGCAGAGACTGAGTTTTCGTTACTTTTATGAGAAAATGAAAGAATATATCTTAGTTTTTTAGAGAAGAAAATATCTCTCAATACATGCCATATGGGGATAAGGGACACATTTCTTTCCAAGATTATGGAATTAATTGTACAAAAATCTCTTAACATTTGTCGGAATTGTTATAGCCTTTCTGTGAAGTATCCTCCTTCCACAGTCTTCTTATGTTCAGCCCTATCGTATGCTGATATTTGGTATCACTTTTCAAATTAGTTTAAGCTATAATTTTAAAGCTCAGTTTTAATTATTCTTAATAATTTGAGAGTCTTTTGTGAGTCCAAGTAACACAGGAATGTAGTCCTAAAATAGAAGTAAGAATATGTTTTGTTATCAGCACTAAAATTATGGTATTTTAGTCCACATTGAATACATATAATTTAAAGGCTATAAATATAATTTGAAGCATATTCACATTTTATCAGGGATGCAATGAGGTATGTGGTGTAGCATTATCGTATTGTAGCACCTCCCTCAGATAGGATTAACATAAACCAAATAATCAGATATTTTCTTGGGCACCTACTGTGTGCCTAGACTGTTTGAGGTGTCATTGCAAAAGAAATTATCATTGAGATGCAGTTTCCTCTCTATGAGCTTCTGAGGTAGGAGGGTCAAATCATTTTTTTATAGGAAATTTGAAAGATTCAGAAAATTTTAACCATCAGAACAAATTTCAAATGGCTAAGCAAAGATGGAAATGTCTGGGGCATATTAGAAAAGAATGAGCAAAGCAGTTTGGCAAGAGAAAGGCTTCTGTAGAGGGCATGAGATGAGACTAGGGTATAGGGCTGGGTTTCCTGTGGAAGACTTTGACTAGGAGACAGAAAGGTTCTTAGTTCTCTAGTGATTAGAGTAGTGAGTCTTTAATTCTCTAGTAATTTTTGAAATTAAATAAAAAATTTCGGAGTATGGTAGTGACATAATCAATTATTTTTAGACAGATAGAATTCCATAGTATTCAAGATAAATTTGATTTAGAAAACTATTCAGGGCATTAAGACCATGTGGAATTTTCTGCAATAATCTTGGTAACAGGTAGCAAGGATCTAGTGGTGGTAGGAAAATGGAGAAATGAATGCTGACCACAGCGGTCCTAGGAAATTTGACTATGGAAAGCTGGGGATCACAAAGGCTATAACATCTTTTCTTTTTATGTCAAGAATTTGTCTTTTACTTTAATAAAGATATATCTATAAAAATTTTACATCCAAATGAAATTTTACTCCTTGTGAAATAAATTGAATTCTCTTGTTTGTGCATAAAACTTAAAAAGGAAAATCGAAAAAAGGTTCTATCACTTAGCAATTTAACCTGTTTATCGTTGAGTATTCAACAAAGAACAATAAAAGTACGAGTAATGAGGATAATTAATCTAATGAATGTGTTTTTGTGCCATTATGTCTATTGGTTTAAATGAAAGTTATTGAGGTAATGTTGATGGTTTGTTTACTTAGTAATTTCTCAATATTTATGATTTTCTTCCTCAATATGAACATCGTGACCCATACGCTATTAATAAAAATTTCACGCACAGATGGAGGTGAGGAGCATTTCTCAGTTTGTATTGAACACTTGGAGAATTATCAAGAAGAGCAAATAAAATAAAGCTCTTACTTTTTATTAAAGAAGGTTTGCCAATGAAGTAAAAACTCACTGAAAAGGAAGTTCAGGGTTTTTTTAATCGTTGTGAACCAATAAGATGTAAATGCCATCCGTATTAAATCCAAGATACACATTGTATTTCCCTGTAATTTCTTCTTTGAACTCTGTTTGTATCTTTTGGCTCATAAGTGGATTAGTATTTGCTGTCTAGAATGGCAAGCCTTGATCATTAGCAAATAATATTATTTCTCAAATTACACCTTGACATTTATTCTGATGTATTTACCCCCAGTCAATCTATTTCATAATAAAACCTTGGGAAAGGCATCACAAACAGTTGGAGCTTTTGAAAAGTACATTGCAATAAAAATATAAGACCGTGTGTTTCCAACAATTCTCAGGTTTCAAATAGAAAGTAAGCTGAGTGTAAATTAAAATAGATAGTATTTAATTACTGAAAGCACAGTAAACATTTGTGTGAATATATATAATATGATTATAATGGTAGCTCTTTAGAATGATTTGGCTATGTGGCACATTTTCCATTACACTGGTTTAATCTTATTTTATCTTTGAAGAGAGCAAGCACATGTTAATAAGGTGTCAGCCCACTATCCTCTTACTTCTCTTCCCTGCATTTTAGCCTCCATGTTCCTGCCTGAATGTGGGCATAATTTACCTTTACAACATTGTACTAGTTTCATGATGTACTCAACACCTCTGAAACTAGGGCTTGTCTTACTACCAGACTTTGAGTTGACTCGCTACATGTGTGAGATCTAACTGCCTTTCTCAGTTAATTTTTCTGAACTTGCTACTTTGTGCACTCAGCAACAGCTGAAAGACCATTTATGTTTATCTGAACTCTTATTCTTCTCTTCTTGACAAGCTCAGTTCGTTGGCTTGTGTATCCTGATTTAACTGTGGAACTTTATGGACTGATGGTGCCTTTTCCTTATTTTCTGTTTTTGTTAAATCAGTAAAAATAATAATGAAATTCCTAGACTCTAAGATATTGCTGATTAAGTTATCTTCATTTTAGAATCTTGCTGTGCAATATATGCAACAATTTATTATATGCCTGAGCTAATATATATTGATTCTTTCTAAAAAAAGCCACTATGACTAGTGCCATAATCATAGTTTTTGTCTATGCCTTCTTTCATAATGCATACCAGATTCATTATTTATGAGGCTTAATAGTTTAGAAGATTATGAAAATATCTTCTTAGCTTAATATATGAAGTATTGATTTCTGACAGACTAATACTTTGAGGCCTTATGTAGTATGTAAGCTTCCTCTGCAATGACCCTCTCACAAGTCAGAATGAAGACATTAAATTTTCATTTGGTGTGGTCATCAGAAACTTAAATCTTCAAGATTCTTGATTTGAGATTCAAAACCTAGTGCATGAGTGATGGAGAAAATTTCAAAGTACTGTTAAAATGAGACAATCTGATAAGTTGGCCTGAACCTTTATCTAGTGTGGTGAACCATTCTAGTTTGCCTAGTACTGGGGCTTCCAGGACCTGGAATTTCAGTGCTAAAATTGGGAAAGTGTAATTGAAAAGTGGGGGAGTGTCATTTAGTTTTGTTCCTCTCTGCCATGTTTTTGATGTAGCCCAGAAATAAGGTGTAAAGCCTTAATTAGGATTCAAATTAAGTATTTTTTGTGAGATTTAGTAGTGCTATCTGCTTTACACCTCATTTTAAAATTATATCTCAAACTGTCTAATTGAAACTTTTGTAGGCTATTTTATAATATTTTCTGAGTTACACATTTATAATTTTTATAATACAGTTATGTCTTGCTTAATGACAGGTATACTTTCTGAGAAATGCCTAGTTAAGCAACTTCCTCATTGTGCAAACATCATAGAATGTACTTACACAAAGCTAGATGGTATAGCTTACCACACACCTAGGCTGTGTGGTATAGCTTATTGCTCCTAGGCTACAAACCTGTACAGCATGTTTCTGTACTGAATACTGTAGGCAGCTGTAACAATGGTATCTGTGTGTCTAAAAATATCCAAACATTTAAAAGGTATAGTAAAAATATGTATAAAATATAAATATGGGTACACCTGTATAGGGTAGCTCCATTATCTAATGGGCTTACCATTCTATATGTCTGTCATTGACCAAAACATTGTTATGCATGACTGTATATTAGTATTATCTCTAAAATATGGACAAAGAAAAAATTCCATAATATATCAAAAAATGTCAAATTCTGGTTTTCAAACCTGTTGCGGGAAGTCAGGGACCCTGAACGGAGGGACTGGCTGAAGCAGAGGAAGAACATAAATTGTGAAGATTTCATGGACATTTATTAGTTCCGCAAATTAATACTTTTATAATGTCTTACACCTGTCTTTACTGTAATCTCTGAACATAAATTGTGAAGATTTCATGGACACTTACCACTTCTCCAGTGAATATCCTTGTGATTTTCTATGCCTGTCTTTACTTTAATCTCTTAATCCTGTCATGTTCTTTGTGAACCAGCAGGATGAATGTCGCCTCAGGACCCTGTGATTGTATCAACTGCACAAATTGTTTGTAGAGCATGTGTGTTTGAACAATATGAAATCTAGGCATCTTAAAAAAAAGCAAAACAAAAAACAGGATAACAGTGATGTTCAGGGAATAAGAAAGGTAACTTTGAACTGTCTGCCGGTGAGCCGGATGGAACAGAACTGTATTCCTCCTCTTTCATAAGCAAATAGGAGAAATATCGCTGAATTCTTTTTCTCAGCAAGGAACATCCCTGAGAAAGAGAATGCGCCCTGAAGGTAGGCTTATAGACAGCCCCTTTTTAAGGCGTCCAGTCTTTTATGGTCAAAGCGGAAGGGATGAAATAAGCCCCGGTCTCCTACAGCGCTCCCAGGCTTATTAGGACGAGGAGAATTCCCACCTAATAAATTGTGGTCAGACAGGTTATCTGCTCTCAAACCCTGTTTCCTAAGACGTTATTAATGACAATGCGTGCCTGAAACTTCATTAACAATTTTAATTTCACTTCATCCGGTGGTCCTGTGATCTCACCCTGCCTCCATTTGCTTTGTGATATTTTATTACCTTGTGAAGCATGTGATCTCTGTGACCCACACCCTATTCATGCACTCCCTCCCCTTTTGAAAATCGCTAATAAAAACAGGCTGGTTTTAAAGCTGGGGAAACATCACGGATCCTGCTGACATGTGATGTGTCCCCTGGACACCAGGCTTTAAATTTCTCTCTCTTGTGGTCTTTCCCTTTATTTCTCAACCCAGCCGAGACACTTAGGAAATAGAAAAGAACCCACCTTAAACATCGGGAGCGGGTTCTCCCAATAAAAACCAGAATTCGCTCCTTTTTTATTGCATTCCCTCCATCTCTCTGTTCCTCCCTCTCTTCCTTCCCTCTTTCCTTCCTTTCTTTTTTTTTCATACTGAGGTTTTCAATTGTCTGTTCTATGAAAGTTACTCATGTGAAGTCTTTAGTAGAAAAGGACCATTCCATCCAGGAATAAAAATGACTAAGTGGATTCTTGACTTAAATTTATTTTAAATTCTTTCTTTTTGTTACAGTACTATATTAAGTGTTGGAGTATATCAGTTCTATATTGTATTTTTAGATTTGGTCAAATCAAAGGCCCTGATACAGCAAGAATAAAAATACATCATGTTCAACAAAAGCCAATGTTTGACCTGAGTCACCTATGATGTGGCTGGCAGTATACAAAAGGTTTATATTTTTTAAATTTTATTTTGTAGTTGATAAAAAGTAATCATACATATTCACAGAGTTCATAGTGATATTTTCATACATAAAACATATAGTAATTAGATTAGGATAATTAGCATATCCATCATCTTGAACGTTTATCATTTCTTTGTGTTGGGAACATTCAATATCCTCTTTCAAGCTGTTAAAAACTACCTAATACAGTACTGTTAACTATAGTCATGCTACAATGCTGTAGAACACTAATTCTTCCCATCTAGCTGTAATTTTTTATCCTTCAATAAATCTCTATCTCTCCTTTCCCCATACCCTTCTCAGTCTTTAATATCTTCTGTTCTACCTTTTACTTCTAGAAGATCAATTTTTTTTTAGCTTTCACATATGCGTGAAACATGCAGTATTTAATTTTTTGCTACTGGCTTATTTCACTTAACATAACGTTCTGCAATTCTAGCCATGTTGCTGTGAATGATAGGATTTCATTATTTTGTATTGCTGAATAGTATTCCCTTTTGTATATATACCACATTTTCTTTATTCATTCAGCTGTTGCTGGACACCTACATTGATTCCATATCTTGGTTATTGTGAATAGTGCTGTAATAAACATTGGGGTACAGATGTCTCTTTGATATAATGATTTCCTTTTCTTTTGATAATACTTAGTAGTGAGTTTGCTGGATCATATATTAGTTCTAGTTGTAGTTTTTGAGGAACCTTCATACTGTTCTCCATAGTGGTTGTACTAGTTTACATTCCCACCAACAGCCTTTAAAGGCTCTTTCTTCCACATCTTTGCCAGCATTAATTATTTTTTTCTTTGATAATAGCCATCCTAACTGGTGTGAGATATGTCAGTGCGGTTTTGATTTTCACTTCTCTGATGACTAGATTTTCATATAGCTGTTGGCCATTTGTGTGTCTTTTTTTGAGAAAGGTCTATTCAGATTATTCGCCTATTTTTATTCCTTTTTTTTTTTCAGTTGAGATGTTTGAGTTCCTTGTCTATTCTGGATGGATATTAATCCTCTGTAGGATGAGTAGTTTGCAAATATTTTCTTCCACTTTTTAGGTTTTCTTTTCAGTCTGTTGACTATTTCCTTTGCTGTGCAGAGCTTCTTAGTTTGATACAATCCTGTTGTTTTTGTTTTTGCTTTTGCTTTTGTTGCCTGTGTTTTTGAGGTCCTTTTAATAAAATGTTTACCCAGACCAATATCCTGAAGTGTTTCCTCTACGTCTTCTTTTAGTAATTGTACCATTTTGGGTTTCACATTTAGTCCTTTGATCCATTTTGAGTTATTTTTGTATAGGGTGAGAGGTGGAAGTCCAGTTTAATTCTTCAGCATGTCACTATCCAGTTCTCCCCGTACCATTTACTTAAGAGATTTCCTTTTGCAAATGAGTGTTCTTGACACCTTTGTCAAACATCAGTTGGCTGTCGATAAGTGGATTAATTTTTGAATTCTCTATTCTGTTCCATTCATCTATGTGTATGTTTTTATGCCAGTACCAGGTCGTTTTGGTTACTACACATTTGTAGTATATTTTGAGGTCTGGTAGTGTGATACCTCCAATGTTGTTATTTTTGTTCAGGATTGCTTTGGCTATTTGGGGTCTTTTATGGTTCCATTCACGTTTTAGAATTGCTTTCTGCATCTGTGAAGGATGTCATGGGTATTTTGATAGGGATTATGTTGACTTTTTTAGATGAATTTGAGTAGTAGTCTCATTTTAATAATATTCTTTCAGTCCATGAGTATAGAATGCCCTCCTATTTTTTGTATTCTGTTCAGTTTCTTTCATTAGTGTTTTGTAGTTTTCCACGTAGAGTTCTTTCACCTCCTTGGTTAAATTTATTGCTAGATATATTATTTTTTGGAGGTAGCTATTCTAAATGGGATTACCTTCTGGATTTCTTTTTTAGCTGGTACATTGTTCATGTATAGAAACACTACTGATTTTTGTTTGTCAATTTTGTATCCTGCAACTTTACTGAATTTGTTTCTCAGTTCTAAGAGGTTTTTGCTAAAGTCTTTAGGCTTTACTATATATAAGATCATGACATCCACAAGATGTTCAACATATGCAAATTAATAAACATCATACATCACATCTATAGAATGAAGGACAAAAATCACATGATAATCTCAACAGATGGAGAATAAGTTTTTTATAAGATTCAATATCTCTTTATGATAAAACACTTAGTAAATTAGGTATGGAGAAAAATACTTCAATGCCCTAAAGGCCATGTATGACAAATCCACACGTAACATCTTGTTGAATGGAGAAAAGCTCAAAGCTTTTCTTCTAAGAACTGGAACAAAACAAGGATACTCACTCTGACTACTCTTATTCAACATAATACTGAAAGTCCTAGCCAGAGGAATGATGCAAGATAAAGAAATAAAGAATATCCAAATTATAAAGAGTAAGTAGTGACCTCTGACCTCTGAGGATTTGATGTGATCAGAACTAAAAATATAGATTTCTTGGATGCTAATAATATTGTTTCCATAATTGGGGAGACTTTTCAGTATTTTTTTGCTTTTATTTAAAAATTAAAGTTTAAGGTGGTTTTCCACCTAAAGTTAGGAAATATCATTGGTCATCTTCCTTATCATAATTGTGAGGCTTAAAAGTAACAGACTTTTCTCCAAAGAAGACATCTAAGTGGCCAAGATGTATACAAAAATTATCATCATCACTAATTATTACAGAAATGCAAACAAAATTACAATAACACCACCTTACACCTGCCAGGATGGTTATTATCAAAGAACAAAAGATGACTGTTGGCAAGGATGTGGAAAAACTGGAACCCTTGCCTACTGCTTGTGGGAATGCAAAATATAGCAGCCAGTGTAGAAAATAGTATGAAGATTCACCAAAAGTTAAACATAGAACTTTGATATGGTCTGGAAACCTCATTTCAGAGTGTTTATTCAAAATAATTAAAATCAGGATCTCAAAAACATATTGGCATTCCCATGTTTATTTCATTTCAGCACTATTAATAATAGCCAAGATGGAAAAACAACCTGCTCATTGACTGTTGAATGGATTAAAAATGTGGTAGACACATAATGATATACTATTCAGCCTTAAAACAAAGAAACCTGGCAATATATTTCAACATGGTTGAATCTCGAGGACATTAAGCTAAGTGAAAATAGCCAGGGACAGAAAGACAAAAACTGCATGGTTCCACTTATATGGGGAATCTAAAATAGTCAAATTCATAGAATCAAAAAGTAGAATAATAGTGCTTGCCAAGGGCTTGGGGCAAAGGAAATGGGGAGTTGAGTTACTGATCTATAGGCATAAAGCTTCAGTTAAGCAAGATAATTAAGCTCTAGTGATCTGACATACAAACATTATGTCTGTAGTAAGCCATAATGTTTTGTACCTTTGTACATAATGTTTTGTACATTTGCAAATTTGTGAAAAGGATAGATCTCAGAGTAATAAAGATTATGAACATTAAAACTCTTTTATTTACTAATATAGTAGGAAAATATTTATATTTTTCTTTTTATATAAGTATGATTTACTAGTATTTTAGATGGGATATAAATATCTGTCTATGCCAACCAATCCAACAATTTTTATTCTTTATTTTAAAAGCATTTTTCAGCATAGTGTAGGTGTTTTCAAAAATTTTTTCTATATGCCTAGTCTAACCATTTATCTAAACTAAACTATTGGCTTAGAAAATTGAAGTGAAGAGGTCAACTAGGGCCTCTGTAGGAGCTAAATGGCTCAGAACCTAACCAGCAGACTGTAGCTTCATTTCCTCTAACACCAAAATAGTCTCTTTATTGAAAAATAGTCTCTTTATTGAAAAAGATCAGTCAAGAAACATGTTATTTTTCTCACACATAGATGGCGCTGACCCATCATCATAAACACCTTTACTCAGTTTTCACCAATGACTGGAATTTACTGAGTTTTCACCAATCTATCCATGTCTGGTCCCCAGATACTTTCTATTTCTAGAATTCTAACTAGGGTTTTGGGTGGAGTGAAGTCCTAAACAAAAAGCTGTTGTTATTGTGTGTAACCAAGCATGTTAATATTTAGAAACAAAACATGTTGGCTGACTAGACTTTTCATATTTCAATGGATTAGTTAGTATTGTGAGTGAAGACAATGGAACCTGACTTGGACCCTTTTGCCTGCCCAACATCCCACAGACGTGATCACTCTGGGATACTGAGCATTTCATTGCATCATCTTCGCATCTGTTTTCCTTTTTGAATGGAAAGGAAGACACCAAAATTTATTGACAATCTAGTATATGCAAATTATTGGATTAGTCATAATTGATATATTATTTAATCCCCCCATCCCAGTGAAAATTGGATTATCTTTTACACAGCAAAAAGATGAAGGTCAGATATGTTATACGACTCTAGATCTCATAAGTAAGTCACCAAGTCACCAAGTCACCATGGTCTTGTGACTGAAGCCTAGTTCAAAATTATTTAGGATTTAAGTCAAATGTTCTTTATATATAAACTTGTTCTGAAATTAATAGTTACTTTTCTGTAATCCCACCACTGTGGGAGGCTGAGGCAGGTGGATCATTAAGGTCAGGAGTTCAAGACCACCCTGGTCAATATGGTGAAACCCCATTTCTACTAAAAGTGCCCCAAATTAGTTCAGTGTGATGGTGCACACCTGTAATCCCAGCTACTCAGGAGGCTGAGGCACAAGAATCACTTGAATTTGGGAGGTGGAGTTTGCACTGTGCAGAGATGATGCCACTGCAGCCTGGGCAACAGAGCAAGACTCCATTTTAAAATAAAACAAAACAAAGAACTAACTTTATAATAGTCTTAATATTAACCTTACACTATCATGGCTGCTGCAGAGAAAGATAAATATTAGTTCTTTGGAAGGACAGAATACATATAGCACCTCTCTTAAAAGATTGTCATAGAATTGAGTCATGAGATTAACCAATGTTCTCTTTGGTTTAAAAAATTATTAATTAATTAAGTTGCGTTGGGGTATTGCTGTTGCCCAGGGTAGAGTGCAGTAGCATGATCATGGCTCACTGTGGCCTTCAACACATGGGCTCAATTGATCCTCCCATGCCAACCTCCCTAGTAGGTGGAATTGCAAGTGTGTGTCAACATGCTTGGCTAAGTTTTGTTGTTGTTGTTGTTATCGTTGTTAATTTTTGTAGAGATGGGGTCTCACTGTGTTGTCTAAGCTGGCCTTGAACTCCTGACCTCAAGCAATCCTCCTATCTCAGGCTCCCAAAGTGCTGGAACTACAGGCATGAGTCACTGTGCCTGGATTTTCCTTTTGTATAGAACATACACGTGTAGGTGAAGATTTAGAAATATACAAAATATACACCTTCTGTTGTTTATATTATTTAGTGAAAACCTACCTAGAATTGATATTTAAAAGTTATAAATATATTTTTACAATTTTACTAAGGACTACATGACATTGAAAGCTTCAAGGCCCATGTAAATCTTAGGAAAAAGTATATATTTTTGATTGGTTAAGATAATGCAGTTTTATTAAAAACAACTTGGCTATTTTTGATGATATGACAAAATTAATACAACACAGACACTTTACTACATCATTTATACCGGTTGCTTCTGAAGATCATCAGGACCACTCTCTTCAGAGACAAGAGGAAAAAATCTACTCATTATATGAACTTTGAAAACATCTGGATATTCCTTCCAGGGTTCTCTCTCACTTACCCAGTTTGACTCAATTACATCAGATATGCCTACTTTTGCTCTCTAAGACCATGTTGGTAAAATTTCATGAGACATAATTATTTTTATATAAACTATCTAAATAAGAAAGGTGCTTATTTCTTCAATTTGGAATAATGTATCTATGTCTGTATGGTTTAGATTACAAGGTCTTCTCAAATCTTTGCATTTAAGGTATTTGTCATAAGCATTTGGTAAAGAAATCTCATAACAAAATTTATGACGACCCATAGAGAAGGACATCCAACAGAAGGATCAACATAAAAACAGAAGTAGAGGACAGTGGACATGAAGGCACAGAGGCATGAAGACTTTAGGACTAAGGAAAATCTGAAGGTCAATATGCTGTAAGAGAAAAACAATAAATTTTGAGGGATCACCTTGAGTCAAAGGTTCAGAATGAGTTAAAGGGTTTTGATATTCATTTAAGTAGAAACAGGCCAGATTACTGGTAGATGGCTCTAGACCAAACATTTGGCCATGATCTTAGCAGCTAGAAATGGAAAGATAGATAAAGTGTTAGACTTCATGCATGGAGAGAGGGTGGTGGTGAAGGAATGGAATTTCTAGTTAATGGGAGAATTGGGTCTTGGGAAACTTGGAAATTGATTAGAATATTAAAAACAAGTATTAGAATTCAGATAACATGTCAGGGGAATTCTTTCACCTGGGAAAGGAAAGTTCCACATACTATCCATTTTATTTTATCCTTATCTTTATTCTTGTCATATACACTCTTCCACTTATACAGTGGATCTTATTAATTTTGCTTTAGAAAACATTCTACATCTGTATTTATTCTCCTTTTTTTCTACATTAATGATGTCTACCTCTTCCCTGAATATTCCTATCAACATTCAAAGATTCAAACAAAATCCAGGATATTTCAATATAATCAAAGCAAAAAACTTCCTTTATCACCTGTCTGCATCCAGATTCTACCACACTTCAATATTTTCCTTAATAGGATAAAATGAAGAAACAACAACAACAACAAAAATCCAGCTCAAGAGTTTTTAAATTTCCAGTCTTCACTTCTCAACTTCTCATGTGTTCTCTAGTAGTCTAGTTTCCATCCCCATTCCCATCCAAAATTATTACTTCATGGACACCAGTGATTTCCGTATTATCAGATACATAGGGTACTTCTCTGTCTTCATTTCCCTGTACTTAGTAGTATCCAACACAGATGATCACTCACTCAGTATTGAAACTATTTTCTCTCTTGACTTCTAGGACAGATTATTCTCTTGGCTATCCCGGTAAGGAATAATTTTACTTTGGAATAAGTAAAGGAGATTACTAGATGTCTTTTCAATGCAATACTGCATCTTCTGGGATTGTCTGGTTTGGTGGGGCTTCTGAGCTACTTTACAATTGGGATTTACAGATAACTGAAAGCAATATAAATAAATCTTATCTGTAGACATGAAAATAAGTTCTATATAATTGGAGATACAATTCTCACCTTTACCCCCCTCTAAAATTGTATTTTGGGTCCATTTGTATATTTATTTTAACATTCCTTTCTTTACTCCATATACACTTTGACTTCTTTAGATTAGTTGTGACATCTGTATGAGTCTTTGTTGATTAATGAGTTAAATAAAATTTTATATGTATTTATTTTATGTCTATGTAAGATTGATAATTTTAGCTTTTAACTTTTAAAAACTATTTTTTAACACACACTCTCCTTCATATGACTCCTTGATATGATCACAGCTTCTAGGTCTCATTGGCTGGCTTCTACTTCTACTGATAGTTTTTGCTCTGTCTCTGTTTTTCTTTGTAAGTGGTCTCATTCAGTGATCCTCAGTTTTCAGTGATATCTTTATGCTTATTATTCCCAGTCATTTATTTATAGCCCTGACCTCTTGAACTCCAGAATTATATATCAAATTCCTTATTGTATATCTATGTCTTATCAATATTCCACCTTTTACAAGAAGCAAATGGACTTCTTGATTTCTGTTTCCCTTTTATCCATAAAAACAGAAACAATATAAGCAATCCAACAAAAAACAAACAACGTGCTTCTCTCCCACTTCTTCATCTCAATAAAATCAGTATCATATATCCAATTGCTTAAGTAAGAAACTCAAGTACCCATATTACCTTATCTATCAATAAGCTCTGTCTTTTCTACCCTAAAGTATCTCAAAATTGTTACATGGTTTCTTTTCCTTGTAGCTACCATATCATCTCTTCCTTGGACCATACTAACAACAATCTAATAACAATAGCTTCTGTTAATACTTTGTCTTGATCATTACTTCTATTCTTGTCTTTCCATAGTCCCTTACTACCAAGCAGTCAGATGGATTTTCAAAACATAAATCTCATGAATTCACTTTAATGCCCTTTAATACCTCCCAATTTTATTTGGACTAAATTTCAAATTCCTTATTTTGGTTTACATAGTTCTTTTTCTACCTTCTCAAATCATATCTCTTTTTTTTTTTTTTTTTTTTTTTTTTACTTGTTCTTTAAAATTTTAACTTTTTTTTTATTTTAAATTTATTTATTATTATTATATTTTAAGTTGTAGGGTACATGTGCATAACGATGCAGGTTTGTTACATATATTATACTTGTGCATGCTGGTGTATACACCCATCAACTTCGTCATTTACATCAGGTATAACTCTGGTCCTCAATCCCTCCCCTCCCGCTCTTTGTGGTATTTGGTGTGGTGTTCCCCTTCCACCTGGAGTCCAAGTAATCTCATTGTTCCAGTTCCACCTATGAGTGAGAACATGCACTGTTGGTTTTTTCTGTTCTTTGATAGTTTGCTAAGAATGATGGTTTCCAGCTGCATCCATGTCCCTACAAAGGACACAAACTCATCCTTTTTCTTTTTCTTTTTTTTTTTTTTTAGCAGACAGGTCACCATCTATGCAGCCCAGGCCTGAATGCACGGTGGCGGGATCTCAGCTCACTGCAAGCTCCGACTCGGGTTTACATGCATTCTCCTGCCTCAACCTCCCGGTAGCTGGGACTGCAGGCGCCCGCCACCTGCGCCCGGCTAAGTTTTTCGTATTTTTAGTAGAGATGGGGTTTCACCCGTGTCAGCCAGGATGGTCTCGATCTCAGCCTCGTGATCGCCCATCTCGGCCTCTAAAGGGTACTGAGTATTACAGGCTTGAGCCACCGCCCGACCACAAACTCATCCTTTTTATGGCTGCATTCCATGGTGTATATGTGCCACATTTTTCTTAATCAATCTGTATGCTGATGGACATTTGGGTTGGTTCAAGTCTTTGCTATTGAATAGTGCCACTAGCCAGCTTATGCGTGTGCATGTGTTTTATAGCAGCATAATTTATAATCTTTGAATTATATGCAAAGTAATAATGGGATGGCTAGATATATGGGTACATCTAGTTCCTAGATCCTTGAGGAATCGCCATACTGTTTTCCATAATGGTTGAACTAGTTTACAGTCCACCAACAGTGTAAAGTGTTTCTATTTCTCCACATCACCTGGCGCACCTGTTGTTCCTGACTTTTTAATGATCATCATTCTTTGTTGTGAGATGGTATCTCATTGTGGTTTTTTTGGATTGCATTTCTCTGATGGCCAGTGATGATGAGCATTTTCATGTGTCTGTTGGCTGTATGAATGTCTTCTTTTGAGAAATGTCTGTATCAACTTGCCCACTTTTTGATGGGGTTGTTTGTTTTTCTTGCAAATTTGTTTGAGTTCTTTGTAGGTTCTGGATATTAGCCCTTTGTCAGAGATGGTAGATTGCCAAAAATTTTCTCTCCCATTCTGTAGGTTGCCTGTTCACTCTGATGGTAGTTTCTTTTGCTGTGCAGAAGCTCTTTTAGTTTAATGAGATCCCATTTGTCAATTTTGGCTTTTTGCTGCTTTGTTGCTTTTGATTGTTTAGACATAAGTCTTTGCCCATTTTATGTCCACAAATGGTACTACCTAGGTTTTCCTCTAGGTTTTCCTGGTATTAGGTCCTAACATTTAAGTCTCTAATCCATCTTGAATTAATTTAAGTATAAGGAGTAAGGAAAGGATCCAGTTTCAGCTTTCTACTTATGGCTAGCCAATTTTCCCAGCACCATTTAGTAAATAGGGAATTCTTTCCCCATTTTGCATTTCTCTCAGGTTTGTCAAAGATCAGATGGCTGTAGATGTGGTATTATTTCTGAGGACTCTGTTCTGTTCCATTGGTCTATATCTGTTTTTGGTACCAGTACCATGCTGTTTTTGGTTACTGTAGCCTTGTAGTATAGTTTACAATTGAATGGCGTGATGCCTCCAGCTTTGTTCTTTGGACTTAGGATTGTCTTGGAGATCTTGGGCTCATTTTGGTTCCACATATGAACTTTAAAGCAGGTTTTCAATTCTGTAGGCTTCATTGGTAGCTTGATGGGGATGGCACATTGAATCTATAAATAACCAACCCAGGCAGTATGGCCATTTTAACGATATTGATTCTTCCTATCCACTTAGGCATGGTATGTTTCTTCCATTTGTTTTGTGTCCTCTTTTTTTATTTCACTGAGCAGTGGTTTGTAGTTCTCCTTGAAGGGTCCTTTACATCCTTAAGTTGGTTCCTAGGTATTTTATTCTCTTTAGAGCATTTGTGAATGGAGTACATTCTGATTTGGCTCTCTGTTTTCTGTTACTGGTGTATAAGATGCTTGTGATTTTTGCACATTAATTTTGTATCCTGAGACTTTGCTGAGTTGCCCTTTATCAGCAAGGAGATTTTGGGCTGAGACAATGGGGTTTTCAATATACAATCATGTCATCTGCAAAGGGACAATTTGACTTCTTCTTTTCCTAACTGGAATACCCTTGATTTCTTTCTCTTGCCTGGTGCTTCTTAGAACTGTACTATGTTGAATAGGAGTGGTGAGAGAGAGGGGCATCCTGTCTTATTGCCAGTTTTCAAAGGAATTTTTCCAGTTTTGCCCATTCAGTATGATATTGGCTGTAGGTTTGTCATAATAGCTCTTATGATTTTCGATACGTTCCATCAATACCAAATTTATTGGCGTTTTTAGCATGAAGGGCTGTTGAATTTTTGTCAAAGCCTTTTCTGCATCTATTGAGACCTAATCATGTGGTTGTCTTTGGTTCTGTTTATATGCTGGATTATGTTTATTGGTTGCATGTTGAACCAGCCTTGCATCCCAGGATGACCCACTTGATCATGGTGGATAAGCTTTTGATGGTAGCAGATCCGGTTTGCCAGTATTTTATTGAGGATTTTGCATCGATGTTCATGGGGATATTGGTCTAAAATTCTCTTTTGTTGTTGGTATCTCTGCCAGGCTTTGGTATCAGGATGATGTTGGCCTCATAAATGAGTTAGGGAGGACTCCCTCTTTTTCTATTGATTGGAATAGTTTCCAGGAAGGAATGGGTGGGAACTCCTCCTTGTGCCTCTGGTAGGAATTCAGCTGTAGATCCATCACAGTCCTGGACTTTTTGGTTGGTAGGCTTCAGCCAATTGTGCCTCAATTTCAGAGCCTGCTATTGGTCTATTCAGTTCAACTTCTTCCTGGTTTAGTCTTGGAAGAGTGTAAGTGTCAGAAAATTATCCATTTCTTCTAGATTTTCCAGTTTATTTGCGTAGAGGAGTGTTTATAGTATTCTCTGATGGTAGTTTTGTATTTCTATTAGGGAATTAGGTGGTGATATCCCTTTATCATTTTAATTCGTCGATTTGGTTCTTCTCTCTTTTTCTTCTTTATTAGTCTTGCTAATTGGTCTGTCAATTTTGTTGATCTTTTCAAAAACCAACTCCTGGATTCATTGATTTTTGGAGGGTTTTTGTGTCTCTATCTCCTTCAGTTCTGCTCTAATCTTAGTTATTTCTTGCCTTCTGCTAGCTTTTTGAATGTGTTTTGCTCTTGCTTCTCTAGTTCTTTTAATTGTGATATTTAGAGTGTCAATTCTAGATCTTTCCTGCTGCTTTCTCTTGTGGGCATTGGTGCTATAAGGTTTCCCTCACGCTTTAAATGTGTCCCAGAGATTCTGGTATGTTGTATCTTTGTTCTCATCGGTTTCAAGAACGTCTTTATTTCTGCCTTCATTTTGTTATGTGCAGTAGTCATTCGAGACAGGTTATTCCAGTTTCCATGTAGTTGGCCCGGTTTGATTGAGTTTCTTAGTCCTGAGTTTCTAGTTTGGTTGCTGTGCAATTACAGGGGAGCAGTTTGTTATAATTTCTGTTCTTGTACATTTTGCTGAGGGAGTGCTTTACTTTCAATTATGTGGTCAATTTTTAGATAGAATGCGATGTGGTCCCTGAAGAATGTATTCTGTTGATTTGGGGGTGGAGAGTTCTAGATGTCTAGTAGGTCTGCTTGCTGCAGAGATGAGTTCAATTCCTGGATATCCTTGTTAACTTTCTGTCTTGTTGATCTGTCTAATGTTGACAGTTCAAGGTGTTGAACTCTCCATTATTATTGTATGGGAGTCTAAGTCTCTTTGTAAGTCTCTAAGGACTTGCTTTTATGAATCTAGGTGCTCCTGTATTTGGTGCATATATATTTAGGATAGTTAGCTCTTCCTGTTGAGTGATCCCTTTACCATTATGTAATGGCTTTCTTTGTCTCTTTTGATCTTTGATGGTTTAAAAGTCTGTTTTATCAGAGACTAGTATTATTGCAACCCGCTTTTTGTTCTCCATTTGCTTGGTAAATCTTCCTCCATCCTTTATTTTGAGCCTATGCTTATGTCTCTGCGTGTGAGATGGGTCTCCCTGAATACAGCAGACTGATGGAGTCTTGACTCTTTATCCAGTTTGCCAGTCTGTGTCTTTTAATTGGAACATTTAGTCCATTTACATTTTAAGGTTAAGATTGTTATATGTGAACTTGATCCTGCCATTATGATATTAACTGGTTATTTTGCTTTCGTTACTTGATGCAGTTTCTTCGCTTCTCGATGGTCTTTACATTTTTGGCATGTTTTGCAATGGCTGGGTGGGTTGTTCCCTTTCCATGTTGAGTGCTCCTTCAGAAGGGTCTCTTGTAAAGGCAGGCCTAGTGGTGACAAAATCTCAGCATTTGCTTATCTGTAAAGTTTTATTTCTCCTTCACTTATGAAACTTAGTTTGGCTGGATATGAAATTCTGGGTTTTAAAATTCTTTTGTTTTAAGATGTTGAATATTGTATTTCTCTCTTCTGCCTTGTAGAGAGTTTCCTGCGAGAGAGATCTGCTGTGAGTCTGATAGGGCTTCCTTTGTGGGTAACCGACCTTTCTCTCTGGCTGCCCTTAGATTTTTCCTTCATTTCAACTTTGGTGAATCTGGCAATTATGTGTCTTGGAGTTTGCTCTTCTCGAGGAGTATCTTTGTGGCGTTCTCTGTATTTTCCAGATTTGAATGTTGGCCTGCCCTACCTAGGTTGGGAAGTTCTCTGGATGATATCCTGAAGAGTGTTTTTCCAACTTGGTTCCATTTTCATTTCATTTCTTTTTTCTTTGTTCTTTTGGTTTCTCTTCTCGCTTCATTTCATTCATTTGATCCTCAATCGCTGATACTCTTTTCTTCCAGTTGATCAGTCGGTTACTGAAGCTTGTGCATTGTCCACGTATTTCATTGTCATGGTTTCATCTCTTTCATTTCGTTTATGACCTTCTGCATTAATTACTCTAGCCATCAATTCTTACTTTTTTCAAGATTTTTAGTTTCTTTGCTGATGCGTAATTCCTCCTTTAGCTCACCAAGAAATTTGATGGACTGAAGCCTTCTTCTCTCATCTGCGTCAAAGTCATTCTCCATCCAGCTTTGATCCAGTGCTGGCTGATGAGCTGCGCTCCTTTGCTGGGGGATGCTGCAGCGCTTGTTTTTTGAATTTCCAGCTTTTCTGCCCTGCTTTTTCCCCATCTTTGTGGTTGTATCTGCCTCCTGGTCTTTATTGTGATTGATGTACTGATGGGGTTTTGGTGTAGGTGTCCTTCCTGTTTGATAGTTTTTCCTTCCTAACAGTCAGGACCCTCAGCTGTAGGTCTGTTGGAATTGCTTGAGGTCCTCCAGACCCTGTTTGCCTGGGTATCAGCAGCAGAGGCTGCAGAAGATAGAATATTTCTGAACATGAGTGTACCTGTCTGATTCTTGCTTTGGAAGCTTCCTCTCAGGTTTACTCCACCCTGTGAGGTGTGGGTCTGTCAGACTGCTGGTGGGGGGATGTCTCCCAGTTAGGCTACTCTCAGGGTCAGGGACCCACTTAGGCAGGGGAGTCTGTCCCTTCTCAGATCTCAACCTCCCATGTTGGGAGATCCACTGCTCTCTTCAAAGCTGTGTGGAGTCGTTTGGAGTCTGCAGGGTTTCTGCTTTCGTTTGTTGTTGTTAATCCTTGCCTTCCCAGGAGGGTGGAGTCCTACAGAGACAGGCAGGTTTCCCTTGGCTGCTGTGGGCTCCGCAGTTGAGCTGGCAGCTTGTTTTACCTACTTGGCCTCAGCAATGGCGAGCCTCCCCAGCCTGGCTACTGCCTTGCGTTAGATCACAGACTGCTGTGCTAGCAGTGAGGGAGGCTCCGTGGGTGTGGGACCCACCCGGCCAGGTGTGGGATATGATCTCCTGGTGTGCCTGTTTGCTTAAAGCGCAGTATTGGGGTGGGAGTTACCCAATTTTCCAGGTGTTGTGTGACTCAGTTCCCCTGGCTAGGAAAAGGGATTCCCTTCCCCCTTGCGCTTCCCAGGTGAGGCAATGCCTCGCCCTGCTTCAGCTCTCGCTGGTCGGGCTGCAGCAGCTGACCAGCACCGATCGTCCGGCACTCCCCAGTGAGATGAACCCAGTACCTCAGTTGAAAATGCAGAAATCACAGGTCTTCTGTGTCGCTCGCGCTGGGAGTTGGAGACTGGAGCTGTTCCTATTCCTCAAATCATATCTCTTACTAACCTTTGTCTCATTTACTATATTACAGCTCTTCTGGGTTTGTTTCTTTTCCTTGAGTTATCACACATCTTTCCCATCTCTGGGACTTTACACTTGATTTTTCCTTTATCTAAAGTACATTCTATCTGACTTTTCATAAGTTTGACTCTTTCCTGTTTGAATCTGGAAAAAGCATCTTCAGATTCCAAACCACCCTCTTCAAAGAGGCCTCCTCTTACCCTACATAAATGAGCCTCGTGTCTTGTTACTTTCCATCATACCCCTCAGTCTTTTTCCTTCTCAGGATTTACCACAAATCAAAATATCTTTCCTAAAATTTTAGAAACTGACCTTAACTATTCATAGTCTGCTCAATTCTGGCTCCCCCCCCCCCCCACCCATTCTATCCCTTACCCATAGAATGCCATACTCCAGGGAAGTAGGTAGGTGCCTGCCCTTCTCATTTTGTATTTCCTACACCCTGGATTCTCCCTGAATCATGAAAGATACTTAAAATACTTCAAAAAGTGAATTAATAAATGAAGTACTAATTCTATACTTTTGATGTAATTATTTGTTGATATCAACCTTCTTTCTCTGCTATAGGAGATGAAATGGAATGCAATTGTTTTTACTTACTATTGTATTCCACGATTGACTGGTCCATAGTCAGTGCTCAATAAATACTTTTAAATAAATTAGTGAGCAAACTAAAAAAAAAAAATCCCAAAGTCAGAACAGATTCTCAAATGCCACTTTACTGTCATAGGCTGGCTAGCTTATTGTTTCATTATTGGGGGCCAAATAAATGCCAAATTCTGGGGAAGAACTGATTCTGAAGATGTGAAGAATTAAGTATAGTAACTGGTTAGAGAAGAAAGTGAAAAACTGGCAGGCTGCAATATTAGTTTAGTTTCGTTTCTAGGTCCCCTTTTAATGCTTAGGTTTTGTTTTGTTTTGTTTTTTTTACTTTTATGTTAGATTCAGGAGTTCTTACGCAGGTTTGTTATATAAGTAAACTGTGTGTCTTGGGGGTTTGGTATACAGATTTTTTTTTGTCACCCAATATGCATAGTATTATGCTATTAGTAATAAGCATATTAACTAATAGGTATTTTTTCTGATCTTCTTCCTCCTTCCACCCTCCAACTTCAATGTCTGCTGTGTGCCTGTGTCCATGTGTTCTCATTAGTTTCCACTTACAAGTGAGAATATGTAGTATTTGGTTTTCTGTTCCTGCGTTGGTTTGCTTGGGATAATGGCCTCCTGCTCCTTCCATGTTACAGCAACAACATGATCTCATTCTTTTCAATGGCTGCATAGTATTCTGTAGTGTTATATATATACCCCATTGTCTTTTTCCAGTCTAACATCGATGGGCATTTAGGTTGATTTCATGTAGTTGCTGTTGTGAATAGTGCTGTAATGAACATAGGCGTGCTTGTGTCTTTGTGATAGAATAATTTATATTCCTTTGGTTATATACCCAATAATGGGATTACTGGGTGCAATGACAATTCTGTTTTAAGTTCTTTGAGAAATCACCACACTGCTTCCATAATGACTGAACTAATTTACACTGCTACTAGCACTGTATAAGTTGTTCCCTTTTCTCCACAACGTTGCCAGCATTTATTTTTTGATCTCTCAATACTAGCTATTCTGACTGGTGTGATTTGCATTTTCCTAATAATCAGTGATGTTGAGTATTTTTTTCATATGCTTGTTGGCCACATGCATGTCTTCTTTTGAAAAGTGTCTGTTTATGTCCTTTGTTCACTTTTTAATGGGGTTGTCATTTGCTTGCAAATTTGTTTCTTATAGAGTGTGAATATTAGACCTTTATCAGATGGATAGTTTGCAAATAGTTTCTCCCATTCTGTAGGTTGTCTGTTTACTCTGTTGATAGTTTCTTTTGCTGTGCAGATGCTCTTTAGTTTAATTAGGTCCCATTTGTCAATTTGTGTTTTTGTTGCAATTGCTTTTGGTGTTTTCATCATTAAATCTTTGCCAGGTCCTAGGTCTAGAATGGTATTTCTTAGGTTATCTTCCAGGTCTTTATAGTTTTAGGTTTCACATTTAAGTCTTTAATTCATCTTGAGTTGATATTTTTGTATATGATGTATGGAAAGGATTAGTTTCAATCTACTGCATGTGGCTAGCCAGTTATCCTAGAACTAGTTATTGAATAGGGAGTTATTTCCCCATTGCTTATTTGTGTTAGCATTGCCAAAGATCAGATGATTGAAGGTGCCTGGCCTTCTTTCTGGGCACTCCATTCTGTTCCATCGGTCTATGTGTCTGTTTTTCTACCATTATCATGTTGTTTTGGTTACTCTCGCTTTGTAGTATAGTTTGACATTGGGTAATGTGATACCTCCAGCTTTCTTCTTTTTGCTCAGGATTGCCTTGGCTATTTGAGCTTTTTTTTTTTTGGTTTTATATGAATTTTAATTTTTTAAAATTCTGTGAACAATGTCATTGGTAGTTTTGGAGGAATAGCATTGAATCTGTACATTGCTTTGGACAGTATGGTCATTTCAATAATATTGATTCTTTCTATCCCTGAGCATGGAATGTTTTGCCATTTGTTTGTGTCATCTCTGATTTCTTTGAGTGTTTTGTAATTTTCATTGTGGAGGTCTTTCACCTCTCTGGTTAGCTGTATTCCTAGGTATTTTATTTTTTTTTGTAGCAATTGTGAATGAGATTGTGTTCCTGATTTGGCTCTTGGCTTGGGTGTTGTTGGCATATAGGAGTGCTACTGATTTTTGTACATCGATTTTGTATCCTGCAACGCTGAAGTGGTTTATCAGATGATGAACTTTTGGGCTGAAACTGTGGGGTTGTCTAGGTATAAAAGCATATTGTCTGCAAACAGGGATAGTTTGAATTCTTGTCTCCTTATTTGAATGCCTTTTATTTCTTCCTCCTGACTGATTATTCTGGCTAGGGCTTCCAGCACTGTGTTGAATAGGAGTGGTGAGAGAGGGCATCCTTGTCTTCTGCCAATTTTCAAAGGGAAAGCTTCCAACTTTTGCCCATTCACTGTAATGTTGGCTGGAGGTTTGTCATAGATGACTCTTATGATTTTAAAGTATGTTCCTTCAATACCTAGTTTATTGAGATATTTTAACCTGAAGGGATGTTAAATATTATTGAAAGCCTTTTCTGATTGATTTTTTTTTTTTTTTGCCTATTTTAAAAATCAGATTATTTGTTTTCTTTTTATTAAATAGAATTCCTTACATATTTTGGATACTAACTCTTTATCAGATGTATAGTTTGCAAATATTTTCTCTCATGCTGTTAGTTATTTCATCACTCTATTGCTTTCTTTGCTTTACAGAAACTTTTAATTTTGATATAATGCCATTTATCTATTTTTGGTTTTGTTGCCTATGCTTTTGAGGTCATCTCTAAAAAAGTCACTGCCCAGATCAATGTCAAGGAGCTTTACTTCTAAGTTTCCTCCCAGTAGGTTCATAGTTCCTAGTCCTACATTTAAGTCTTGAATCCATTTTAAGCTGATTTTTGTATATGGTGGGAGATAGGAGTCTCTTATCTCTCTTTATTCTTTTTCATGTGGCTATCTAGTTTTCCCAACATCATTTATCAAAAAGATTCCCCTGTTTCCATTGTGCATTCTTGGTACCTTTGTGGGAAATGTATTTGCTGTAAATGCATATATTTGTAGGCCCCCCATTCTGTTCCATTGGTCTGTATGTCTGTTTTTATACCAGTACCATGCTATTTTGATTTCTATTACTTTGTACTATATTTTGAAGTCAGGTAGTGTGATGCATCCAGTCTTGTTCTTTGTGATAAAGATTGGGCTATTAGAGGTCTTTTGCCATTCTCCATGAATTTTAAAATTGTTTTTTCTACTTCTGTAAAAAACTCATTGGAATTTAACTTGGAATTACATTCAATGTGTAGATTACTTTGAGTAATATGAACAGTAACAGTATCATTCTTTCAGTTCATGAAAACGGTATATCATTCTGTTTATTTGTGTCTTGAACATTTCTTTCATTAATGTTTTGTACTTTTCCATATAGAGATCTTTCACCTCCTTGGTTAAATTTATTCCTAGGTATTTTTTGTAGCTATTGAAAATCGGATTTTTTTTTTATTTCTTTCCTAGAAGTTTGCTATTAGTGTCTAAAAATTCTATTGATTTTTGCATGTTGATTTTTGTATCCTCCATCTTTATTGAATTTGTTTATTAGATCTAACAAGTTTTTTTTTTTTTTTAAGCTGGACCCTATAGGGTTTTCATATATAAGATTATGTCATCTGCAAACGTGTAATTTAACTTCTTACCTTCCAATTTGTATGCCCTTTTCCTTTCTCTTGCCTAATTGCTCTGACTAGAACTTCCAGTACTATCTCGAATAGAAGTAGTGAAAGTGGGAATCCCTGTCTTGTTCCAAATATTAGAGGAAAGCTTTCAGCTTTTCCCTAATTCAGTATGATGATAGCAATGGGGTTGTTATATATGGTCTTGCTGCATTGAGGTGCATTCCTACCTACCTAATTTGCTGAGAATATATATATTTTTTCGTGAAGAGATATTGAATTTTGTCAACTGCTTTTTCTACATCTATTTAAATAATCATATGCTTTTGTCCTTTCTTCTCTTAATTGGAGGTATTATGTTCCTCGATTTGCAAATGTTGAACCATCTGTAGAACCCTGCGATGAATGTCACTTGATTATGGAAAATGACCTTTCTAATGTGCTATTTAATTTGTTTTGCTAGTATTTTGTTAACAATTTTTGCATGTATGTTCATCAGGGATATTGACCTTTAGTTATTTTTTTCTTTTGTATCCTCATCTGGTTTTGGTAACAGGGTAGTGTTGGCCTCCTAGAATGAGTTTGGAAGTATTTGCTTCTCTTCACTTTTTTGGAACAGTTTGAGAAGAATTGGTATTAGTTCTTTGAATGTTTGGTAGAATACAGTAGTGCGGCCATCAGATCCTGAACTCTTCTTTGATGAAAGACTTTTTATTACTGATTTAGTTTTCTTAGTTATTTGTTCAGATTTTCTATTTCTTCATAATTCAATCTTGGTAGATTGTGTGTGTCCAGTAATGTATTCATTTCTTCTGGGATATTCAACTTGTTGGCATGTAATTGTCATTACTAGTCTTTTATAATCCTTTGTAGTTCTGTGGTAACAGATATAATGTCTACCTTTTCATTTCTAATTATATGTATTTGAATGTTTTTTCTTTTTTTTTTCTTAGCTAAAAGTTTGTTAATTTCGTTTATTTTTCAAAAAACAACTTTTTGTTCATTGATATTTTGTAGTTTTTTAGTCTCAATTTCATTTATTTCTGTTCCCTTCTTTACTTTTTCCCTCCTAATAATTTGGGTTGAATTTGTCCTTGTTTTTCTAGTTCCTTGAGGTGTAATCAGAGATTATTTGTTTGAGATTTTTCTTCTTTTTTTGATGTAAGCATTTATTACTATAAATATCCCATTTAGAACTGTTTTTGCTATATCCCTAGGATTTGGTATGTTACATTTTAATTTGCATTTTTCTCAAGAAATTTTTAAATTTGTTTTTTAATTTCTTCATTGACTCGTTGATTATTTAGGAACATGTTCCTTTTCCATGTATTTGTAATGTTTCTGACGTTTTCTCTGTTATTGATTTCTGGTTTTATATTATGTGGTCAAAAAAGATACCTGCTATGGTTTCAGTGTTCTTAAATTTGTTAAGACTAGTTTTGTGGCCCAAGATACAGTCTACCCTGGAGAAGGTTCTATGTGCAATTGGGGAAGAATTTTTTTTTTTTGTTTTTTTTGCAGCTATTGGATGTAATGTTCTGTAAATGTCTGTTAGGTCCATTTGGTTGAGAATGTCGTTTAGATCTGATGTGTCTTTGTTGATTTTCTGTCTGCTTAGTCTGTCCTTTGCTGAGAGTGGAGTGCTAAAGTACTCTACAATTATTGTATTGCAGTCTTGCTCTCCCTTTAGATCCACTAATATTTGCCTCAAATATTTGAGTGCCTCAATGTTGAGTGTATATATATTTGCTGTATTGACCCTTTATCATGATTTAATGACCTTCTTTGTTTCATTTTGTCATTTTTGACTAAAAGTCCATTTTATCTGCTATAAGTATAAATAACCCTGCTCTCTTTTGCTTACTATTTGCATGGAACACTTTATATATTCGTTCACTTTCAGTGTATGTGTGTCCTTATAGGTAAAGTGTGTCTTTCATAGGCAGAATATAGTTGAGCCTTGTTATTTTATCAGTTCAGCCACTTTGTGTCTTTTAATTGGACAATTTATTCCATTTGTATTTAAGGTCATTATTGATAGGTAAGGTCTTACTGCTGCAATTTTGTTAATTGTTTTCTAGTTGTTTTCTAGATACTGTCTTTCTTTTTCCTCTCTTACTGTCTTCCTTTGTGGTTAAGTGATTCTCCCTAGTAGTATTTTTTGATTCTTTGCTTTTTATTTTTAGTGTATCTATAATAGGCTTTTGCTTTATGGTTATCATAAGGCTTAAAAGAAAACTCTTACAAGTATAAGAAATTATTGTAAGCTGATTAAAAACTTAACTTTGATTGTTAAAAAATCCCTACAAACCAAAAAACTATACTTTAACTCCACTCCCTTCAAATTTTCAATTTTTGATGATACTATTTCTGTCTTTATATTGCACATTCTTTAATAAATTTCGCAGTTATTATCATTTTTAATATTTTTATATTTTAATCTTCACACTAAAGATACAAGTGATTTACACACCACCATTACAGTATTAAAGTAATGTGAATTTGACTGTGAATATATTTTATCAGTGAGCTTTATACTTTCAGACGTTATTATGTTACTCATTAGCATATTTTTCTTTCAACTTGAATAATTCCCTTTATCATGTATAGTAGGATTGTTCTAGTGGTGATGAAGTTTCTCAGCTTTTGTTCATCTGGGAAAGATTTTATCTCTTCTACATTTCTGAAGAACAGCTTTGCTGGGGAGAGTATTCTTCGTTAGCAGTTTTGTTGGCTTTTTTTTTTTTTTATTCAGTACTTTGAATATATCGTCCCACTCTCTCCTGACCTGTAAGGTCTCTGCTCAGAAGTCTGCTACTAGTTATATTGAGACTTCATTATATGTCATTTGCTTCTTTCTCTTGCTGATTTCAAGATTCTCTCTTTGTCTTTTATCTTTGACAGTTTGATTATGACATAGGGTAGTGTTATTTGAATTTGATTAGAGACATTTCACCTTCTTCTACCTGGATATTCATATCTTTCTCTAGGTATCGAAAGTTTTCTTCTATTATTTACTTAAATAAGCTTCTGCCCTTTATCATTTTGTACTCCCTCTTCAACACCAATGATTCATAAATTTGATCTTCTAATGCTGCTCCACAAACCCTGTTAGCCTTTCTTTCATTTGTTTTTACTCTTTTTTTCTCCTCTAGCTGTATCTTTTCAAATAACCTGTCTTCTAGTTCACAGATTCTTTCCTCTTCTTGATAAATTCTGCTATTGATGCTCCCTATTGCATTTTTCATTTTGTTTATTGTGTTTTTTAGTTCCAGGATTTCTGTATAATTTCTAAAAATTATTTCAATCTTTCTACTAAATTTCTCTAAATTTATGAATTATTATCTATTTTACTGGTGTTTGCTGAACTTTCTTAAAACATCCACTTTAAAATTATTTGTCAGCTAGTTTGTACATCACCATTGATTTCGCGACAATCACTGACACCTTATTTTTTCCATTTTCCATTTCCAAAACAAACTGAAGTTTGTTTAGCAGGGGCAGTGGGATCCTGTCTAGTGTTGGGGCAGGCCTAGAGGCTCGGTCTGGGGACCAACCTAGAGCCAGGGGCTGTGAGGATCTCCCTGGTGCTGTATTTTACTGTGGCAGACCTAATATTGGGGTTTAAGGCAAAGTTCCATGCTTACTTCAGCCTTTTCCCCTCAAGAAGATGGTATTTCTCTCCATGCTGTGCTGCCTAGGGTTAGGGAAGGGCTGATGTGGATAATTTAAACATGGCCTTCCTACCCTCTTTAATTCATCTTTTCTTATTGTTATGCTTCAACCAGGTACTACAATCTCTCACTTGGTTTCGTTAGCTTTGGGGAAGGTGAGGGGTGACAAATGTAATGCAAAACTGTCCTTCCAATTCTCTGCAATGCATATTTTCTGATCATTATGCTATAATCAGGTACAATAATTTTTTACTGGTTTACTTAGCTCTTGCTTAGGTATTTTTGTATGTAGATAGTTGTTCAATTTAATGTTTCTGTGGGGAGATGATTACTGGACATTTCTATTCCACCATCTTGCTTCGCCCCCCTCTGATGTCTAGTTTTTGATTTGTATTTACTATGTGGAAATCTCAAATTCTATGCACTATAAATTAGAGTTCTTTTATATCTTTCTCAATTGATGAATAGTCATATTCATTTAATAATAAAACATAATCTATTTTGTGCATGCTTTCTCTGCAACCAGGGAGAAACTTTCCAGAGGGAGAGATAAAAGTAAAGGTAAAAAAGGTAGACAAAGCTCATTTTCTTTGCATTTATATTTCTTAAAAACACAAAAACTGAAATATGCAAAACATATTCCAAATCAACTAGAAATCTGAGGCAGTATTAATAAGCACTATTTCTTTCATTTAGAACAAAATCTTGAATTGTGAACTTTAAAAAAAAAATTATGAAACTATTTTTAATGAAGCCAATGAAATGTAGAATTATACAAATCCATTATATAAAAAAGTCTCATTTTAATTCATCCTGATTGTGATGTTTTAGGATTCAATTGACTTAGTACGAAATTTTGAACTTAGATAATTTTTAAGTGTAAATACTGATTTTTTAAATAAAGACTATTTTCCTTGGAGCAAAAAAAATTTGGCTTTGTTGTTAACTGTTTATTAATGTTGGGGTAGAAGAATTGTTATAAATTTAAAATTTAATTCCTCAAAACTATCCACATTTTAGGAATAATCTCACAATAGATATTATACTTACATACAAATGAATAAAGTAAAGTACATATAAGTTTATGTAAGAACTTAATAAGTTCAGTGACTATCAGTTCTAACTAAGATAACTTTTGGGGATAATTTGAGATATTGAAACGTATCCTAAATGAAGAATGAGAACTCTGAATTCTAATTCTAGTTCTTATGCTAATTTACTATATTTATGACAAGTAAGTTTTTTCCCAATGAACTGGAAATCTTCATCTACAAAATAAGGAGATAAGACATATTAACTTACTATATTTATGCTTAAAACTGAAGCCCTCAGTGAGCAATAGTATATAAAGAGTCATAATTAAGTCTTAATTAATCCACAATTATATTTACAAATTATATTGAAATAGAGGAAAAAATAAAATAGTCCAAGAATCTTACACATTTTACTTCTTGAGAACTGTATGAATGGTTATTTTTGTTTATTTCCCTTCACTCTTGACTTTCTGATCCAATTGGATCTTGTAGCTCTGATCAGTTCTGAATTCCACATTGTAACAAATAATCAGAGCATAAGAAAGAGTATTCTTGATTCTAGAAACCTTTCTCTCACACTGTCCTTTTTGGATTGTTTGTTTAATATACTATCTCATCTATTCTGCCTCCTACCTCGGTTTCTTTATAAAATTTTAAAATTAATATTATAATTTTTTGTGTATAAATGTTTTAAAGAAAATTAGAACATTTATAACTATAAATATAGATACTATAACTAAATATAACTAAAATTAACAAAAAAGTAAATGTTACCTAAGACACCTGTATGAGTCAATGGGATATTAAGATTCACAGCTGAATTAATATAAAAGTAATTGATTTAGCCATTTCACAATGTATATATGTATCAAAACGTCATGCTATATACCATATATATATACACACACAATTTTGTCAATTAAAAGTTGGTTGTATTATTATGCTTTATAGCATTATATATCTCATATATATATATTATTTTGTATTTGCCAAATATTTAAAACAGTATTTTAATACCTAAAAGTGTATTGAAGAAAGAAGAATAAAATACTAAAAGAAAATCTTGAAAACAGGAAACCTCATCTGTGTCAAATATTGAAACTTTTGGAAATGGGAAATAAATATTTCTAAAATTCTGGAGACGATTGTCTGCAGAGTCTCCAATAGCTTCTTTTTTAATTAAAATATAGAATAAAACAGTAAGCTAAAAAATATAAAAGTACTAAGGCAGTGCATTAAAGTAAAACTAAACCAGCTTTAAATAATTGGAACCTTGACTTTGTTGCCCATTACCCAGTATATAAAGTAATTGAAATAAATAGGTCAGAAAAAAGCATGTCCTTCATTTTAAATTAATCCAAATCATCATTAGCATTAGTTATTATGAATGCTGAATAAGAGATGAAATATTGTAGAGTTACATTTTTTATTGTCAAGTTTCTCTATTAAGCAGAATAAACCAGAAACATCATATTTGAGTGTACCTTTGTCAAATATTTACAATTTTAACAAATGCATATAGTTTTCCTTACATTTCTCTCAGAGAAATCATGTCCACTGCACTGGGAAATTTGCCTTTTTCCAATTCAAAGCTCTAGGCATGACAGCTTAGCAAGATTATCCTATAATTACAGAAATTACTGACAACACCCCATTGTGCCGAAATCTGTTGTCTATGCTCAGATTGTAAATTTCAGAAATGCAGCCACTTTTTCAACCCTGCAGCTGTTTAGAACATGAAGCAACCATTTAAACCTTGAAGCAGATCATTTTGACATTATCTAGAGTTCTTCCCAACTGCACCCAACTGGTATATCTTTACATGTTCCTCCATCGTCTGCTTTTTGGATCATCGTCTTAAGTAACCTGTAAACAATACCTTATCACTTCACAATAAGTGGATTTGCCTATACTCCATATTGTGGTGGTTAGGCCAGGTAGACATGCTGTAATGAAAATCTCAAATCAGTAGGAGCCAATGAACTCAAAGTATAAGGAGATTTGAATAACTGAGTAACTGCAAAAAGGTCAAAAATGATTGTTTTTACTGAAATAGTCAAGTTTAACTGTTTGTTTGACTTTATCGTAATACGATCATTGCAAGAGTAATTATGGCTTCAGATAATCCTTTGGTGTATAATTTAGAAATTCAGACATTTGAATTTTTGTTTTAAAACTTTAGTGATATTGCATTATGTAACTATATTAATTTAATTCCAGATTAAATTAAGGTGAATAATTTTATTTTGATTTGAACACACCCAGAAAGTATATTTTTACTGTGAAATGTCAAAGTTTTTTTTTCCTATTTCCTGCTTGAAAATAGTTTGCAGGTTTGGTTGACATTTTATATAAAGTAATTTCTATAGTTTGAGGCACAAGTGAACTTCAATTTTAACTTGTAATGGTTATACATGTTTATGAAAAATGATGTGAAATGTAGAACTGCAATCATTGTCTGCATTTTCCAGTCTTGGGCAGGCATAAATGCCTTTTTATTTAGAGGATTTTCCATGCCTTTGGGTCACTTAGATTCAAAACAATGTAAACTGGTATATTTTTATTTGGTTATGTCTATAGCCAAAAGGCAGTGATTATGAGCTTTATTGAAAATATCATATTTTGCACGGGCGTTGCCTACGGCTTCCTGGAACAAAATGGTAACATATCATATATAGAGGAATAAACCATTCTGGAAGAATGGCCTGGCTTAGGACTGACACTCAAGGAAGAATGGGTAAAGGGCAAAGTTACAGTATTTAAGATCACAATGCAATCTCAGGCTGATCAGTGGTAGTTACATTGGTAAAAGGCACAATCCGGTTTGTGGGTGCTTAGCAGCAAATGAAGTACTTCTAATTAGGGCGGTAGTTCTGTCTTGGATTCAATAGGAGCTCAAGAAGTTTGAAATAAAACCTCAGTCATTAGCCAAAAATGACTGGGACAGGACCCATCTCCTAAAAGAGAAGAAGCTTGCAAGTTTTTAGGATCCCAGACAAATTGGTTGCAGTTTAAAGGGTTGATATCAGAGGTCTACTGGAATACAAACTAGAAAGTGAGGCAAAGCTCAAATATGTAGAATTGCAGGAAAAAATGCTGGATTTTAGAAAGACAGCTATGGAGAATCCAGCTAACTTTAGATCCCTCTTGTTACCCAGGAGAAAATCTATCAGTGTGATTCTCATGGGTTTGGTGGTAGAAGGGGCTGGAGCCTCCAATTGAGAGACTTCAGTTACTAGTGATGAATAAGCAGAAAAGGAATCACATGAGGACTCTAGAATAAATATTTTCAACTCAGTCAACCAATTGGTTTTACAAATTTTCTTTTCATTAGTTTGATTAATTGGCTGAATTAATCCTCTAGAATAGTTTAAGGACAGTCTGAAGTACATGCTATTTTCTTCTTCAACATGATCTTGAATGCTAAACCTTCTTTTTTCATTTAAAGTTTTACTGTAGAGTCTGCTTGATGTTAAGCAGATTTTTAAATATTTGGGTATGCCAAAAGTAATTATTCAACTTAGTTAAAATATTGTAAAACATTTAGTTTTGTGAAGAAAAATTTTTGGAACAAGGTTGGTGCAAAAGTAATTGCAGTTTTTGAATTGTTGAAATTTGCTGTTTGATATTGGAATACATTCTCAAACGTGGTTATGTTATACATCATTTTTATGCACATTTCTTGCTGTCTGTTTTTTTGCTAATGACTTACTACTTGCAGTTTAATTTACATTTATTTTAGACAATGGAAATGATGTTAGACAAAAAGCAAATTTGAGCAATTTTCTTATTTGAGTTCAAAATGGGTTGTAAAGCAGCAGAGACAACTCGCAACATCAACAATGCATTTGGTCCAGGAACTACTAATGAACGTACAGTGCAGTGGTGGTTCAAGAAGTTTAGCAAAGGAGATGACAGACTTGAAGATGAGGAGCATAGTAGTCAGCCATCAGAAATTGACAACAACCAGAGTGAACAAGATGGCGAATAAAGGTCAGCTCCAGTCTCCAACTCCCAAGCCTTGAGCAACACAAGAAGACTAATTGATTTCGGCATTTTCAACTGAAGTTACTAGGTTCATCTCACTAGGGGAGTGCCGGACAGTTAGTGCTGGTCAGCTGCTGCAGCCGACAAAGCGAGCTGAAGCAGGGCAAAGGCATTGCCTCCGTGGGAAGCTGCCAAAGGGAAGGGAATCCCTTTTCTAGCCAGGGGAACTGAGACACACAACACCTGGAAATCCGGGTAACTCCGGCCCCAATGCACAATGCTTTAAGCAAACAGGCACACCAGGAGGTGCATCACACTTGGCGGGAGGGTCCTCAAGCCCACAGAGCCGCCTGTTGCTAGCAGCAGTCTGCGATCTAACATAAGGCAGCTCAGAGGCTGGGGAGGGAGCTTCCCTTAAACTACTGAGGAGCAAGTAAATGCAACAAAGCCACTGGGAAATTTCGAACTGGGTGGAGCTCACAGCAGCTCAAGGAAACCTGCCTGTCTCTGTAGACTCCACCTCTGGGGACAGAACAGTAAACAACAACAAAGCAGCAGAAACCTCCTGCAGGCATAAGCGACTCTATCTGACAACTTTGAAGGAGTGCAGTGGATCTCCCCAACACGGAGGTTGAGATCTGAGAAGGGACAGACTCCTGCTGAAGTGGGTCCCTGACCCCTGAGTAGCCTAACTGGGAGACATCCCCACTAGGAGACAGTCTGACATCCCACCTCACAGGGTGGAGTACACTGGGAGGAAGCCTCCAACAGAGAATCAGACAAGTACACTCGCTGTTCAGCAATATTCTATTTTCTGCAGCCTCTGCTGCCCAACAGGCTGAAACTTAGGGTCTGGAGTGGACCTCAAGCAATCTCCAGCAGACCTACAGCTGAGGGGTCCTGACTATTAGAAGGAAAACTATCAAACAGGAAGGACACCTACACCAAAACCCCATCAGTAGATGCCATCATCATCAAAGACCAGAGGCAGATACAACCACAAAAGATGGGAAAGAGCAGGTAGAAAAGCTGGAAAATCAAAAATAAGAGTGCATCTCCCCGGCCATGAGGCAGCTCATAAGCCAACAATGGATCAAAGCTGGATGGAGAATGACTTTGTGAGATGAGAGAAGAAGACTTTAGTTCATCAAACTTCTCAGAGCTAAAGAGGAGAAATTATGTACAAGCTATAGAAAACTAAAATCTTGAAAAAAAAAGTGGGAAAAAGGAGTCATAGCTAGAGTAATTAATGCACAGAGAAGATCATAAATGAAATAGAAAGGAGATGAAAACCATGACATGAGAAATATGTGACAAATGCACAAGCTTCCAGTAACCGACTCGATCAACTGGAAGAAAAGAGTATCAGCGATTGAGGATCAAATGAAACGAAGATAGGCGAGAAAAGAGAAACAAAAGAAAAGAAAATGAACAAAGCCACAGAAGTATGGGATTATGTAAAAAGACCAAATCTACATCTGGTCAGATTGCCTGAAAGTGAGAAAATGGAACCAAGCTGGAAAACACTCTTCAGGATATCATCCAGAGAACTTCTAACCCTAGTAGGGCAGGCCAACAGTAAAATCCAGGAGAGGAGAAATACAGAAACGCCCTAAAAAGATACTCGAGAAACAACTCAGAACATATTGCTGATTCACCAGAGTTGAAATAGGAAAAAATCTTAAGGGCAGCCAGAGAAAGGTCAGGTTTACCCACAGAGGCTTATGAATACAGCAAGTCTCAGCAAGCTCACCAAGTAGAAGGTGGGGGCCGTACAACATTCTTAAAGAAAATTTTCATTGGAATTTCTGTCAGCAAAACTAAGTTTCTTAGGTGAGGAAATGCAAGAATCTTCTGGAATTAAACAAATGCTTGAGATTTTGTCACCACTAAGGCCTGTAACAACAGACCGTGGAAGGAAGCACTAAACATGGAAAAGACAACCAATTACCAGCCATTAAAAACATGCCAAAATGTAAAGACCATCAAGGCTAAGAAGAAACTGCATCAAGTAGCGAGGCAAAATAACCAGTTAATATCATAATGGCAGGATCAAGTTCACACATAACAATCTTAACCTTAAATGTAAATGGACTAATGCTCCAATTAAAGGCCACAGGCAGCAGAGCTGGATAAAAGAGTCAAGACCCATCAGTCTGCTGCATTCAGGGAGACCCATCTCACATGAGAGACATACATAGGCTCAAAATAAAGGGATAAGGAGGAAGATTGCAAACAGAATGGAGAACAAAAAAAGCAGGGTTGCAATCCTAGTCTCTGATAAAACAGACTTTAAACTATGAAGATCCAAAGAGACAAAGAGGCCATTACATAATGGTAAAGGATCAATTCAACAGGAAGAGCTAACTATCCTAAATATGTATGCACTCAATACAGGAGCACAGATTCATAAAAGCAAGTCCTTAGAGACTTACAAAGAGACTTAGACTCTACATACAATAATAATGGGAAGTTCAACACTCTTGAACTGTCAACATTAGACAGATCAACAAGACAGAGAGTTAACAAAGGATGTCAGGGTGAACTCATCTCTGCAGCAGAAGCAGACCTAATGAACATCTATAGAACTCTCCACCCCAAATCAACAGAATATACATTCTTCTCAGCACACTCAGCACTTATTCCAAAATTGACCACATAATTGGAAGTAAAGCACTCCTCAGCAAATGTACAAGAACAGAAATTACTGCAACAAACTGTCTCTCAGACCACAGTGCAATCAAATTAGAACTCAGGACTAAACTCAATCAAAACTGCTCAGCACATGAAACTGAATAACCTGCTCCTGAATGACTACTGGGTACATAACAAAATGAGAGCAGAAATAAAGATATTCTTTGAAACCGATGAGAACAAAGATACAACATACCAGAATCTCTGGGACACATTTAAACAGTGTGTAGAAATTTATAGCACTAAATGCCCACAAGAGAAAGCAGGAAAGATCTAAAATTGACACACTCTCACATCACAATTAAAAGAACTAGAGAAGCAAGAGCAAACACATTCAAAGCTAGCCGAAGGCTGAAATAACTAAGATCAGAGCAGAACTGAAAGGAGATAGAGACACAAAAACTCTCAAAAATCAATGAATCCAGGAGTTGGTTTTTGAAAAGATCAACAAAATTGACAGACCACTAGCAAGACTAATAAAAGAAAGAAAAGAGAGAAAAGAATCAAATAGATGCAATTAAAAATGATAAAGGGATATCACCACCGACCCCACAGAAATACAAACTACCATCCAGAGGAGATACTACATAAACACCTCTCACGCCAAATAGAGCTAGAATCTAGAAGAAATGGATAATTTCCTGGACATACACTCCTCCAAGACTAACCCAGGAAGAAGTTGAATCCCTGAATAGACCAATAGCAGGCTCTGAAATTAGGCAATAATTAATAATACAACCAAAAAGTCCAGGACCAGATGGATTCACAGCTGAATTCTACCAGAGGTACAAGGAGGGCTGGGTACCATTCATTAGAGCTATTCAATCAATGAAAAGAGAATCTACCTAGCTCATTTATGAGGTCAACATCATCCTGATACCAAAGCCTGGGAGAGATGAGCAGAAAAGAAATTTTAGACCAATATCTGATGAACATCGATGCAAAAATCCTCAATAAAATACTGGCAAACCCAGTTCAGCAGCACATCAAAGAAAAACATCACTATGATCAAAGTGGACTTCATCCCTGGGATGCAAGGCTGGTTCATATACAAATCAATAAACGCAATCCAGCATATAAACAGAGACCAAAACAAGGGCCGCATGATTATCTCAATAGATGCCAGAAAAGGCTTTTGACAAAATTCAACAGCCTTCATGCTAAAGCGCTCAATAAATTAGAATTTATTGATGGGAGTACCTGAAAATCATAAGAGCTATTGCCAACAAACCCACAGCCAATATCATATTGAATGGGCAAAAACTGGAAAAAATTCCCTTTGAAAACTGGCACAAGACAGGGATGCCCTCTCTCACCACTCTATTCAACATAGTGTTGGAAGTTCTGGCTAGGGCAATCCAGGCAGAGAGAAATCAAGGAGTATTCAGTTAGGAAAAGAAGAAGTCAAATTGTCCCTGTTTGCAGATGACATGATTGTATATTTAGAAAACCCCATTGTCTCAGCCCAAAAATCTCCTTAAGCTGATAAGCAACTTCAGCAAAAGTCTCAGGATACAAAATTAATGTGAAAAAATCACAAGCATTCTTATACACCAGTAACAGACAAACAGAAAGCCAAATCATGAATGAACTTCCATTCTGATTGCTTCAAAGAGGGAATAAAATACCTAGGAATCCAATTTACAAAGGGATATGAGACCTCTTCAAGGGAGAACTACAAACCACTGCTCAGTGAAATAAAAGAGGACACAAACAAATGGAAGAACATACCATGCTCATGGATAGGAAGAATCAATATCGTTAAAATGGCCATACTGCCCAAGGTGATTTATAGATTCAGTGCCATCCCCATCAAGCTACCAATGAGTTTCTTCACAGAATTGCAAAAACTGCTTTAAAGTTCATATGGAACCAAAAAGAGCCCGCATCCTCCCAAGACAATCCTAAGTCAAAGAACAAAGCTGGAAGTCACGCTACCCTGACTTCAAAACTATACTACAAGGCTACAGTAACCAAAACAGCATGGTACTGGTACCAAAACAGAGATATAGATCAATGGAACAGAACAGAGTCTCAGAAATAATACCACACATCTACAGCCCATCTGATCTTTGAAAGCAACCTGAAGAGAAAAGAAAAGAAATGGGAAAAGGATTCCCTATTTAATAAATAGTGCTGGAAATTGGCTAGCCATAGAAAGTGGCTGAAACTGGATCCTTTCCTTACTCCTTATATGAAAATTAATTCAGATGGATTAGAGACTTAAATTTTAGACCTAATACCATAAAATCCTAGAGGAAAACTAGAGTAGTACATTCAGGACATAGGCATGGGCAAAGAACTTCATATCACATGCAAAATGGCAACAAAGCCAAAATTGACAAATGGGATCTCATTAAACTAAAGAGCTTCTGCACAGCAAAAAAACTACCATCAAGTGAACAGGCAACCTACAGAATGGGAGAGACAATTTTTTGCAATCTACTCACATCTGACAAAGGGCTAATATCCAGAACCTACAAAGGAACTCAAACAAATTTACAAGGAAAAACAAACAACCCCATCGAAAGGTGGGCCAAAGGATATGAACAGACATTTCTCAAAGAGACATTCATGACCAACAGACACATAAAAAATGCTCATCATCACTTGGCCATCAGAGAAATGCAAATCAAAGGAAACCACAATGAGATACCATCTCACACCAGTTAGAATGGCGATCATTAAAGTCAGGAAACAACAGGTGCTGGAGAGGATGTGGAGAGCCAGGAACACTTTTACACTGTTGGTGGGATTGTAAACTAGTTCAACCATTATGGAAAACAGTATGCGTGATTCCTCAAGGATCTAGAACTAGATGTACCATATGACCCAGCCATCCCATTACTGGGTATATACCCAAAGGATTATAAATCATGCTATAAAAAGACATGCACATTATGTTTATTGCGGCACTATTCCTAATAGCAAAGACAGGAGAATCAACCCAAATGTGCATCAGTGAAGACTGGATTAAGAAAATGTATATATACACCATGGGGCTATGCAGCCATAAAAAGGATGAGTTTGTGTCCTTTGTAGGGACATGGGTGCAGCTGGAAGCCATCATTCTTAGCAAAACTACTCCACAAGAACAGAAAACCAAACACGCATGTTCTCACTCATGGAGGTGGGAACTGAACAATGAGATCCCTTGGACTCGGGAGGGGCATCACACACGGGGAGGGCTATGAGAGGGAGGGAGGAGGGTTACATTGGGAGTTATACCTGATGTAAATGACGGGGTTGTTGGAGTGCTGACAGGTTGGTAGTTTTAACCTGTAACATGGCACGATATACATATGTAAACAAACTTGCATGTTATGCACATACCTAGAACTTAAGTATAATAATAATATTAATAAAGAGGGCAAAATTATTAACAACCAATTGAGAGCAATCGTAAAGCTGATCCTCATACAACTACTCGATAAATTGCCAAAGAACTCAACGTCAACTATTCTACCATCTTTCCGCATTTGAAGAAAACTGGAAGGGTGAAAAAGCTCTATAAGTGGGTGTCTCATGAGCTGGGGAAAAAGTTATCATTTCAAAGTGTCATCTTTTCATTTTATGCAACAAAAGTGAACTATTTCTCAATTGGATTGTGATGTGTGATGAAAAGTGGATTTTATATGACAACTGGCAATGATCAGCTCAGTGATTGGATTGAGAAGAAGCTCCAAAGCACTTCCTAAAGCCAAACTTGCACCAAAAAAAAGATCATGGTCATTGACTGGTGGTTTGCTGCCAGTCTGATACACTACAGCTTTCTGAATCCAGGTGAAACCATTACATCTGAGAAGTACGCTCAGCAAACCGATGAGATGCACCAAAAACTGCAATGCCTGCAGCCGGCATTGATCAACAGAAAGGGCCCAGTTCTTCTCCAGGACAATGCCCAGCCGCACATCGCACAACCAGTGCTTCAAAAGTTGAATGAATTTGGCTGTGAAGTTTTGCCTCATCTGCCACATTCACCTGACGTCTAGCCAACTGACTACCACTTCTTCAGGCATCTCCACAACTTTTTCGCAGGGAAAACACTTCCACAACTAGCAGGATACAGAAAATGCTTTCTAAAAGTTTGTTTAATTCTGAAGCACAGATTTTTATGCTATAGGCATGAATAAACATTTTTCGTTGGCAAAAATTGTTGATTGTAATGGTTCCTATTTTGATTAATGAAGATGTGTTTGAGGCTAGTTATAATAATGTGAAATTCATGGTCTGAAACCACAATTACTTTTGCACCAACCTAAAAGTATAAAATACATTGAGGAAAATGGTACTTCATCAGTATATAGCTAATGAACGTTCACAAACTGAACATGCCCTGATCAAGAAACAATATTACAGCTTTCCAAAAGGCCACTTCTAGTTACTAACTCCAAAGGAATAACTACTCTCATGATAATAAATAAGATCTGTGTGTTTTGAACTTTATGTGAAATGAATCATATAGATATTATTTTGTGTCTGATTTCTTTTGCTTAATGTTAGGCTTGAGAGATTCCACAATGTTGCCTTAGTCATAGATCATTTATTACTAATTGTATACAGTGTTCCATTACATAACCATATTATAATTTTTCACCCCAACTGTTAGTAAGAATTTAGGTAGTTTTCTGCATGGATGCTATTATTCATATTGCTGCTGTAAATATTCTAGTATATCTTTTGGTAAACTCATATATAGATTTCTGTGGATACTTTAAGTGGACTGCAGGGTCATATATCAGTAAAACTTTTTAATGTGTCATCGGAAGTTTGGAATTTTATCAGTTAGCCAATCCCAAAGATTTCCTATTATCACAGATATGTCACAGGTCTATTTTGTCCTTGCTGTGCATTATTTCCTTTGGCTCACTTTTTGCCAAAGTCTGTTTGCATAGAAGTTTAATTGTGTGCCTTCTTTCTTTGATATATGTATAGCAATCTGTTTATCTATGTAGATATAAAATTCCCCTGATATTAGGCTTGAAGTATAACTACTGGAATTTTAGTAAACAGATAAAGAACATGATAGTCTATTTTGTAGTTTTTAAAATTTATGCATTGGTCTGCTTAGTTTTTAGGCTTTTGCCAACAAATAATATAGAATAAATATTTATGTAACCTAATGTAAAATGGTTCACCATTTTAAAAGTTGACCATGTTAAAATATGACATTTCCAAACAAGTAGATAAATGGGTATTAATTCACATAAAACAGCATTTTGTTTATAAGAAGATCAAGCTCAAACTTTTAATTTTTGAGTTCCCCAGTGAACTTAAAATGTAATTCTCATTTTATATAGGAGACAGGAAAGAATACTTATTGAAAACCTACAGTACTCCAGACACTGTGCCAGCTACTTTCAAATAAATTTTCTTATTCAGTTCTCATAAAGTACACTGAAATTCTACTTACTGTCCCCATTTTTCAGATGTGAGAACCTTAGCTTTGTTAAGTAACTTGCTGAAGGCTATGCAACAATTGATGAAGTGGATATTGAATCCAAACTGGACCTGTGGGAATACAAAACCTATGCTCTTTTTCACATAATGTTTTATACATAGCTTTCTAAGATTCTGCTTGTTATATAACATAATGGAGTAGATGGATGAATGCCTATCTATAGAAAAATGTTTTTATAAATAAAATTGTGTCCCTAAATGAGTAGCATGATTAAAATATTTGAGGACATGAAAACAGAATTTGATGATTTAATTACATATTTTATATTTCAGTAGAACATAAGGAGGTTGTATTTTAAGTGTCCAACATTTTGGAGTTGAAAAACTTTTTGCCTTAGTGTCTGCCCCACTCTTGACCATTTCACATTCCATTCCTGTGACCGACTAATGTGCATGACTATGACGAACACTTGGCAGCCTCACTGGGAGGGGCCTGTCAGTGTGAAGATTCAGCTTGTCATTAAACTGGGACCTGGAGCCAAGAACTGAGTGCATACTGAAGACACTGCTCCAAGCTTCACCACCCTGTTGGCCAAGGAACAAGTGGAAATTGTACTTGTGAATTTATCATAAATTATTTTTTTTAAATGGAGCATTTTAAATGAGACAAATAAAATCCTTTCCCTCTGTAATGGAATCCCACCCTATTGCAGCCTGAATTTGACTTGATAAATAATGGGACAGGCTACTGAAGGAGATTACAAATTGTGTCTCTCATGGGGTTCTTAAGAAGAGAATAACCATCCATCCAGGATGAGTCCAAGGTGTCTAAGAATCTGAGAAGCCCGAGGTATTGAAAAGAGCATTTTGCTAAAAGTAAGGAGAAGTAGTCTTTGGTTCTCAGCTTTCCAGTAACTCTTATTGTGACCTTAAGCAAGCTGATTGAATTCTGAGTCCTCATTTCACAATGTTGTGATACTGCCAGAGAGTGGAGCCCTTATCTTCTTCCAGCCCCTATATATAAAAAAAATCAACTCTCCCTAAATCAGGATGAGAAGGTTGGACTAAAATGCATTCTGTAGAAAATTAGCTACATGGGCGATAAATAACAACCCTGTTATGGAAGCGTTTTGTCATATATTGGGGGAAAGTGAGCTGAACAAAATTTAGCATTAAAAAAAACAGTTAAGATTTCTAGAAGCCTTGAATGTGTAAGACATCTGTGTTTTTTTTCAGGGGTTAAGCGGTATTCACTGTTTCTCAAACACACTTAACTGTGAACCCTGTTTTCTGCAATGTATCATAGATCTATTATTCTGTGAAACAGTTTAATAGTCACAAATTTGAGCTACTAAACTCCCAGCCTTGAAAATTCAGTGTGCCTGTTTTTATAAATATGCTTCTTTTCATACCTATCAAGGGAAACATGGCAATTTATTCATTCATTGATTAGCACCTATTATGAACAGTGCTGAGTGTGAAAGATACATCAGTGAGTAAACTACAATAAAACAGGATTCTTGCCCTCATGAAGCTTATGTTTTAGGACAGGGAGATAGATAATAAGCAATTAATTAATAACATATAAATATGTGCTATGGGGAAAAATAAAGAGAATTCTGTGTTAACCTTAGTGATTCATTTATAAACAATAGAATCAGCAGAAGTGAAACTGCTTCATTTCTGAAGCTAGGTCAGGAAAGGTCATGCTACTCTGGCTGCTTTCCTTGGAATGGCCATCCTCGAGAGATTTACAACATACTATGAACTAAGAGATTCATGCTGGCTGCTCTACATATCATCTCTGTTCAGAAATCTCTATTCAAGACGTCAGATTGTTCGGACAGCATGAAATTGGAGCGAGAGTTATTTGATTAATTCACATGGCTAAAACAATTAAGCTGCGGTAATCGAATCATTCCCATAAGAGGCATAAACCTCTCAGTATAAGAAGTTGAGTTTAATTGACTGGTTACGCTTACGCAGTGCTAGATAAGCATGGTTCATTTTGTTTTACTGACTATATTTGTTTCTGTTCTATGTTTAATTTCAAATTTTGAGATAAATAGTTCTTCTAATGATCCCAAATGCCATTAATTTTGTTACTATAAAATATTTATTTATACCTTAAAGCCATCCTGTTTCTTTAAGGTGAATTTTAATATAGCTTATCTTATACCATTACTTCAATATTCAGATTCCTAATAGTCTAGAAACCAATGATCTCTACCCTCATTACTGAAAAGGATGGAACATTTGTACTTACATGGGATATTAAGAGGGTATATTTTCTTTTTTATTTTATTTTATTTTATTTATTATTATTATCATACTTTAAGTTCTAGGGTACATGTGCATAACGTGCAGGTTTGTTACATATGTATACTTGTGCCATGTTGCTGTGCTGCTATTTTCTAAAAGTATCATGACATCGGTAAGTAGGACACTGTTCCAAATAAATCTATAAAATGATACATTTATTTTTATATTTATTTTCTTTAAAATTGACATGAGAAGCAGAGGCAATTCACAGAATATAAATGTGACTTTTGATAACATTGGTCTTTATAATATAACTAAGTATTGGTTTGAATGAATATTTTAAGTTATTCTTAATAGCTTTGATGACAATTTATAGCATCCATACCTCCTTTACTACTGGTCCCTATAACCAATCCAATCAACTTTTAAAAACTTAAAAACTTAAAATCTTCTTTCTCTAGGAATGTAATTTTCTGTGCCACTAAAATGCAAATCACCACACCTGTGCAATTATGCCATGTGTAGGAAGAGTTCTTTAGCCCCTCGATTCTAATGATGCATTGTTGTCACAGTTATTAGTAAGACAGTATATGGTCTCTGCAAGATTTCAGAATCAATCAACCTGCAATTATGGCTGTATGTCTATTTATTTGTAAGCAGTCTTCATGTCTGATTATCATAAATGAGCTATGTTTTTGGCTGACATACCATGAGGAAGAAAGAATAAATGATATGACATTTAAAGAGTAAAAAGCAAACATTTATGCAGCCTATGTAGTTTTACACAATCATAAAATCTGTAAGGCAACAAACCTAGCAGATCATCGTGCCCATCACTCCAATTATATAGGATTATTCTATATACAATGTGTGTGATTTTATAATAATTATCCTCTCATTGCTTCATTTCAGGGGCTCATTCCATGAAATAAGAAAATTTTTGATTAGGACAAAACATACTTAGCTTTTTAGTATGAAAGGTATTGTTCTTAAAATGTGATATTTTGAATACAGTGAAATTGGTATAATTGCACAAAATCCAGGTGGCTCTTAGGAAATACATAAAAATAGATGTTTAAAATTCAATTTTCATCAACGTTTCCTTTGTTGCTTTCATATTCAGTGAGGTTGGAATGATTGTAAATCACCCTGCCTGTACATTTCACTTTATTCAGACACACATTTTCCAAATTTTCATTGATTTCATGTTGGATCAGAGTCAGATAGTTAACTTGTATCTGGGTCCACAAAGTTGCAGTCTTTTCCAGGGAAGATTCAGTATTTGGTATGTTTATTCAGATTGGCTTGAAAAGAATAAAAATAAAATTATGGCCATAAAACAAGTAAATATTTGAGCTGGGGAAGCATTGTGGACATGAGATGCAGAAGGGGAAGAAGCACAACGTACTAAAAGATGGTTATTGATGTCAGAACAACTATCAATAACCATCATAGGGGTCAAAAGAGGTTACAGAAGGAGGTTTGGATAGAGATTCTAACCATTAAAATGGCGCAAATGGCACAGCATAGTTTTATGCTGTGCTGCCTGTGGATGCGGTATAGTTGATAAACACAGAGAAACTTACAAGATCAGATACCCTTAAGTCAAAGCTGAAAAATACCTTAATTGCTAACACATTTTATTGTGAATATTAGCCCAGGTATTTATAACATTATTTTATACTCCAGGAATACCTAAACAGGGCTTCTAATAAGTAGTGACATGTATTGAGAATATATAATATACTATGTACTGAGACCACCAATATACTCCCAGAACATTTGAATCAGTCACTGGGAAAGTAATGGATGAAGTGAAATGCCTTCTGTCCCTCTGGAGTCTAACATTCTAGTAATAAAGACAGGCATTAATCATGAGGCTGACATGACAAAACGTGATTTTCAGTTGTTCTGGGAGTAGACACATTAGTGCTTGTATTACATTATTAATACATTAATAATATTAAGTTAACATTTATGAAGAGCCTATTCTGTGCTGGGTACTGTGTTAAAGGCTTTACATGCAGGAATCAGTTTAATCTTCACTACATCTTACGATACTATTAGATACGTAGACTAGTTATGTTCATTTCTAGATAAAAGAAATGAAACAGAGATGAAATAACTTTTCAGGTATGCATAACTTGTGACATTCAAAGGCAGAATTTGAATTTACAGTAGGTAGAATAACATTTCTCCCTTCTATCTACCCGTTCTCCCCGGCTTTTTCCCGCTTTCAAAGGACAAACTAATCAGAACGAATGCATGGTTTAATCTGAGGCTGGTTAGTACCTTGGATAGCTCCCAGGGCAGTTTTCAGATGAAGCCCAATGCCTCATTGGGTCTTTTATTTTCAGAGCATCCCAAGTATCTGGTAGAATTTGCCTCCCCCTTGCTCTCCTTGCGGTGGGTCTCTGAACATTAAAGCGGCTCTGTCAGTTTCATTTAGTAACTCATTCATCAACACTTATTTAATATTATCTGGAAAATGTTATAGTGGAAGGGTGAAGGGAGTACATATGGAAGCCTGTAGGCCAATATAGGGTCTGAGATGAGGGTGCTTTCTTTTCATTCTCCTTTAATACCTCTCTCCCTTCTAACACAAACATCATCTGTTAGAAGAGAAAGACAGGCGTTTTTAGCTAGTAAGGTATTCTACAGGGATTTAATGACCCCAGGAGCTCTTGCAGACTTGTAATAACACGTTTTGAACAGTTAATCAAGAGTTTAACCAACAAGGATTAAGGGTAGAAATTTAAAGTAATTTCACAACATGGGGTATAATTGGTTTCTTTTGTGCTTTGCTCTCTTCTTCAGCCAGAGATATCTTACATTTGTTCTAAAATACAGTTCCTTTTCCTCGAAGAACTGTGGTTAATAACTACAGTGACCCCCTCACCCGAATAAACATACCATATTCTAACCTTCTGATTATTTTTGATAGAAAAGAAGATGACTTTTTTCGTTGCCTGGGGAAAAAACGCTGCCACTTTTTTTTTTCCATGTGCACAGAGTTCTGCTTCAAAGTTATTTCTTGTTTAGTTTTCTGTATCATTGCTCTTTTCAGACCCAGAAACAAGGAAGGATTACAAAAGAATAAGACAAGTAAATGATGTGTGGATTCAGATCCTCTCTTCTTTAATATCACTGTGAAACCAGATGCATGCTATTCATCAGAGGCTTTAATCTGCCCTATAACTCTATTGGTAAACTTTTGTATCTGTTCCTTATCATATTCTGGAAGGAATTCCATGAAAGAGCTTTAAAGCAGGAGAAACATGGTAAAAACAGACCAAAAATCTCATGAGACAGCATTTTAGGGAAAAGTAAATAATAAGAAAAACACTTATATTTTGAGTTATCCAAAATATTTTGATTTTCAGTTTGGGGTTTTAACTACAATTGAGCATTTGTACTAATAAAATCAATCTGCTTTACCTTGTTTGGTCCTGGAAAATGAGCAAAAATTATTTACCTAATTTATAGATATATAAATTGATACTCAAAGAATATAAGTATTTCACTCAAAGTAAGTAAGATCAGGCATTCTGACTTTCTTCCTAAGCTCTATTTCATTGATCTGTTTCATGCATAATAAAACTCAACTGTTTTTTCTTTAACATGAGTAGAATATTACAAATTAAATTATGATGCAAAAACAATAACCAAACCAAAAAGGAGCATGAAATATTCAAATGTCTGAGGTTGATTCAATTACATGATCTTAAAAATACTAAATTTAGAGCGGATATGGTGGCTCATGCCTGTAATCACAGCATGTTGGGAGGTCAAAGTGGGTGGATCACTTGAGGTTAGGAGTTAGAGACCAGCCTGGCCAACATGGTGAAGCCCCGCCTCTACTAAAAATACAAAAATTAGCTGGGTGTGGTGGTGGGCACCTGTAGTCCCAGCTACTCAGAAAGCTGAGGCATGAGGATGCTTGAACCTGGGAGGTGGAGGTTGCAGTGAGTCTAGATCCTGCCATAGTACTTCAGCCTGGGTGACAGAGGGAAATCCTGTCTCAAAAAAATGAAAAAAACAAAAAACACCTCAGTTTGGTATAATATGCAATCTACTAGAAAGTCTTTCTAATTTAGGTCAATGTGGAGATATAGCCTTATCGGATTATATGAAAAGAATATATTACATTTATATTAACATGGTCTATTTCAAAACATATTATTGATTAAAGATACATTTCTATCATAAATGTGATGAATAAATTATAATCAATTGTTATTAAATAAATGCACACATCTAACATTCTCAAGTACCAGAACCAGATATCTTTTTCTTTTTTTTTTTTCTCTTTCCTTTTGAAACAGGGGTCTCACTCTGTCGCCCAGGCTGGAGTGCCGTGTCACGATGTCAGGTCACTGCAACCTCTGTCTCCCAGATTCAAGCAATTCTCCTGCCTTGGTCTCCTGAGTAGCTGGGGTTACAGGCATGAGCCACCACGCCTGGCTAAGTTTTGTACTTTTAGTAGAGATGGGGTTTCGCCGTGTTGGCCATGCTGGTCTCTAACTCCTGACCTTAGGTGATCTGCCGGTCTTGGCTTCCCAAAGTGCTGGGACTACAGGCGTTAGCCACCACTCCCGGCTCCAATTATGCTTTTAAAAAGGCAGAACATTTCTCTAGGGTGTCTTATATCATGAACTTATTTTAACATACTTACATATGTAGGTAGTGCAAAACTGTTTACTTCTGTAATGCAATTATAAATAATTGTCTAAATAAAAGTATAAAAATCAATGAAACACTGTGTTATCACAATTCAGGGTTGCTACTGAAAATAATCATTACTACTGATGAACAATGGTTATGTAAAGGAAAGTTAGCACTGGTCATATCTATTCTAAAACTAATGTGGTATTGATTTTACTCAATACATTGGATTCAACATAAGCAATACTTTTTTCAGCCTGAATCTATCTAGGAGTTTTCTTTACAACAAAACAATGGTTTCAAAATGTTGTCTTGTAAGTCATTTTTCATCAAATATTAAGAAACAATGTTTTGGGTTAATAACTTTGCCAAACTTCAAAATTCAGAAGAATCATCTTTTAAAGTTCATGTATTTTAAAATAAAATGTTAAATTTAGTTTTACAGAAGGGAAAATCTCAAAGTATGACTTAAGGAAATATTGAACATATAAATATATTCTCTCTAAAATGGTAGTTATGTCCTAAAGATACTTGTAATATTAGAAAACATCAATAAAACTATTTTCAGTAATTATGTTTTAAACACCATCTTTAAAATTTATGAATTGATTAATATATGATATAAAATAACTCACATTCATGTTTCCCATGTCTTGATATTTTAAGTTATGTTGATTGATAGTTTTACACTGTCAAGATATCAAACATTTGCATTCCGTTTGTAACTATACTTCCTATAACTGTTTATTTGCATGTTCAAATTGATCTATAACGTATCCATTCTGCGATGGCTTTTCCCTCCCATTTATTTATCTTTGGCTTTTATTAACTTGATTTTTTAATGTACGTTTTTAAAAAGACATTTTACTAGTTGACAAATTCTTCAAATTACTTAGCTTTTGAGGATGCCTATTAATTGTATTATGAATAATTACCATAGTGTCTGGTTATAGCATTATGAGTCATAATTTCTTTCACTCAGAATTTAGCCATTTCCACATGTCTTTTGGCATTGTATGTTGCTGTGGAGAATCATAGGCTAGCCTGTTTATTATTATTTTCTCTGTTTAGATGATTTCCTTTTGTAAATTTTTTTAGAAGAAAGCAACTACCTTTGAGTTTTCAATAGAAGACCCCAATTATAAGTCATTTGTATCATATTCATATTCAAAGTACTTTAATCTCATTTCATTTAGTCTCCACAATAAATTTGTAAAATAAATACTATTTCCACATTTCATAAGATGAAAATAAATTTCAAATATTGTAAATGATTTTTCCAGGTCTTAGGGTACTAAACTAAAATTGAACTTAAACCTAATTCTAAATTCAATGTTCTTTCTGTATTCTATGGCTTTTTAAGATGACTACAAAAATTAATTTTGGTTAGCATTTTCTGTACCATTTAGGAAGAAAGAAATTCATTACTAATTAAAAAATTTTAACTACCTGTTATTAATTACATGATTCTGTCACCCCTAAATTCACATGTTGAAACCTTAACCCCCAGTAAGATAGTAGTAGAAAGTGAGGTCTTTGAGAGGCAATTAGATCATGAAGGTGGCGCCCCTAAGATGGAATTAGTGTTCATAAAAGAATAGGAAGAGTGCAAACCCTCTCCTTTTGCCACTCTGTGAGGATACAATGAGAAGTTGGTAGTTTGCAACCTGGAAGGGGGTCCTCACCAGAACCCTATCATGTTGGTATCCTGGTCTTGGACTTCCAGTCTCCAGAACAGTGACCAATAAATTTCTATTGTTTTTACAAGCTTTCAGTCTACAGTACTTTGTTATAGCATCCCGAGTTAAGTGTGTAGGTAGGTAGGTAGGTAGGCAGACGGACGGACAGACAGACAGACAGATAGATAGATAGATCTCACATAGATTTACTATAACAATGAGCTTTGCAGGTATTATAATTCATTGATGACAAGCCTCCTTGTAAGATAACTAAATTTTTCTTATTCAAATTATGCATACAACATTACACTGACTTGATTATTTTCAAGACATAAAATTATACATTATTCGGTTCATAAAGTAATATATTATTAGCTCGAATGACTTAAAAAAATTCCCAAGTCTTGTGACCTGCAAATTTTTCAGGTTTCAGCATCATTTTTCTTGTTTTATAAGGACATGGTATGACTTACAGGAGATTTGATAGTAGGGTTTCATTTATGATATTTGAACTTTTCTCAGTTTTGATTACTAACAAAACTATATTGTATCCAGAGGTTTAACAAGTATGTCAAAAAATAAAGAGTATAATTATTTTTCACTTTCTAGGAAAGCATAAAAATATTTTTAAACATAGTTAATGGTTTAAAATTTGAAGTCTCTGCTTCTCTGTCCGTTTCTTCATAGACAATAAAGATTATTTATGCCTTGTAAGAATCCAACATGATTATGTTTTTGCATTTATTTTTACCTCATTAAAACAGTTAATAAAAAGTACAGTTATTTTCTAATAAAAATAGCATTAAACATCTGTGATTACAATGGAAGTAGGGCATTTTCCTGATGTTATTTATTATTTATTATCTCTCTAAATAGCTCTTGTAGGTAAATTTAATTTTTGTATTACTATGATAATGAGTATCATTTATCAAGGATTTGCTATGTCTAAAGCACTCTACTAAATACCTTAAATATACCATATTTGTAATTTTCATATGAGCTGTATCAAAGGAATGTTATTATGTGTTCCTATTTTTTACATTATAGTACAAGTTTCAGGGGCATTAAATACATTGAGCAAGATCAGTAAGTGCAGGGGTCAATATCTGAACCCATGTTTGACTTCAAAGCTGTTTTATAACTGTTTTACTACACTTTGTATACCGAAAATGGCTTATCAATCTTCAAACACAATAATAAAATCAGAGATTAAGATTCAGAGATTTAGCCTTACAAAAAATAAAGATTCCATCATCAACCAAAGAGCATTGTTAAAATCTTTATATACTATGCTTTTAAAGAAGTTAAACAGCTTATATCTAAATAACTATCTTAAGTACCTCCAACATCCTGGACAATTACTCATCAGCATCCTATAGCTAAATGCAATCTTTTATAGCAAATCTTAGGATAATTTAATTCTCACATTTTTTAATGTTAATTTTTTATTGACCCGTTATAATTGTACCTATTTATAAGGGCTTTTGTGATGTTATGATACATATCATTAAATCAGTGTAATTAGCTTACCCATAATCTCAAACATTTATCATTGTTTTGTGTTGAGAACATCTAATTGACTCCTTCTAGCTATTTGAAACTATAAATTATTAACTATAGTTATCCAATAGTGCTACAGAACACTGGAATTTATTTCTACTATCTGCTGATTTTTTATCCTTTAATAAATCTCTCCCTATGCCCTCCTTTCTCAGCTGCTAGCATCTTCTCTTCTACTTTTTACTTTCATAAGATCAAATTTTTTCAGCTTCCACATATAAGTGAGAGTATGTAGTGTTTAACTTTCTGTTTCTGGCTTATTTTGCTTAACATAATGTCCTCAAGTTTCATCTATGGATTTCATTTTTTTTTTCTGACGGAATAGCATTCCATTGTGTATACATACCACATTTTCTTTAACCATCCATGTGTTGTTCAACATTTAGGTTGATTCCATATCATGGTTATTGTGAATACTGCAGCAATAAACGTGAGAGTACAGATGTCTCTTCGATGGACTGATTCCCTTTCCTTTAGATAAATTCCCAATAGTGGAATTACTGGATCTTATTGTAGTTCTAAATGTTCATACTTCCCAAAGCAATCTACAGATTCAACTTAGTCATGCCAAATAAAATCATATCAAGCCAAAAAACTTCTGCACTACAAAGGAAACAATCAACAAAGGGAAGAGACAACCCACAGAATGGGAGAAAATATTTGCAAACTATCCACCTGATAAGAGATTAATAATCAGTATAGTTTAAACAACTTAAAAGAAAAAAATACAATTTTAAAATGGGCAAAAGATCTGAATAAACATTTCTCAAAAGAGGACATACAAAGGCCAACAGGTATACCAAAAAATGCCCAACATCACTAGTCATCAGAAAAATGCTAATCAAAACTACAAGATATATTATGCAAGTTAAAATGGCGTTTATCCTAAGGACAGGCGATAATGAATGCTGGCAAGCCTGGAGAGTGAAGGAGACTTTTGTATGCTGTTGGTAGGAATGTAAATTATTGCAGTCACTAGTGATCCTTTGTATTTTTCTGGTATCCATAGTGAAATTTCCTTTTTCATTTCTGATTTTATTTGGGTCTTCTCTTTTTTTTCTTAATCTAGCTGTGGGTTTGTCAATTTTGTTTCTTTTTCAAGAAAACTTTTTGTTTTGCTAATATTTTGTTTCAATTTTATTTCTGCTATTTCTTTTCTTCTAATAATTTTGTGTTTAGCTTGTTTTGATATTTTAGTTCCTTGAGATGCATTGTTAGGTTATTTATTTGAAATCGTTCTATTTTTTGATGTAGATTTTTATTGCTACAAATTGCTTCTTAATATTGATTTTTCTGTGTCCAATAGGTCTTGGTATGTTGTGTTTCTATCCCTATTTGTTTTAAGGAATTATTTTTCCTTCTTAATTTCTCCCTTCACCCATTGGTAACTCAAGAGCATATTGTTTAATTTTCTCATATTTGTATAGTTTCAAATGTTCCCCTTTTTATTTATTTCTAGTTTCTCCCATTTTGGGCAGATGAGGTACTTGATATGATTTTGATTTAAAAATATTTTTGAGTTTTATTTTGTATTCTCATATATTGTCAATCCTGGAAAATATTCCATGTACTAATAAAAAAATGTGTATTTTGCAGCTGTTGTGTAAAATGTTCCATAAATGTCTGTTAGGTGCATTTGGTCTATGGCACAGTTTAAATCTGTGCCATAGATGATCTGCCTAGATTACCCGTCCAGTGCCAAGAGTGGTATGCTGCAGTTCCCAATGTTATATTGGGGTCTGTCTCTCGCTTTACATCTAATATTTGTTGTATAGATATGGGTGCTCTGGTATTGGGTACATATATATTTACAATTGTTACATTCTCTTGCTGAATTTATATGTTTATTATTAGATAATATCTGTGTCTCTTTTTATAGCTTTGGGTTTTAAGTCTCTTTTGTTTCACATAAGAATATCTATTCCTCCAATTTCTACTGTTCATCTAATGGGGATTCCCTTTTATGTCACTTGACACTTTTGTTGTTGTAAACATTCTCTGTCTGATTTTTGATAATTTGACTATAATGTGCCTCAGAGATGACCTATTTCAGTTGAATCTATTTGGGACTTTTGAGCTTCCTGGATCTGGATGTTCATCTCTTTCTAATTGGGACATTTCCAGCTATTATTTTACTGAACGTTTGCTACAGCTTTTCCCTTCTCTTTTTGGAATATTCATATTTGTGAACATTTGTTCACTTTATGGTGTTCCATAAACCCTGTGGGCTTTCTTCATTTTTTTTAATCTTTTTTTTTCTGCCTGTTTATTTCAAAAGACCTGCCTTGGAGTTCAGAGTTTTCTGCTTGATCTCTCTAGTCTCTTGTTGAAGGCTTTGATTGTATTTTTATTTCATTCAGTGAGTTATTCAGTGTTAGAATTTCTGTTTGGTTCCTTTTTAAATAATATCTCTTTGTTGAATTTCTAATTCAAACAATGCATTATTTTCCTGACTTTGTTGAATTGTCTATTTGTATCCTCCTGTATCTCATGGAGGTTCCTTAAAACTATTATTTTGAATTCTTTTTCTGGCATTTTGTATATTTCCTTATGATTGGGGCCTATTACTGGCAAACTATTGTGTTCCTTTGGGGTTATCATGGGTTTTCCTTTTCCTTATTTTTTCATGTTTTATGTGTCCCTACATTGATTTCTGTGCATCTGGTGGAAAAGTGACCTCTTCTAATTTTATAGAGTAGGTCTTAAAAGGAAAGACTTATTCATATAGACGGATCTTGGGGTGTCATTTGAATGACGTATGCATTGGCTTTAGTTCTAGGTGTATATAATAATGTAGTCTCTGTGTAGTTTCCTCAGCTGCAATCTATGCTAGTGGCATTTGCAAGTATATCAATGTCCTAGACTGTGAAAGTTTGAGGTGGCAATGGCACAGTTTTGCTGGAGTATACTGAGTGGGCTACTTTTCAGGTTGAGAGTTGCATGCATGCACACATTGGGTTGGCTAACTTGAGGTCTGACTAAGGGGTTGTGGCCACAGGGCTGTTTCTCAGGTCAGAGATTCAGGCTTATATGGCTTTTCTGCTGACCTGGGGGCATGTCTGCCTGGGATGGCCCATGGGTTCTTTCTCAGGCCCTAAGCATGAGTATGGGGCCATTGCACAGAACTAGGGCATGTCTGCACGGTGTGAGGGAACCATGGAGCTGTTTTTCAGGCACTGGATACAGGTATATAGCCACTCTGCCAATCCAGGGATGTGTCAGCTGCTCAGTAGCTCAAGGATCTCTCCAGTTTTGGGGAGTTCCTCATGTAGTGCTTGGGTCTGCTCAAGGATAGGCTCGCCCTAGGTGGGACTGCCAGATTGTTCCTCTAGCTGAAAGTGCAGGCAGCAGGGATTGCTTTGCCTGCTGTGCAGGACCAGAGTCACAGTTGGTTCTGGTCCCAGGGAAGGAGAGGTGCAGTTGCTATTGGCCCCCAGAACATGGCATACTCCAGAAGGGGGTCTTGTCTCAAGATAGTGCTGGGCTGCAGCAGCTTGGCTCATAGGGGGTGGGTAGAATGTGGGAAATGCATACCTTGTGCTCCTAATCTGGAGCGAAGCAGCTGGATGAATTCATAGCAGCTCTCAAAACAAGGTTCAGGACTTGCAAGGACTCCAAGATTCTCCTGTAGTAAGAACTTTAGGTCTTCACAGTGGCAGTGGGAGCTGGTGGGGTTCTATTGCTTACCTTTTCCCCACAAGGGCAAGTCCCTCGTGACTCTGGGCTGATCCAGGTGGGAGAGATCCGGTTGTAGTGACAGGTACCTCCATCCCGCCCTTGTGGGCTTCCAGTCATCACAGGTCCATCTCCACTAATTCACTGTATTCCAACTCCTTCCCTTCAACACTCCAGTAAAGTGATAGCTGTTTATTTGTTGATCTTCCTTGGTTCTTTTTTGGTGTATGTGGTGGTAGGGAAGGGGGGATGAGTGCCAGGTGCCTCTAGTCAGTGTTCTGGTCAACATCACTTTTTTTTCCTCTCACATCCTTTATTTTAGACACTACTCCTATCAGTGCAGCTGTAGAAAGATAGATATCTCATATATTTTAAGAAAACATTTTTAGATTGATCCAAACTCATTGACCAGGACTTTTGTGATGTTCTGTCAAAATTACATATTCCATGTTTCCTCATTTTTGTTATAAGTATACCATAAGAGGCTAGATCAGATGTCTAACCTAAAGTCCAGTATACGACATTTGTTAAATTTTGCTGATCAATGGAATTATCACCTTAATAAATCTAGTGCTGAAACCTAAAAACAACTACTTCTTACTTCTTTAGTAATTACTTCTAGAATTTTGATTGAAATTCATCATACTTTTGGGTTTGTGGTTGGTATACAATTTTTTTTTTTTTTTAATAAACATACCTTTTCTATTGAGATAAAACAAGTATTGGTGTGCTGCCCCACTTATAGGCCACATCTAGGAACTTGTTCATGAAGAAAATCACACTAATAATTGGAACCTCATAATTTTTAGTAGTGACTTGTAAATACTTGACACTCAGGGATTCATACCATGAAAGCATATTAACCTATAAAGTAAGTTGTATCCAGTGATGGGAAAGACAGATAATATAAACTTAGGAGTTGATATTGTTTGGCTCTGTGTCCCCACCCAAATCCCATGTCGAATTTTATTCACAATCTTGTGAGAGGGACCTGGTGGGAGGTGATTGGATCATGGGTGCAGATTTCTCCCTTGTGGTTCTTGTAATAGTGTGTGAGTTCTCATAAGATCTCGTTGTTTACAAGTGTATAGCACATCACCCTTCACTCTCTGTCTTCTCTATCATAGTAAGATGTGCTTGCTTCCCCTTTGCCTTGTGCCATGACTGTGAGTTTCCTGAGGCCTCCCCAGCCATGCCTCCTATACAGCCTGAAGAACTGTAAGTCAATTAAACCCTTTTTCTTTATAAGCTATCCAGTCTCAAGTAGTTCTTTATAGCAATGTGAGAATGCGATAATATAGGAGTCAGAAGAAAGATGATGTTGCTATTATAGAAAGCCTTCCTTAGACAGCTTTTCTTGTGGGGTTTAATTGGCAGGCATCTAGACACTAGAGAGACGAATACCTGAATAGGCAGTGCCCAGTTTTAATTCTGTTGACAATTGTAGTAAGCCCTAAAAATTAAGGTACAAATGCCAGACTCAAGTTAGACCATCTATTTAAAGGATGTTCATTTTACGAATGTTTTGTGTATATAATGGTTTGAGGGTAAAGGGCCTCTGTGGAACTTCAGACCTCATTAGTCTTCAGGTATAGCATCCCAGATCTGTCCAGCATGATACATTCTGTCATAAGTGATATCAAAATTAAGGGATTATGTCAGTATATGTAGACTAGCTATAAGTACTTGATTTAGAGTCTGACTTGTATGCCTACATATCCTTCTTACTTTCTAAAAGTAAGTTCTTGCACAAATCACTGTTTTTCAGAGCCTTAGTTTTACTATGTGTTAAATAGGAATATCTACTTTCTCTGTCTTTCCAGTTGTTTCGTGTTGTTTTGTTTTGTTTTGAGATGAGGTCTTGCTCTGTTACCCATGCTGGAATGCAGTTGTGTGAATATAGCCCATTGCATCCCTAAACTCCTTGACTTAAGGGATTCTCCTGTGAGGATCATGCCTTCTGAGGAGCTGTGACTACAGGCATGAGCCATTGAACCTAGCTCTCCCTGGGCTTTAATAAGGATCAGTTGAAAGCATTTTGCTTAACAAATGTGACCATTGATGCTTGTTGTTAAGGTCTATCAGAAATAGAAAGGATCTAAAATTCCTAGTATAGCAACAAAAGAGTAAGTAAAAAATGATGAAAACTGCTCTGATTGAAAAGGTCATTAGGACTAATTCTTTGGTGAATCTGTTTATTATGAAGGCCCTCCAAGTGATATGAGGCTGCTGAGCTTTTTTGGCTGCAACATCATAGGGAAAACAAAAGGCATTATGTACACTTAAGTCATGCAATTAGCATTGTCTTGAATCAGTATCTCATGTTAAAAATTGTCTCTATTTCCAATTAGAAGTCTTTCAAGCGGGAAATCTAAGAAACTTAAGGAATTTTGTACATTTTAGTTTTACACATAATTTTTGTTTTACATGCTTTAAAAAATTTACATTTGTAAATAAAATATGCTTTTGCCAGTACTTTCTGAAATTCTGTAGATAGCACTGAACAGTGATGAATTTCTTGTCATGTATAATAAATGTGAAAAAGCAACAAAAGTGAACTTCTGGTTCCCCAATATTCTAGGTGCGCCTTCAGAATAGACACTTAGTCTTTTCCAAGAAAAAGATTGGAGAGAGATGTTCTGTTGTGATATAAAGATTACAGGTAAATTTATTCAGAGATGGTAACTAATTTAATATCTATTATATAAAATTTTTGGAGTGATTGTATATGTTGATTACTTTAAGGAAAGAAACAGTTATAATTAGTGAAAAATGAAAAAAAATCCTGTCTTTGGATTAGAACAGATGGTGTTAAAATGTGAAAAAAATTGTAAACAACAAACATCACATGTACATTTCCAGAGAAAGCTATTTTTATATTTTGATATAAAAATAGGTTATGGATAACTTTTATATTTTAATATAAGCAAATGGCATTAGGGGACACTTTGTAAAATGTATAGTATCTGTTTAAAAATATGTTTTTGTTTGTTTGTTTTTGGGATGGGAGTCTCACTCTCTCACCCAGGCTGGAGTGCAGTGGTGTGATATCAGCTCACTGCAACCTCTGCCTCCTGGGCTCAAACAATTCTCTGCCTCAGCCTCCCCAAAAATATGTTTTTATAGCAGCAAGAGTCCAGACAACTTTATAGTTTTTAATAATTATAATTTTCGTCAACTAAATTACATGTCTTTTTGAACAGTTCATTAAGTTTTCACTTATTTTCAGACTTTGCTCTGGGAAGTCTCACATTATTCAATGGTGTATTTTTCTGAACTAATTTGTTTTCTGTTTTTTGAAAGTTGGCAAAAAATAATATGCACAAACTCAGAAAATGAAAGTAAATTATCTTTCGGAAGTAGAGGTTTAAAATTTGGAATCCAACTGATTATTTTCCTGTGCTTTGATACTGGGGAAAACCTGTGCTTTAGCTTTATGGAGCTTTTCTTATTTGGCATGGTAGAATCTTAATAATTTCTAATTTTATTTGAAACTTTTATAAAAGACAGAGAAAAAACAATTCAGATAATTTTATAGAAACTCACAAAGTTTTGGGTGTTTTGAGTTTTTCTCCATTCCTTTTCTGAAACAATCATAGAAAGCTGGAAATTGTTGAGATGTCAGTTAATAAGACCTCCCACCCTCATCCTCCATTTGAAGAAGAAGAAACAAAGTTAATTGCCCATAGGTCGACAAAATTACCTAGGTCTCCTCATTCTTACACAAATACCAGTCCTGGGTTAAAATGCCATGGGCTGATGAAAGAAGGAACAGCCATGACTGTTGGTCCAGGCCCCAGAGAGCATCTGGAGGCACCCAGGAGGCTGGCAAATGCCTGTTAAAAAAGTGAATCAAAAAACAAGATATGGAAGAGAAGGACAGCATTGAGGTAAAGGACTAGTTTCTTCTCTTTCAGCTGACTATTTCACTCTAGTCAGTGTCAAACAGATGGTGGTTACTTTAACTATTTTGTCTATTCTTGTATTACATTTAATACACTCTTTTTGTGTATCTTGGTGTTATAGTGCTGCCTGGGCGAATGTAGATCTCATTATTTTAAGCCAGAAGAAAACAAGTTGCTGATTTAAGTATATTATTTTAGCACAATGTGATTATAATAGTGTTTCCATCTGGAAGGTCCTACTCATCTTTCAGACCTGTCTCTCATATACTGAGCTAGGAAGACTAGTACAGCCTTACTAGAAGATAATTTGACAACATAATTCCAAAGATTAATATGGGTCTCATATTTAGACTATATCCCTTGACCCACATAGAATAATTACATTTATAGATATTTAGCCTAAAGAAGTAATTGTGGGTGCTCTTCATAATATTGTTTATATAGGAAAATTTAGAAAAAACATAAATAACAAGGATTGAATATCATACATTATTATATATTCATTAAATGACCATGTAAAAACAAAATGCTGACATTAAAATATATTACTGAAATATTTTAAAAATGAATTATAGGATACAAAATATTTAATGGATATACATATCTGAAAGAGCATATGTTAAAAACAGTTGTGTCTTGATGTCTAGATGGGAGAAATTACAGGTAATTTTTATTTTTCCATCAGAATCTTTAAAAATTTCATAATAAGCCTATATCATTTATATAATAGCAAAAATGCTATTACGAAGTCAGTCAAAATTCATGACAGACTAAAATAAACTGGTATCAAAATATAATTTCAATGAAAATTAATTACAATGTAGATATGTACTACATTATGATAGCTGGCTCCACCAGGCTTCACAGCTTTTAAGAAGATTCTTTTAAAATTGATTACTAACAGAGGAAGAAGAAAGATGAGACAGAATGGACAGAGTCATGATGGGAGTTTAGACAGACGAATATGTGTTTATTGAAGCATATTTCTATTAACTGCTTTAAGATGATACCCAGCCTGGCATGGTGGTTCATGCCTGTAATTGCAGCACTTTGAGAGGCTGAGGCAGGCAGATCACCCGAGGCCAGGAGTTCAAGACCAGCCTGATCAATATGGTGAAACCCCATCTCTACTAAAAAAACAAAATTAGCGAAGCATGATGGTGGGTGCCTGTAATACCAGCTACTAGGGAGGCTGAGGAAGGAGAATCTCTTGAACATAGGAGGCGGAGGTTGCAGTTAGCCGAGATCGCTCCACTGCACTCCAGCCTGGGTGACAGAGTGAGACTCGGTCCCAAAAATAAAATAAAATGAATACAATAAAATGATAGGCATAAAAAGAAGACTGTAGGTACACAAAGAAGCAAGGAGGGTTCATTTTACCTGTTCTCAGTTCTTCTATCATACTTTTAATACATAATGTTAGCTTATATTATTTTCCTGTACTTGCTAAAAATTAATATGACTTCCACCCTCACCCAATAAGGTATTAATAATATTGTCCCTTGATACCTACATCATCTTGTTTCTGATGTATTCGTTCTAATAAATTTATGGTGCCAACTAAAGTTTGTTGGTTATCAGTTGGGTATTTTAGTTGCTCCCAGCTTTCCAGTTATTTGTTATCATTTCATAGCTATGGGATATAAAGCCAGCCAAGCATGTCTGCCTCTTAACCCAGTTACTTTAGTTCCTTGGCTGAATTCAGTCCCACACATGGATGAAAACAAATTTCATTTGAATTCTTAACCAGAGGGAAGTGCCTCTTTGGTGGGATCCAGAAGAGTTCTAAATAGCAAAATTGTGTTATGAGTAGTTTCTGAATGTCCAACAAGTTTGGCAGGATTTCACCTCTCAGTCCCCCATGAGGGTGCTTGTAAGTATAAAGTAGGACCTTATGCAAGAGTCTTAAGTTTATTAGTCATATTTACTTACCTTATAAAACCAAAATTATGTCTCTCAATTGTTTTGAAGACAGCTGCAGCTAGCATATCTATCCCTTTGGGTACTCTCAGACTTGGCTTATATAGTCTCAACTTTTTGGAACAGTTTAGATCCTGGCTACCACATTGCTATACTGCAGCAAACAAATTATTCAGAGCATATTATTATCGTGATTCACCACAGAGAGGGAACTTCAGATACAGGAAATTTCCAACGTTGTAGGGAATGGAAAACCTTGAAACAGTGTTATAACTATGGGAAGCAAAAATTTAGAATAGAGAGTTGGGTTTGAGGCACTGATTAGTTTGACTGGGAAAGTTGATTCTTAGATGGGGACAGAATAGATGGAGCTAAGAATATAATCAGAAAACTTAACCTGTATCTGGATTTAGAGTCCAGTTTCCTTTTACCACTAGGAAACAAATACCACTTTTATAGTTAATATATGTGTCAGGAATGTCCTATGTTTACAGTTTAAGGATTACAAATTAGTATTTCCTAATTTCATCTTGAACATCATTGTAATATTTATTCTCTTTTGAAGTTGGATATGTTAGTTTAGGACAGGAAACAGTAAACTTTTCTGTGAAGGGCCAGGGAGTAAATATTTTGGGGTCATAGAGTCTTTGTTGTAACTACTCAACTCTGTCATTGTGGCTTAAAAGCAACCAGAAATAATATGAAAATAAATGGGCTGTGTTCCTTGGTTTTTATTTCCAGAAACAGGAGGTAGGCAGGTTTGGCCTGCAGGCTGAAGTTTACACTCCTGGCTTAGGGTCACTTTTAGCTGAGACAAAAAGATCAGGGATCAATTTTAGATTTTAAATGTTTGTTGTATTTTTTGAAACATTCTAAACTCTTAGAATTATACTTTGTATGACTTTTAATCTTGTATTTTACACGTGCAACAGATTTTTTAAAGTAGCCAAATTTTAAAATGTTCTTGAGGTGTCCTAAAACTCAGTCCAGTTTTGCTTAATATACAAGTAATTTGAGAGACGGTTGACTTAGTAATATGTCTCTATATTCTGTGAAGAGCCAGTGATAACCTTCTTTTGCCATGAAGTCCCGAAATATCTTTATGAATTTTATTTGTTTTCACATCAAACCTGAGTTACACATAGGAAGCTGTCTCTTAAGCTGGCTATTGAGCATATTCACACAATTTTGCAGATTATTGATAAGGTCTAGTGCCCTGAATCATAGTGAGAAAAATTCCTTAACACTAGGCAACTAGGGATTTTAGTAGGCTAAGAGGGATACTAGCCAAATATGGTTGCCTGGGCCTTTAGTAGACTAAAGGTTTACTCCTAAACCTTTCATTGTTAGGATGATATTATACAAAATGAGTCAATCCATTTACTTTGTTCTAAAAGACCGCATTTGCCGTCTTTGATTTTTAGACATTCAAATAGACCAAATAGCTTCCTTGATCTACTCTGAATTTCAAATTTTATTTTGCTTTTAATGTTTTATAATTTTGCTTCTCTATCACAACATGAATACTTTATAACCAAATATTATACTAACAATTGATTCTTGAAATATTCAGTTGATGAAATTACAAGGAAATGTCATAGAATCTCAGAGGTAAAAAGGATTTAAAAGATATCTATTTCCTCTTTTAATATCAGGTTGTAGGTATTGTCCAGGTGTTACATATATTTTTTTAAATACCGTAGTAGACTAGTGGACATTTTGTAGTTAACACTTACTGAATCCTATTGTAAAACAATTTAAAATAAACGTCGTTTCATGAAAGTAGGTTACCAACAACAATTGGGTATTCTACTTTCTGTTATTTTGTATAGTGATAACGGGTTATTTAGAGGTGAAATAAGCACTCACATTCTAAGTTCATTGAACTGAATCATAGCAGATGGGATTTTTTATACTAAACTTAAAGAAAGAATGTTGACTGACAGGGGGAAAAAAAAGAAGAGCCATAATTTTTAAGTTGTGTTTTTCTGAACTTTATAGTCTTTCATTTATAATTTACTATATTTCATGTTAATGAAAAACAAATCAAGACATTGGCCCACCAAGAGACAAAAGAGAGGAGACCATACTCTATGGAGGAAGTGTTTAAAAAGAGTTACTTTTCATTCCCCATTTATTAATATTCTATTTATATGCAGTGACAACCAATAGGGGTGGTTTCATTGTGAGCAATATGAGGGATTACATTATCTATAGATAATTTAAAAGTAATAAAAGTAAGTCTACATTTAAAATAATGAACATGCACTGACAATTCTGAACAGTGTCAGTTATTATGATGAAAATATTTCAATTAAAATATTTCCCCCCCCCAAATCCCTTGTTTTTGGTAAGGTTTAAATCAGGGAGGGGTTGGTAACTGTAATCTATAGACCAAATCCATAATATGACTTAAAAATAATTTGTGGAAATTTTTTTCCTCTTATTAGATAAGTCCTATATAATATCTTCAGTTTTTCTTGTTGGTTCACAAAAAGCCTAAAATACTTACTATGTGGCTCTTTAAATAAACAGTTTGCCAACCCTTACGTTTAATAGTTGCTGTGCTTAATGTTTTATTTTTATGTGGTACATATACAGAAGATTTATACACTTAAAAGAATTAGTTTTCTTTCTTTCTTTCCTTCTTTCTTTCTTTCTTCCTTTCTTTCCTTTCTTTTCTTTTCCTTTCTTTCCTTCTTTCCTTCTTTCCTTCCTTCCCTCCTTCCCTCCTTCCTTCCTTCCTTCCTTCCTTCCTTCCTTCCTTCCTTCCTTCCTTCCTTCCTTCCTTCCTTCTTTCCTTCTTTCCTTTCCTTCTTTCCTTCTTTCCTTCTTTCCTTCTTTCCTTCTTTCTTTCTTTCTTTCCTTCTTTCTTTCTTTCTTCCTTTCTTCCTTTCCTTTCTTTCTTTCTTGACAGAGTCTTGCTCTGTTGCCCAGGCTGGAGTGTAGTGGCATGATCTGGGCTCACTGCAAACTCTGCCTCCCAGGTTCAAGCGATTTTCCTGCCTCAGCCTCCCAAGTAGCAGGGATAACAGGTGCCTGCCACCACACCACCTAATTTTTATATTTTTAGTACAGACGGGTTTTACCATGTTGGTCAGGCTGGTCTCGAACTCCTGACCTCAAGTGATCCACCTGCCTCAGCCTCCCAAAGTGCTAGGATTACAGGCATGAGCCACTGTGCCTAGCTAAAATAAGTAGATTTTTTATCATTAATATTTTAAAAATATTGTTAATTTGGGAGAACTCATATAGAATGCCCCCAACATATAAGGATTTGACTACTTATATTGGTTTCCAAAATAAGTTTATAATGGTTCAGAAACATTTGAACTACCTTCATTTACTGCTAGTATGTCCAATCGTATAGTACCACATATTCTTATGTTAAAACATTGGAAGGAAACTGACACTGATTGTAAATCAAAGAAACAGAACTTCAGTTACTTCAATTCTGACATTCTATGTGACCACAAAAATGTTTGCAAATGAACAGAGTTAGCCTTGAAGAGTGAAAAATAGGCTCTAAAATGGTTCCTTGATGATTCTTGGTACACAAAACCTGCAAAGAATATTAGTCACACAACAATAAAATGTGAAGAAATGGATATTTAAGTAGCAAAAATATACAAATTTTGAAAAATTCCAGGAGAAATGACAAAAGGTGTTCTTACATTGCCAGAAAAAATAAAGAAGACAAAGTCAAATGTAGTTATTGTCAGAAAAAACTGAGTATTTGCTCTAGAAGACGGGATCAAATAATGTCAGGATTTACCATCATTTAGTCTTTTGCTCTGGTTTTTGCAGGAGAAAAGTGTTGGAAGTCTTTAATGACATATAACTGAAACTTATGATGAAGTTTCTGGTGAAGATGTTTTGGTAAATTATTTCAAGTATGAAGCCACTTGAAAGCTTCCAAAAGAAATCCTAAAAAAGCAAGGCCTTCAGTAATACTACAAATTCTGAAATTTGATATGAAACGGGATTTTCATATGTTTTTACCCAACTTAACCTTTAACACTTTTCCTATTTGTGCATCTCTTGCTGCACTGAAACTTTTCAAAATTGGCATCAATAAAAGAGTCTTTTTCTCCAATAATCTCTGAGTAAAGATAGATTGGCAAAAATCTGGATATACTGAACGTGAATATGTGAGGAAGCTTCATGTTTTATTGAATATGAATATGTGAGGAATATTCATATCCATGATCGTCATTAAACACAATATTGTTAATATTTATTATGGTGACAGATTGCTATGGTTTGAATGTGTCCCCTTCAAAATACAGATGTTCGAACTTAATGGCCAATGTAATAATATTAACAAGTAAGGTCTTTAAGAAATGATGATTAGACCATGAGGTCTCTTCCTTCAGAATGGGATGAAAGTCCTCATAAAGGAAGCTTCACATAGCATTCGAGTTGTTTGTGCTCTTCCTTCTCTTCTGCCACAGAAGCACACAATATTTGTTCCCTACAGAGGATGCAGCTTCAAAATGCCATCTTGAAAGCAGACAGAGAAGTCAGCACAGATGATCATGCCCTTATGTTGGACTCCCCAGCCTCCAGAATGTGAAAAAATACCGTTTTTTTTCTTTATAAATTAACTGGTGTCAGATATTTTTGTTATAGCAGAAAATGTGAAGACACAGATCAGTGTATAAGATTTCTCCCAGTTTGTCAAACAAAAAAACCCCACATTAATGTAATTAAAACTAGTAATCTGTTGGTGGGAATGTAAATCAGTTCAACCATTGTGGAAGACAGGGTGGCAATTCCTCAAAGACCTAGGGGCAGAAATACCATTTGACCCAGCAATCTCATTAGTATGTATATACCCAAAGGAATACAAATCAGTCTATTATAAAGATACATGCATGCATAAGTTCAATTCAGCACTATTCACAATAGCAAAGACAAGGACTCAGGCCAAATGCCCATTAATGATAGATTGGATAAAGAAAATGTGGTACATATATACCGTGGACTACTATGCAGCCATAAAAAGGAATGAGATCATGTCCTTTGCAGAGACATGGATGGAGTTGGAGCCATTATCCTCAGAAAATTAACACAGAAACAGAACACCAAACACTGAATTGTTCACATGTTAAGTGGGAGCCGAACAATGAGAGCACATGGACACATGGGGGTGAATAACATACCCTGAGGCCTGCTGTTGGGGAGGCGGGCAGGGAGGGCATCAGGAAGAAGATCTGATGGATGCTGGGCTTAATACCTAGGTGATGAAATGATCTTTTCAACAAACTATCATGGCACACATTTACCTATGTAACAAACCTGCACATCCTGCACATGTATTTCAGAACTTAAAAGTTGGAAAAAGTTAATCCAATATTTTTTTCTTTTTTGGTTTAATAATTTTTAATTTTTTAGTAGAAATAATTATATAAAATGTATATATAAGATACATATATTTATGATATACATATAGATTTACAAAGTTCAACAAAAACGAATTTTCAAAATCTTCAAAGAAAACAACTTTTTTCTTCCTATTGTTATTCTTTATTTCATATCATAATTTATTACTGAAAATAATTTTGTTGTATAGAAGAGGGTATTGTTTAAAAGTTATATGTTCCAGGTATAAAACATTGCAGGCTTGTGCCTGCTTTCATATGTACAGACATTATGAAAAAGAAAAAGTCAATCTTTTTAAGCTTATATTGCTAGTCAGTGTGTTATACTATGGTTAATAACACTGTGTATTTCCTTATCTTTGTTGACTTTTCCATATAGTTACTCATGGTTTCTCTGTCTTAATTTGACTCACATAATGCAGTAAACCTACTAATTCTGAACAATAAGAAAAAAAAAAACCAAGCAAACAAATATAGCTTACTTATTAATTTGATTTTGAATTGGTGAGAACTTAGAATTTCAGCTTTAAAAATATATTGCATAGAGCTGGAGTGGTAAATCCTCTTGATGTTTTACTTCCAGTGAAGGGAGAGATATTAGTGAAATGACCCTGGGCCCCCGCTCTATTTTCAGGCACTCTTCCCCTGGAAGATGGAGTTGTAGGGAGGAGGGATGGAAAGCAAGGCACAAGCTAATTGTTGAATTTGAAGTATAAACTGGACATGTAAAGCACACCCCTTATTCCTCTTTTCTGCTGCCTGGATCTGGTGCCCTAGTGCAGTCTTCTCTTCATTATGATAAATCTACCTGTTTCTAACCAGCACTACCATGATTGAGAGCTAAATTCACATAATTCTGGTGTTTAGAATTAAGGAAACCCATTTATTTTTGGAATTAATTCCCACTCCTCAATATGAGCTTAATGATGGTAATGCATTCATACAATGTACTTTACTCTATAGTCTTATTTTCAAATGGATTCAGAATTTGAGTGGAGATGGAAATGCAATTTACTGGGCCTCCTCAGAGACCCAATTGTGAACACTATCAATTTTGTGGGATATATTTTAAATAACATCCTTTCAGCATATAATTTTATATTTTGAGGGGATTGTGCTAATGCTAATAACAATGTAAAAATTTAAAGAGTTATTAGAAAATTTTGATTGATAATGTAAATACAAATTGAAAAATACGCAAAAAATTTACTCTGAAAAGTGAGTTCTTAGAAAATTACACTTCAGATTGTCCTTTGTTAACTGCTCACTGTCATTTTTACTATAAATATTTAATTAGGAGAAAATAAGGATAATGCTATCTTTATGTTCTACTGTTATAACTTAAGAGCAGTAAGTTTAAAAAGAAAATTTATTATTAAAATCTGCTTTATAAATATTGGACTATTTGCCTTATATTTGAAGCATGTAATTTCATATATTATCTGAACTTATTAAATTCATAAGATTTAACAGAAAAAACAGGGACAATTGTATATTCATTATATGCTTCTGATATCTTAGAATGTTCTTTCTTCTCTTTTTTATTATGCTTTCAGTTCTGGGATACAAGTACAGAACGTGCAGGTTTGTTACATAGCTATACATGTGACATAGTGGTCTTCTGAACCCATCAACTCGTCATCCAGGTTTTAAGCCCTGCATGCATTAGGTATTTGTCCTAATGCTCTCCCTCCCGTTGTGCCCTACCCACCGACAGGCCTGGGTGTGTGATGTTCCCCCCCTAGTGTCCCTGTGTTCTTACTGTTTAACTACCACTTATGAGTGAAAACATGCAGTGTTTGGTTTTCTGTTCCTGTGTTAGTTTGCTGAGAATGATGGTTTCCAGGTTCATCCATGTCCCTGCAAAGGACGTGAACTCATTATTTTTTACGGCTCCTTGGTATTCCATGGTATATATGTGCCGCATTTTCTTTATCCAGTCTAACATTGATGGGCATTTGGGTTGGTTCCAAGTCTTTGCTATTGTGACTAGTGCTGCAATAAACATACATGTGCATATGTCTTTATAGTAGAATGACTTAAAATCCTTTGGGTATATACCCAGTAATGGGATTGCTGCGTCAAATGGTATTTCTAGTTCTAGATCCTTGAGGAATTGCCACACAGTCTTCCACAATGGTTGAACTAATTTACACTCCCACCATCAGTGTAAAAGTGTTACTATTTGTCCACATCCTCTCTGGCATGTGTCGTTTTCTGATTTCGTAATGATCGCCATTCTAACTGGCATGAGATGGTATCTCACTGTGGTTTTGATTTGCATTTCTTTAGTGACCAGTGATGATGAGATTTTTTTCATATGTTTCTTGGCCACATAAATGTCTTCTTTTGAGAGTGGCTGTTCATATCCCTCATGCACTTTTTGATGGGGTTTTTTTTTCTTGTAAATTTGTTTAAGTTCCTCATAGATTCTGGATATTAGACCTTTGTAAGATGGATAGATTGTGAAAATTTTCTCCCATTCTGTAGGTTGCCTCTTCACTCTGATAATTTCTATTGCTGTGCAGAAACTGTTGTGAAGGACCTCTTCAAGGAGAACTACAAACCACTGCTCAAGGAAATAAGGGAGGACACAAACAAATGAAAAAAAAAATTTATCCTTATGCATAGGAATAATTAATATCGTGAAAATGGCCATACTGCCAAAAGTCATTTATAGATTTAATGCTATTCCCATCAAGCTATGATTCACTTTCTTCACAGAACTAGAAAAAACTACTTTCAATTTCATACGGAACCAAAAAAGAGCCCGTATAGCCTAGACAATCCTAAGCAAAAAGAACAAAGCTGGAGGCATCACCCTACCTGACTTCAAAGTGTACTACAAGGTTACAGTAACTAAAAAAAAGCATGGTACTGGTACCAAAACAGATATATAGACCAAAGGAACAGAACAGAGGCTTCAAAAATAACACCACATGTCTACCACCATCTGTTCTTTGACAAACCTGACAAAAACAAACATTGGGGAGAGGATTCCCTATTTAATGGTGCTGGGAAAACTGGCTAGCCATATGCAAAAAACTGGAACTGGACCACTTCCTTACACCTTATACAAAAATTAACTCAAAATGGATTAAAGACTTAAACGTAAAACCTAAAACCATAAAAACCCTAGAAGAAAACCTCGGCAATACCGTTGGGAACATAGGCATGGGGAAGTACTTCATGACTAAAACACCAAAAGCAATGGCAACCAAAGCCAAAATTGACAAATGGGATCTAATATGTTCTTTATTTTTTACATAATTTATTTCTAGCCATCTAATTTAATGTGGTTAAAATGTTGTCATGTCATTATATAATTAAAATAGAAGTATATATTTATGAATTTTGCTTGAAAATAATATATATCAAGCTAATTTTAGATATAATCCATTTTATTTTAAGGTCCCAGAAAATAATAGCAAGATATTTTAAAAATAATTTTTCAAAGCACCCAGTGTACTTTATATGTATTTTTTATTAGTAATAGCAGTAATACTGCTTTTGGGTCAGAGCATACTAATATATAGATAGATAGGTAGATAGATGGATGGGTAGATAGGTATTTTTCTTTTAAACATGAATAAGAAAACTATTTTTTTGAACTTCTCCTCATAGGAAAAGTGGCTTAGATATATAATAGGCAAGATTTCTGTAGAGATAAATTCAAGTCAAAAATTTTGCTAAAATTGAATGAAACCCCCAAATTGAAACTATACAAGGGTGTCAGGTAAACTGTATTCAAGCAATATTTATAAAATCATTCTACTGTGATGGCATTGGGATTATAAAGAAATAAAATACTTCACAGATAGTAAACAGGTTTAGAGAAAGTGGGATTTACTTTACTACTAAAGTAGAATCTACTTTAAAGCAGATTCATTGTTAGTCAACAACTTCCATGTATATACTTCATCCCTTCTCTCAGTCTAAAACAACTTTTTTTTCAGTAGTCTTTTTAAATATCAGTATTTCTTTGAAGCTTAAAAAAGGCAATTTCAAAAAAAAAAAAAAAACCCAAAGTTACTCCATCGGCAATACTTGTAGTACATACTGCATTACAATATGTTTAAGATATTTTTATGATACCTACAGTGAGTTATTAAAAGACAGATAAGTCTTTTCCAGGTATATTCCAAATATTGAGAAAAATTCATGTTGGAGCATGTAATAACATATAAAATGTTCTCCTGGTGTCAACATCAGAGGTAAATGAACCCTCCTACATTCCAGAGTAGCATTTCTTAGGGTTTAATTAGGCAGGTAAGAAATTGTGACAATTACAGAGTTTTGGCTATTCCTTATTTGGGATTCTGGTTCAAATTCATCCCATGTGCTTTCCCTTGATGACACCTCTTTACATTCACCCCAATAAAGCCTAATTGACTTTTACTCCTTAATGTTCCCACATTCCTCTTTTTATGTTTTTCATCACACAAATGATCCTATCATAACCTAGAATTTTAATTATCTGTGACAATGTTTGTCTCCCCTGCTTGCTAAATTTGTGGAATGTAGTGATCATGACATGTTCATTTTTATATTTTCCATATTGCTTAGTAATTGTACACAGCTCATAATTAGAGTTGATTTTAGTCTTAATACTTCTGAATATGTAAACTGGAAAAGGCAGAAAATACAAAATTCAGATTGGCATGCTTACGTGATTTGCCAGGACTTTTGGCAAAGTAGAAGCAGGCAAAAATAGAAATATAATAGAAAAAATAGCAGAAGGTAGAAATAAAAATAATAGAGTTAGCACAGCAGAAATAGGATAAAATGAGATGTACTGTAGCTGACAACAAAACTACTACTTAAGACAAGATATGCATGTGTATCTGTTTTAAATGTTAGTAGAGAAAACAGCTTTAGCTTTCTAAGAAATACTGAAGAGTGGGGATGGGATGAATCACCCAGCAGGGCACGTAAAGTGAATCTGTTTACATGCTATTCATGTTGTTTCTCTGAAAAGGGTCTTTGGCGATAATTAGTTTGCCTTTTGCTAGAAACAGAAGACTCCCCGATGTCTTTAATATATATATTACATTTAGACCCAAATTCATGAGTAGATGGTAGCACTGAGGTTTATCTAAATATTGGTGATTTTCAGCAATTTTTTTCTTGTCATATATTTCTTTTTTTGTCTCCTTTTAAACTTTCTACCTTTCTTCTTCCACATTTGTTTCCTTTCTCTCTCTCTGTGTGTGTGTGTGTGTGTGTGTGTGTGTGTCTGTCTGTCTCAGTTCTGTTTCCCTCCTTCTCTGTTTCTAAAGTCTTAACAACTTTGTATATATGTAAGAATACTGAGTTTGCTGGATGTGCTTACAAGATTTAAAATTCTGGAACTTGACAGTTTTTGATAGCAGTTTATTCCTTCAATGCTGACTCTACACATGAAGGTGCTACCCGAATGGTCCTCTAAATCTATGCTTGCTGCCATTTTATGTCTCTGCGTAGTCCCACTCTTGGTATCAGGTCTGGGTTTTAGAATAAAACTATGGTTGTGATTCAGAAACACCTGGTGGTTTGCTGGTGGGAATGCATTGGTGAAGTCCTTCTGGAAAGAAATTTAGCAATGCTTAACAAAACTGTAAATGCACTTACCTTTTGATGAAGCAATACCACTTCTAGGAATGTATGCTGAAGTTACATCTCCAACAATATAAAAATTCATGAATAATGGGTAATTCATTGCAGCATTGTTTATAATTTCAAGAGAATAGTTGAATAAACTGTAAAACATATGATAAATGTGTTTATTTTAGATTGGTTCCCAGGATATACTGATAAGTGAAAAAAGGAAAGTTCAAAAGCGTACCTGAACTATGCTATTTTTAAGTAAGAAAGTAAAGGATGTAAGAAAATTCACATCTGTTCATTTTTGTAAAATAAATATTTAGGAGGGCTGAGTGAGAAAGGAGTGAAAATGAATGGGGAATGGAACCAAGTTAGTATGAGAATGAGGAAGGAATGATGCTACTTACAGTTTAACGTTTTGTATTATTTTGACTCTGAAAAATGTAAATAATGTTCATTTTTTCCCACTCCCTAAATAAGTAATAAAAATCAACCTGAAGGAGGAGAAAGCCCCACATTGAATATAAGGAGTAATTAGTGAACCTTACTGTATTACAAATGAATAATCTAATCACACTGAAGGGGATAGGAAAGCAAAGAACTCACCTAAGTAACTTTGAAAAATAAAAACTTAACTGGATAATGTAAGACTGAAGACAAAAAGAACTGTACAGAAGTACTGTACTCTAATTAGTAAATTTATTTTTCACATGCATATGGTTAACTGAAACTATTTTATATATGCTAGGTTTGAACAAGAAAGAGAATATATTTAAGATAATATTGTCTAATTTTTTCACTGTCAGAGAAAGAAGTTTTAACAAAGAAAGATGGAAGGCTAGGAAGAAATTTATGGTGGATTGGAATTGAGGATATTAGTATGAATTTATAGGTGATACCTACATGCATATATAAATGTACGTACATAAATAGATATAGAAATAACTACAAATTTGTGTTTTGTAGGGTTAGTATACATGCATATGTATACATATATTTACCCATACACACAGATATATATATATATATATCTCCTTGCTCTGTCTGCTGAGACAGCCAAAGAGCAATAATATTTTAGTGGCAATAAGTACACCTAACACCCATATTTTGGTTTCTGTATCCCATGGTCTAATTAAGAAAACAAGAGCTCAAAAAATCTTTGCAGAAGTTGTTGATCCCAAGGCTTCAGCAGGGAAAATGTAAGGTGGACCTGGACTATTTCATGATAACAGAAAATAATAAAGTGGTTAGAAAATAGGATAACTTAAAAGGACACAGAGTTCGTAATGGCCAAAGGTAGAAAATGTGAGCAACAAAATAATGGTAGAATTGTGTTATAACCCATCATCCACAGAATAAAATAACTATGAGTTCATATTGATATATAAATAAGTAAATAAATAATTGGTGGTGAAAGGACTACTTGCATAAGAATTTCAATTAATAAATTTAAAAGGAAAAAATGATTCATGAAATCATCATTAGGCAATATTGTTACAGGTAGGATTGGGTTAATGCTAAAAATCAGTCAGTAAAAGTTTGAGGAGAACAGAATAACATCATCCCAATACTCTCTCCCAGATATTTTTCAATAAAAAGATAACTTTACAGTGAGAGAGAACTCCTTAACCAAATGACTAATGTTAACATCATCAGTAATAAACATGATACACAGAGAACACTATATTTCTGGGCACTCTTGCTAAAAATATACAACCTTACCACAATTTAGGAAAACATTGGATGAATCTAAGTTTAAGCACATTTTTCAAAACAACTGGCCAGTACGCAAAAGTATTAAGGTCACGAAAAACAAGGCAAGATTGAGAAACTCTCACATACTGGAGGAGAGAAGAAGACACAACTAAATGCAATGTAAGATCCTGGATTGGAGCAGAAACAAAAAGACATTAGGGGAAAAAAAACTGGTAAAGTCATGTAAGATCTGTGGTTTGGTTATTAACATTTTACCAATCTTTGACATCCTGGTTTGATAATTCTGTTATTTGTAAACATGATATAATACATAATATTACACAATACGTTGACATTTGAGGAAACAGGATTAATGTATACATAAACTTTCTCTACTATTTTGTAGCATCCTGTATGTCTAAGATTATCTTGAAGTACAAAGTTAAAAAAGCAATGATAAAGGCTACAATTAGAAAAAAAGAAAATTATTTGTATCAATAGAAGCATAATTCAAAATTAACTATTGAGTGAACAAAGTAATTTGCAGGAAAAGAGTTTAAATCAATAAATAATACCACATTATATATTGGGACATACCTATGCAGTAAAAAGAGAACTGACTGATAAATACATACTTCAGAAGAGTTGTTACTTATGGAAAGCAAGAAAGGAGAATAGGAGATGAAAGAAATCCAGAGGATACTGTATCTGTTTTATTTTCTTTAAAAAAGTAGGATGAGTGTGGCAAATGTTAGGATTTCATGTATCTGGATGGCAGGTTCGCATGTGTTAGGTCCTGTGAGCTTAAATTATTCTGAATAAAAAGATTAAGAGAAAATGTAATGTATCAAGTAGGTTCCTTTAAATAAAGAGTGAAAAAACTTGGCTGGGATCTATATGTTGATGAAAAGCATTTTGAAAGTTCTAACTCATACTTGCTGGTGTTTTGCAATAAAAAACAGCTTTAAGCTAGTAATATTGACCTGATTTTTACTTTTTCCTTTGGATTTTATACTAAAAAACACTATTTTATGATTTTTAAGTATTTATATCTACATATAATCTACACACAAACATAAAATGCCTTGACTTTATAGCCAATTACCTAGAGTAGAAATCACACGCTATTGTCCTATGGGTCGAATTTGGGCCATACAGTGTTTTGTTTGGCCTACATTGTGTTTTTAATAAAATTAAGCCAACGTTTAAACATTGAGATGTTTTACTTAGAGAACCAGACTTCTGGCTTCTTGTGAATAGAAAAACAAGAGGCTGACAGCACTGGCTCTGTGTTCTAAATGGGCTGTAGTACATGGTGATAGCCTCATTTGGACAGGCTTGAGTGCTCCATTCCCTAGAGCCCCCACTATTCATACCAAGTATGTATCTGCACCTACATTTGTCATTTCATGTCTTGATTTTACCTGCTTGACTTTGGGACCTAGAAGTTTGAGATATCTGAGTTCTAATATAAAACATCAACTTTTCTTTTTTTGGAGAAACTTGAGTGTGCGTGTGTGTGTTAAAGCATAGGTTAAAAAAGTGCAAGCTATATCTTTCTTCCTAATTTGATTTTCTCAAATACGCTATGTAAATAGGTAGTTTGGAGTAAGTAACCTAAACATAGGATTGGCCTTAGAAAGACTTAGTATTACAAAACTAATTACACCAACAATCCCTAAAGCTATCTAAACAAGATCAGCTGAACTTCCCTCTAATGAATGCAAAAATGCAGTATTGTTTAATTTATCAAACTCTGAATCACATTTTTCTCTAGTTCTTATTTTATTTCCCTACTTCCTTTTGTTTTATTAACGCATTAGAGATAGTATCATACACAGATAACTTGAACTCTGTAATGGAAACTATGGTCTGTTGCCTGTTAATTAAATATCACACAAATTTAATAAGCAAATCCTGCCAAAAAGAACATGTTCTCTATAACTTAAGATTAAATTCTCATTTTATTACTGATTGACCATTGTTTTTTAGTACTGGCAAATGTGTATTATGCTCATAAAATTTTGTTCATTACTATGCAAAACTTCAAGGGTTCTTGTTCTTGGCAACCCCCACCCCCCCAAATAGCTTCAGAGTTCTGGATTTATTCTTCTTTAAAAAAATATTTCGGCTCAAGCCTGTAATCCCAGCACTTTGGGAGGCCGAGACGGGCGGATCACGAGGTCAGGAGATCGAGACCATCCTGGCTAACACGGTGAAACCCCGTCTCTATTAAGAAATACAAAAAACTAGCCGGGCGAGGTGGCGGGCGCCTGTAGTCCCAGCTACTCGGGAGGCTGAGGCAGGAGAATGGCGTGAACCCGGGAGGCGGAGCTTGCAGTGAGCTGAGATCCGGCCACTGCAGTCCAGCCTGGGTGACAGAGCGAGACTCCGTCTCAAAAAAAAAAAAAAAAATATTTCTTTCTCTTTTCTCCCCTTTTAAAAAAATTATCATTAGGAGCACTATATCTGTGGCCTTGTGGATATAACATTGAGACACTGAGTAGCAGTTACAAGAACTAATGTCTTAATATGCCAGTAACCTCTTCTGAACCACTAGTTAGATCAGAACCTTTTGGAAACGTTCCTGGGCTGATTTCCTGAATTTAACCTATAAACCCAGGGTGAGCAGATAGAAAGACATTCCAAGGAACAGGCAAGGTCTCAGGCACTCTTCCTCCATTTCTGATTTTGAGAAATGTCAGTGTATCTTCAACCTATTCTAAGCCTCATCTACTAGTTTTCTGACTTCTGGTATAAATACCACTGCTCCTCTGATTTTCTGATCTTGCTCCTTGATTTATAAAAGGCTTCTAATCTCTAATATTCACCTAGATTTCATGTTTTAGTCACTAATTTGTTCCTTATTCCTGACTTATACTCCTTGATGACTTGACATTTTTAGTATATACACCAGATATTCCAAATGAATTTTCTGTTTTGATGCTCATAAAGGAAGATATTTTCATGTATAATGTAATCTCATGAGTGTGTCCAGATTTCAGAAATAGTTTCCTTAATTTCTCAAATCTTGTGGGTATTAAAACAACTAGTACCACTGCTTCTTTTTCTGGCACGCCTATAAGCACTTTAGGAAAACATTAACGCAATTATTGGGTGAAAAGTTATATAGGGATAAACTTGAATTTTCACTGATTTATTTTAAAATAAAATATAGAAACTTTGCTATTTTAACTTTTATTTACATTACATCGATTGTAAACTGACTACAATGGACTAGCTTATTTAGACTCAGTGGGTGTGACTCAAAGACAAGTATTCTAACAGGGTCCTATATCCTCAGTATAAACTGATTGAGGCAAAATATGTTTGAATTTTTTCCATGTAAGGAAATTATGTTCTTGAAAAGAAAAGAAAAAAAAAAAAGAAATGAACTAATTATTCATGCACTCATTTGTGTATCAATCAGAAGAGAGCAAACTTGTCCAAAGTAATTAGAGGTGGGCAGGTTCTATATAATCACCTAAAGAAAGAGGTCACTTTCTGTCATTTGCATGTTTTTAAACACTGACTGGATGAGACTAAACTAACCAGAAAATCAGGACAAAAAATGCAAAGCATTTTAGACAGGACCTTTGCATTAGTCAGGGTTCTCCAGAGAAACAAAACTAATAGGCTGGCTCTCTCTCTTTCTCTCTCCAGATAGATAGATAGATAGATAGATAGATAGATAGATAGATAGATAGATAGATAGATAGATTAGATAGATAGATAGATAGATAGATAGATAGATAGATAGATAGATAGATAGATAGATAGATTAGATAGATAGATAGATAGAAGAAAATATTTATTATGGGAATTGACTCACAAAGTTATGGAGACTGAGAAGTCTCATAATCCGCCTTTTTTTATGCTGGAGAACCAGAAAAGCCAGTGGTGTAATTCAGTCTGAGTCCAAAGCCCGAGAGCCAGGACAGCCAGTGCTGTAATGCTGTGTGAGTCTGAAGGCTTGAGAACTGGAGGGTAGGCTGCTTATGTAAGCCCAGAGTGTGAAGACCCAAGAACAAGGAGCTCCAGTATCTGACGGCCGAAGAATATGGATGTGGGTTCTCAAAGGATTAGATGAGTCCACCAACACTGGTCAGGGCAGATCTTCTTTACTCAATCTACTGATTCAAAATGTTGATCTCTAACACCCTTACAGAAACACTCACAAATAATGTTTTACCAGCTATCTGAGTTTTTATGTGTCAAGTTGACACATAATATTAACCATCAGGAATCCACACCTTGTCAACTTGGGACCATATGTATCTTCTTAAACCATACTTAATCTCCATATAAAGACAGCAAGAATGTTATAATTTCATCTAACATTATGTGACTATCCTAAATGTAACAAAAACCAAACTAATCCCATCCCCAGAAGAGGAGGTAAAGTCTTGGTAAGGTCTTGGTTGAGGTTTACTCCTCTTCTGATGTTCCATAATTAAATGCAATGATGTAAAATTAGCAATACTTAAATATGCTATAAAGTCAATACATCTTATATGATTTAAAAAAGGGAAAGAAAACAGGTATTTACTGAATATATGTATATAGTCACATAAATCTAGGCATAGCAAAATGGGGAGAAAATGCTCATGACAATTACAGTCTTCATTTTTATGACTGGTTACATATAACTACCTTCTTCTACTTCCCATTCTGTACCTACCTTGTCTTCAGCAAGCACCTCAGCTGGTCATAGTACTTCATCTAGTGGAGTGACCCAAACCTTTGTTCCTAAAGGGTCTGGATTATTTGTAGTGCTGCCAGGATTGGGTTGTCATAGTTTTCAATTGAGCTTAATCACAAGTCATGGTTATTCTAAGAGACAACCCAAGGGATTTCCTGTATCCTAGGCATGCTCTTCCTTATCTCTATTGAGGAGGAGGCTTCCAATTTTGTCTTGATCAATCATTCCAGTGAATACCATAACTCCATTCATGGCCTGTTGACTCAGAGGCACAAGGAGCCCAAAGTGGCTGGGCGGTAGTCTTAATTTCCAGTTCAATGAAATCATTGTTATGTCTTCCATAGGGTGGAAGCATTTCTCCCTCTGGAACGAAGAACTCTAGGCCAGCAGGGAATAGAGTTGTGGGAATAGGGAGCAAACATTTTGTTAAGGGGCTACTAGGGGTATTGATGAGTAGTGCCACTCCCATTTCCACCACTTAATTCCTGGGTCTTTTAATCCTGCTTATTAGATAAATAGTACCATATTGTATATGGTACCATATATTGGATTCAGAACACATAAAACCTTATGGAGAAACTAATCCCAGCTATTTCCACCCAGTCAGTGCTATAACTGAATCTTTAAAATGTTAATCATTCTAGTAAGCCATCTGCTTTGGGATGGTGGGGGAACATGGTAAGATTAGTGAATTCCATGAGTATGGGCTCACTGCCACACTTTTTTGGCTGTGAAGGGAGTTTCTTAGTCAGTAGCAATGATGTGTGAAATACTGTGATGGCGGATAAGACATTGTGTAAATCCATGGATAGTAGTTTTAACAGAAGTATTGCATGGCAGGGAAGGAAATCCATACACGGGTGAGTTTCAATAAGAACAAAATGTTGTCTCTTCCATGATGGACACTGTCCAATGAATTCAACCTGCTGCTAGGTAGCTTGCTGATCACCCTGGGGAATGGTACCATATTAGGGGTTCAGTGTTTGGTCTTTGCTGTATATTGGGCATTAAGTGGTGGCCATAGCCACGTCGCCACATTGGCCTTGGTGAGTATAAGTGCATGTTGCTGAACCCATGCATAAACTCTATCCCTGATACCAGGATCACTTTGTTCATGAGCCCATTGGGCAATGACAAGGATAGCTGGGGAAAAAAGGCTGACCAGTATCCACAGAACACATTATTGTATCTACTTGATTATTAAAATTTTCCTTTGCTGAGGTCACCCTTTGGTGAGCATTCACGCGGAACACAAATACTTCATGTTTTTGCCCATTTAGAGAAGTCTATCTACATTTCTTTCTCCAAGTTTGTCACCAATTTTGTAATCATATTCCCTCAAAGCAAAGTGCACTGCCCCAAATTCTGCCCACTGGGAGGATTTCCCTTCACTACTGTCCTTCAGTAATATGCCAGGGAGGGGCTTCAGTGCTGCAACTGTCAACTTTTAGGTGGTACCTGCATGTTGTGCAGAACCATATATAAACCAGAACGTAGTCTTTTATTCCTCTGTTGATCATTGGGAACTCCCCATGAGCCTAATAGTGCAGGCTGAAAGAGAGAAGGCAGTGTAGGAAAAGGGGGGCTCCGAGGCATTTGGGCCACTTCTTCATGTAATTTACTTGTGCTTTCAGGGCCTACTCAGGTTCCATCATGAATATACTACTTCCATTTGATGATGGAGTGTTGATGTGCATGCCTAACTGTATGACTTCGTGGTCAGATAACACCCAGTCCATAAGGGGCAGATAGGTTCACATAGTAACTTGGTAGCCCGTGGCCAAGTGTTCATTTTCCACTAAAGCCAAGAAATGTCTCTCAAAAGAAAGCAGAATGATTATCTATAGATTATGGCAGATCCTTGTTCCAAAATCCTAAAGGCCTGAGTTGTGATTCACCTATGGGGGCCTGCTGAAGGCTCTAACCAGTATTCCTATCTTCTACCAATACCCAAACATCATTGATTCTATTGGATCATATAGCCCAAAAGGCAGAGCAGCATCATGGATTCTACTGGATCATATAGCCCAAGAGGCAGAGCAGCCTGGATCTCTTGCAGAGCTGTCTCTTGTTTTGGCCCCTACTGACAACTAGCAATTTTTTGAGTCACTCTGTAAACAGGCCGGAGTAACTCACCTAAATGAGAAGCATGTTGCCTTCAAAATCCAAATAGATTCACAAGTGATGGTGCCTCTTTTCTTGGTTGTATGAGGTACCATATGAAACAACTTATCCTTTGCCTTAGAAGGATTAGCTCAACTTGCCCCACTCTACTGGATCCCTAGAAATTTCACTGAGGTAGAAGGCCTCTGAATTTGTCAGTTTTATCACTCTTCCTGTAACATGCAAATGTCCTACCAATAAGTGTAGAGCAGTTTCTACTTCTCTCACACAAATTTCAGTCAGCATAATGTTAGCAACCATCACAGACACTGAAAAAGAGGACCTTATACAAGGTGTTCATGGTGCTTACCTGAAAGTAAAATCTAAAATCAAAATGCTAATGCTTGTAACAATTTTCAGAATCTCAGGAAATTAAAAAATGTACTTGGGTTATAAGTCCAAGTTAACCCCTTGATACTAATTGTACAGATACTGCTATCAGAAAAATTGCTTGAAGGACATACTTCTTTAAAACAAAATACTTTCATCTTCTTTAACCACAAGTCAATTAAATTCTGAAATAAGTTTATACCCTAAATGGTGACACTTAATTAGTATATTAGAGAATATATGGGAATATTCTTTTACATATTTTCCTATGGAAAAAAAAAAAAAACAGTGCTCCAGACTGCATTGGAATATTTCCCAGAGACAAACTATTGAAGTGGGATCAAAGAGAAAATTCTAAATCGCTAGATAATTTGTTTAACTTGTGAGCAAATTATCTACTAGATAATTTTTTCCTATCCAATTGGTAAAAATAACATGAAATTTTACCTTTTGAAGTCGAATTTGTAATCCCCTTTGTGATTTCTTTTTTTATAATCAACTTTTCTATTTTCACCAAATGGTAGAAATAGTTGTGAAGGCTGTATTATATTGATATTTTTGGCTGGACTCAATGATGAAAAGATGCTCAAGGTCTTGCTTTTGTCATTAACTGATGGACAAACACATTTAGAAAAGTGAATGGACAATCTTCAATCTTCACCACTAGCATTACATTCAGCCTAAACTTAGAATTACATTTGGAGCAAAATCAATACTATGCTATGAGAAATGGTTTTTCAAGTTTTAACTTGTTTCTATATTCACAAACTTCAGAAGCTAATTCAGTTTAGAACCTCATATTGTATATATAAATTAAAACTATTGAAAATGGTTTTAGATAAACAAATAGTTGCTACTTCGGGCTACTTGAGCTTATGAATAATAATGTTCATTTATGTAAATTTATTTATATACCTTTTACCTGAGTAATGTATTTAATATGTATTTATTGAATAACATCTAGCCCCAAAGACATGCAAAATAAATATGAGAGAAACTCTCCACATTTTTTCATATTTGTATTTCATGGTGCCAGATTAACTTCATTATTTATTTGCCTGTTTTGTTTGTTATTATTTTTAAAATCCATCTCTTACTAAATAACACAAATATTCTAAACAAGCACACAAACCAAACAACAGCAATGCCATTAGTCTGGGTTTATTTATCTTCAAGAACCCTTATGCCATCCTTCAGTTTTTAAAAATAATTTTTTGAGCAGTTTAAGAATTTTTAAAAATTTGAGTAGAAGGTATAGACAGTTCCTATATAATCCTTCAACATCTTTTCCCAGTTTCCCCTATTATTGACATTTACGTTTGTTACAAATGTTTCCCCTATTGTTAACAGTTACATTTGTTACAAATGATGAGCTAATGCATTATTTTTAACTGAATTGCATAGTCTGCATTAGGAATCACTCTTTGTGTTGCATACTCTATGGGTTTGGGCAAATAGATCCACCATTATGTTATCATACAGTACAATTTCACTGCCCTACAAATGCTGTGTGCTCCACCAATTTACCCTTCCCCTGCTCTCTTTGAACCCCTAGCGACCACTGATTTTTTTGTTATCTCCATAGTTTGCTTTTTCCCAAATGTCATACAATTAGCATTAAAGAGTATGTTGCCTTTTCACATTGGCCTCTTTCACCTAATAATATACACTTAAGGTACCTCCATGTCTTTTCATGGCTTGATTTCTCATTTATGTTTATCACTGAATAATACTCCGTTGTATAGATTTACCACATCTTGTCCATTCACTTACTGAAATACATTTTGGCTCTTTCCAAGTTTTGGCAATTATGAATGAAGTTGCTATAAATATCCAGGGGCAGATTTTTGTGTGGAAGTAAATTGTAAATTTTCAAGTCTTTTCGGTAAATACCAAGCAGCGTAATGGTTGGATTCTATGGTAAAAGTATGTTTAGTGTTGTAACAAACTGTCAAACTATCATCCAAAGTGGCTATATTTTTTGTATTCCCACCAGCAATGATGAAAGTTCCTGTTACTCTACATTCTTGTCAGCCTTTGGTCCAGTGAACGTTTTGGATTTTAGGTATTCTAATAAGTATGTAGTAGTTATCTCATTGCTGTTTTAATTTGCAGTTCCCCAATGCCAGTTCATATTCTTACTGACATCTGTGTGTCTTCCTTGGTAAGTTGTCCATTTAGCAGTTTTGCCTATTTTTAATGGGTTGTTTTCTTGTTGAGTTTTAAGAATTCTTTGTATATCTGGCATACCAATCCTTTATTAAATATGTATTTTGCAGATAATTTCTTCTAGTTTTTTTCATTTTCTTAAAAATCTCGTTCACAGAGTAGGAGTTTTTAATTTTAACGTTTCTATTTTAAGTGAAACTTAGCAATTTTTTAATGGATCATGCTTTTGGCATTTCTTCTCTTTTTGAGTACTGGCTTTGATGACTAATTCTAAACTTTTATCAAGCATTTCAGCTATTACTGGGTTTTTTTGTCCCTTCTGTTATATACTTCTGAAATATTACTATTTCTAACTATTTTATGTGAAAAAAATGATAAAATTTTTCTATTTCATTACCCGTTACTAATTTTGATAAAGGTAGAAGAAGAAAGTTGAGGCTGGAGAGAGGTTTTCTAATATTCTTAAAAATTATCTTAGTCTTAGCACTCAACTCCTATGCCCAGTGGAGTAGGTAATAATGTGTTGATTGAATAATATACATTTTTAATGACTCTAACTGGTACAAGTCTGATCATTGATTCCAAGCATTTTTCTTATTATCCTCAGGCCACTCTTTCTTAATGTGTTTCTTTGAATTCTTGTCAGTTCCCATCACATGTATGTGAAATGTGTTGTCAGCCACATTGCTGTTGATTCCTGCAGACCACTTTTACAAGGCTCCTGGTTGGGCTGCCAGCCTCCGTATACCTTACCTCTACCCCACCTCTTGTGCTCCATCTTTGTATGAGCCTGGGACAAGCTTTCCACTGAGCACGAGTTACTTAAGTATGACAGAGTTGTGAAGCAATACTAGAAATGATGTACTTACAGAGTTTTAAAATAGAAAAATAAATTGACAAAAAAATGAACTGAGTTTCAGAAAAAATCTTCATATTTGTGAAGAAAATAGGGTTGGTATGGTATAGTATGCTAGTTAGCTCAAACCCTTGAAAAGGGTGACTCCTGTCTGTAAGAAAAAGTTCATTGATGATGAACTTTACTGAACTGGCCCCAGGATAAGGCAGCAGAACTGGGATCATTCTACTTTATCCCCCGGAATATTGCTTAATTGTTATTTGGGATAAGGGATTTACTTAATATGAATTGTTTCATTCTTTTGTCAATGATTGTTAGTTTTAAAGAAATTTTAAACAATTCTTTTAACAGTATGAAGTTAATGAAAAATGTCTGCATTTCAGCTACTGCATAAATCCTTAGGGACCCCCAGAACAATTACAGCAACTGGGAAATTTGCCTCCATAATTTTATTTCTGGGTTAAATTACGAAGGTTCATTTTATCCATTGCGAGCAAAGATCTGTTTTTAATAAACTTCATTAAACATGTGGCTTGATAATAATTAAATGAATAAGTGGATATGTCTAGGACAACAATTTCCACACAGTTGATATTCTTTAAATTGTATTTCCTAAGTTTTCAAAAACATCATTATAAACAGTGTGAAAACATCCTAAAAGCTTTTGAATCCAAGATTCAGATGTCTTATTCTAGTCCAGAAGTTTTAATGATAGCAAGATAGTGATGGTATTAACAGACATTGACTATCATGATAAAGTTAAAATATTTGATACTTTGAGAAGACTATGAAGTCAAATAAAACCACATTGACATTTTCCTCAGAATTATATTTAGAAAATAATTTACATTTTAATAATGTTTTACAGATATTATATTATTCCATTTTTACATGGTAGTTTAAAATTATATATCACTTTGTATATGGAGCTCATTATCTCATATATAGAGAGACTTGAAGAAAGTATCACATAAGAAACATTTCAATATGGGGCTTAACAAAATATTTTAATCCAAAGCATACATTTTTTTTCAGTGCTTAAAATGAACAGACTTTTTTTGGAGTTGATGTAAATTATAGATAGATGTCTATTAATACTATCAATAACTTGCTTTCATTAAGACTTTTCCTATCGTAAAACTAACCTTCTAGTGCAAATTCCTCTCTTACAGATTTAGCAAGGGAGGCTATAAGAGGCCAGATGATTTGTTCAGGGTCTCCTCAGTGACTGCCCTAGGCCAATAGCGTGGTCTTCATCCCTTTATTGACATCTCAACGTGCTTTCAAGAAGGTCATATATATCATGTCTTTAATATGGCAGCCAGACTTGATGGTTTGGAGTAAGAGTACAGGCATTTTGTCTTCTCACCTCAGCTCAGTATGTGTACATAAACATGGAATACTGTCAGAAAAGAGTACACTAAACTAAGCATTACTTGTAAGCTCTTTTAATAACTGATTATAGTGTTTGGTTATGTAGTATTATAAATAAAAAAATATCTCTGATGAATGTGCTTCTCTTATTATTCCACTTATCTCTTAAACCCTTTCTCTAAGTCTTGGTTGCCTCTTGTAGCAGTGAAGAACCTGTTGTACTCTAGAGTCAGATGACCTGTGTTAAAATTTTGCCTTTTCTATTCTTCATCTGTTTGACCTGGGAAAAATTATTTGTTATGTAGATTACAATAGTACTTCCTCCATAGTAGTTAGTTGAAATAATTCATTAATAACACTTACACTATTTCTGGTATATAGTAGCATTTGATTAATGTTACTGAAGATGATGTTGATACTTATGGCAATACTAATGACACCATGTCCCCTTGGTTTTTTTACCCATCTCATTGGTCACTTAATCTCAGTTCCTTTTGCTAATACCTCATCAGCCTGACCTCTCTCCATTACCACTCCTCAGGGATCACTTTCTCTACTTGCATTCCTTTCTATGGTGAACTCATTTAATCCTATGGTTCTTAGTAACATTTTTATTTGAACAATTTTTGATATAATATCTTTACAAGTATCTAAGATTTTTACTTGAATATTTAATAGGCATCTCAATTTGAAAGCGAACAAAACTTAATCACTTAAACTAACCTCAAATTAACAACTCCTGAGTCTTCCTAGCCATAATTAATAGGGGCTCTTTCTAATTCTCAGACACAAAATCTTGGAATGATTTTCCCTAGTTTTCTTTTAACCCTCATATTTAATCCATCATCAATTTCCATCAACTTTACTCAAAACACATTCAGAAACTGACCACTTTCACCACTTGTACTCCTACTGCTGTCGTTTTTCTTCTGGATCATTGTAGCCGTCTCCTAACTGGTTTCTGGCTTCTGTGATTGTTTCCCTTGAGCATTTTCTCAAGACATCAGACAGAGTGATTCTTCAAAAGTTTAAAACATAGGTCCAATCATGCAATGCTCCTGCTCAAAATTCTCCAGTGGTCTCCCAACACACTTAAAGCAAACTCAGATTTTTCCCATGCCCACCAATCTCACCTGTGATCCATCTCTGCTCTATCATTTGCTGCTTCTTTCATATTGCTTCTGCTCTAGCCACACTGTTCTCCTTGGCATTCTTCAAACTCCACACAAATTCTAGCCTCAATGCTTTTGCTGTTGTTTTCTCTGCCTGGAACCATTTCCCCTATGATACCTTGCCCCTTTACTTCCTTTAAGAATCACTTTTTCAGCAAAGCCTTCTCTATTGTACTGTTTAACCAATGAATTAATGAATACTGTTGACTTTTTATAAAATAGTTAACATCTATTAAAGACATTTCTAAAAGCAAGTTTTATTTAAAGGCAGTCATTAAAACTCAGAGTAATCGATGCTCCATTAAGCATTTAATAACTGGCAGAGGTAGGTGGACTGTCAGTAGTGGTGCTATGTTGTTCTGCATTTAGTGTCTTACCTCATATGTTTTTGTTTCTATTAGAAGTGCCACGCTTTGAGAACTTCTAACAGAAGGGTGTACTCAACTAGAAACTCAATATGGAAATCAGAAAGCCATAAAAAACAAGAGAATTATGTTAGCAAGACTTCCATTTATCAGCTACTATAAAGCATTTGAGTCTACATAATTAGGAGTTTATTTTACATTTCAGACTGTGAGCAATACGAGGGAAGGACTCTATCATTTTAAAATGATATATATCTCATATTTCGTACCTAGTAAGATCTAATAAAATTAACAATTTTTGGTAAACTACAAGCATCAAACAAAGCAGACAGTCACATTGTAGAACTTAAGAATTTATGTTATGGGAGAACACATACTCTAAAGTATAATTCCTAAAATATATTGTATTCTTCAAATACAATGTAAGTGGCCTCCATATACTTTTTCGCTGTATATAGAATTTTAAAAAAATCTGTCACTCAAGAACATGGATTACCTCAGGGATGTTTCACTGACTGCAATAGTGCTGAAGCAATTTTGGTTTTGTGTACTTTAAAGATTATTGTATTAATTGTACATTTTTATCATAAATGACAAAGTTTGATAAGGTTTCAGACCTTTTTTGTTTTTTGGTTTTTTAATTTTTTTTAACTTTTATTTTAGGTTTGGGGCTACATGTGAAGGTTTGCTACATAGGTATATATGTGTCACTGGGGTTTGTTGTATATATTATTTCTTCACCCAGGTATTAAACCCAGTACCCAATAGTTACCTTTTATGCTCCTCTCCCTCCTCCGATGGTTCCTGATGAACTAGACCCCAGTGTCTGTGGTTTCCCTCTTTGTGTTTGTAAGTTCTTATTATTCAGGTCCAACTTATAAGTAAGGATATGCAGTATTTGGTTTTCTGTTCCTGCATTAGTTTGCTAAGGATAATAGCCTCCAGTTCCATCCGTGTTCCCACAAAAGACATGATCTCATTCTGTTTATGGTTGTATAGTATTCCGTGGTGTATATGCACCACATTTGCATTATTCAATCTGTCATTGATAGGCATTTAGGTTGATTCCATGTCTTTGCTATCTTGAATAGTGCTGCAAAGAACATTCATGTACATGTGTCTTTTATGATAGAATAATGTATATTCTTCTGGTTATATACCCAGTAATGGGATTGCTGGGTCAAATGGTAGTTATGCTTTTAGCTATTTAAGGAATCTACATACTGCTTTTCACAATGGTTGAACTAACTTACAGTCCCACCAACAATGTGTAATTGTTGCCTTTTCTCTGCAGCTGCACCAGTGTCTGTTAATTTTTGATTTTTTAATAATAGCCATTTTGACTGGTATGAGATAGTACTTATTGTGGTTTTGATTTGCATTTCTCTATTGATCAGTGACATTGAACTTTTTCCTTATGTTTTTTGGCCACGTGTATGTCTTTTTTTGAGAAGTGTCTGTTTATGTCCTTTGTCCACTTTTTTTTTTTTTTTTTTTTTTTTGAGACGGAGTCTCGCTCTGTCACCCAGGCTGGAGTGCAGTGGCCGGATCTCAGCTCACTGCAAGCTCCGCCTCCCGGGTTCACGCCATTCTCCTGCCTCAGCCTCCCGAGTAGCTGGGACTACAGGCGCCTGCGACCTCGCCCGGCTAAGTTTTTTTTGTATTTTTAGTAGAGACGAGGTTTCACTGTGTTAGCCAGGATGGTCTCGATCTCCTGACCTCGTGATCCGCCCGTCTCGGCCTCCCAAAGTGCTGGGATTACAGGCTTGAGCCACCGCGCCCGGCTTTGTCCACTTTTTAATGTTTTTTTTTTCTCTTGTAAATTTGTTTAAGTTCCTTATAGATGCTGGATATCAGACCTTTGTCAGATGCATAGTTTGAAATATTTTCTCCCATTCTGTAAGTTGCCTGTTTACTCTGTTGATAGTTTCTTTTCCTATGTAGAAGCTCTTATGTTTAATTAGATCCCACTTGTCAATTTTTACTTTTGTTGTGATTGCTTTTGGTGTCCTGGTCATGAAATATTTGCCCACTCCTATGGCCAGGATGGTATTGCCTAGGTTATCTTTCAGGTTTTTATGTTTTGGTTTTACATTTACATTTTTAATAATCTTGAGTTGATTTTTACGTATGGTGTAAGGAAGGGGTCCATCTTTAGTCTTCTGTATATGGCTGGCCAGTTCTCCCAGCACCATTTATTGAATAGAAAGCCTTTTCCCAGTGCTTGTTTTTGACAGCTTTGTCAAAGATCAGATGGGTTTGGCTATTTCCCCACTCAAGTCCCATCTCGAAATGTAGCTCCCATAATTCCCATGTGTCAAGTGACCTGGTGGGAAATAATTGAATCATGGGGGTGAGTCTCCCATGCTGTTCTCATGACAGTGAATAAGTCTCAGGAGATCTCATGATTTTATAAAGGGGAGTTCACATACACAAGCTCTCTTACCTGGCACCATGTAAGACATGACTTTGCTCCTCATTTGCCTTCTGCCATGATTGTGATCCCTCCTCAGCCATGTGGAACTGTGAGTCAATTAAACCTCTTTCCTTTATAAATTACCCAGTCTCAAGTATGTCTTTATTAGCAGCATAAGAACAGACTAATACAACAAATTAGTACTAGGAATGGAGTGCTGCTGTAAAGATACCCGAAAATGTGGAAGCAACTTTGGAACTGGGTAGCAGGCAGGGGCTGGAACAGTCTGGAGGGCTCAGAAGAAGAGAGGAAAATGTGAAAAAGTTTGGAACTTCCTAGAGGCTTGGAGGGCTCAGAAGAAGATAGGAAAATGTGGGAAAGTTTGGAACTTCCCAGAGACTTGCTGAATGGTTTTGACCAAAATGCTGATAGTGATATGGACAATGAAGTGCAGGTTAAAGTTGTCTCAGATGCAGATAAAGAATGTGTTGGGAACAGGAGTAAAGGTTACCCTTGCTATGCAAAAAGACTGGCAGCATTTTGCTCCTGCCCTAGAGATTTGTGGAACTTTGAACTTGAGAGAGATGATTTAGGGTATCTGACAATGTGATAGAAAAGGAAAACTTATTTTATTTGGAGAAATTCAACCTGGCTGCAGATATTTGCATAAGTAATGAGGAGCCAAATGTTAATCACCAAAACAATGGGAAGAATGTCTCCAGGGCATATCAGAGACTGTCATGGCAGCCCCTCCATCATAGGCCTGAAAGCCTAGGAAGGATAAATGATTTCATGGGCTGGGTCCAGGGCCAGCCTGCTCTGTGCAGCCTCAAAACATGGTGCCCTGTATCCCAGCTGCTTCAGTTCCAGCCCCAACCATGGTTAAAAGAAGTCAATGCACAGCTCAAACCATTGCTTTAGAGGCTAAACCAGCTTACATGTGGTGTTGGGCCTGTGGGTACACAGAATTCAAGAATTGAAGTTTGGGAACCTCCACCTAGATTTCAGAGGATGTGTGGAAATGCCTGGATGTCCAGGCAGAAGTTTGTTACAGGGGTGGGGCCCTAATGGAGAACCTCTGCTAGTGGGGTGTGGAAGGGAAATGTGGGGTTGGAGCCTCCACCAGAGTCCCCACTGGGTCACTGCCTAGTGGAGCTGTGAGAAGAGGGCTACTATCCTCCAGACCCCAGAATGGTAGATACGCAGACAGCTTGCACCATGGACCTGGAAAAGCCACAGACACTCAATGCCAGTCCATGAAAGCAGCCAGGAAGGATGCTGTACCCTGCAACTCCACAAGGGGTGGAGCTGCTTAATTCTGTGGAATCCCACATCTTGCATCAGTCTGACCTGAATGTGAGACGCAGAGTCAAAGGAGATCATTTTGGAGCTCTAAGTTTTAATGACTGACTTATTGGATTTCATACTTGCATCGGGCCTGTAGCCCTTTTGTTTTGGCCAATTTCTTCCATTTGGAATTGATCTATTTACCCAATGCCAGTATCCCCATTGTATCTAGAAAGTAACTAACTTGCTTTTGGTTTTACAGGCTCATAGACTGAAGGGGACTTGCCTTGTCTCAGATGAAACTTTGGACTGTGGACTTTTGAGTTAATGTTGAAATTAGTTAAGACTTTGGGGGACTGTTGGGAAGGCATGATAGGTTTTGAAGCATGAGGACATGAGATTTGGGAGGAGCAAGGGGTGGAATGATATGGTTTGGCTGTGTCCCCACACAAATCTCATGCTGAATTTTAGCTCCCATAATTTCCACGTGTCATGGGAGGAATTTGCTAGGAGATAATTGAATTATGGGGGTGGGTCTTTCCCATGGTGTTCTTGTGATACAGAATAAGATTCATGAAATCTGATAGTTTTATAAAGGGGAGTTCCCCTACACAAGCTCTCTTGCCCGGCACCATGTAAGTTATGATTTTGCTCCATTCATTTTCTGCTGTGATTGTAAGGCCTCCCTAGCTATGTGGAACTGTGAGTCAATTAAACATCTTTTATTTTATATAAATTACCCAGTCATGGGTATCTCTTTATTAGCAGTGTGATAACAGACCAATACAGTCACAGATGTGTTGCCTAATTTCTGGGCTTTTTATTGGTCTTTCTGCCTGGTTTTGTACCAGTATCATGCTGTTTTGGTTACTGTAACACTGTAGTATAGTTTGAAGTTGGGTAATGTGATGCCTCCAGCTTTGTTCTTTTTGCTTAAGATTGCCTTGGCTATTTGTGCTCTTTTTGGTTCCATATGAATTTTAAAATAGTGTTTTCTAGTTTTGTGAAGAATGTCATTGGTAGTTTGATAGGAATAGCATTGAATCTGTAAATTACTTTGGGCCGTATAGCCATATTAATGATGTTGTCTTCCTATCCGGGAGCATAGAATATTTTTCTGTTTGTTGGTGTCTTCTGATTTCTTTCATCAGTGTTTTGTAATTCTCATTATAGAGATCTTTCACCTCCCTGGTTACCTGGATTTCTAGATATTTGATTCTTTTGGTGGCAATTGTGATTGGGATTGCCTTTCTAATCTGGCTCTCAGTTTGGCTGTTGTTAATATATAAGATTGCAAGAGACACATCTCACACATAATGACACTCATAGGCTCAAAGTAAAGGGATGGAAGAAAAGCTACCAAACAAATGGAAAACAGAAAAAACCAGGGGTTACAATGCTAATTTAAGATAGAATAGATTTCAAACCAACAAAGATCAAAAAAGACAAAGATGGGCATTATATAATGGTAAAGGTTTCAATTCAATAAAAAGACCTAACTCTCCTAAATATATATGCACCCCACACAGAAGCACCAATAAAACAAGTTCTAAGAGACCTACAAAGAGACGTAAACACCCTAACAATAGTAGTGGAAGACTTCAACACTCCACTGATACTATTAGATCATCAAGGCAGGAAATTAGTAAAGATATTCAGGACCTAAACTCAACATTAGACCAAATGGATCTAATAGACCTTTACAGAATTCTCCACCCAAAACCAACAGAATATACATTCTTCTCCTTGCCATGCAGCATGTACTCTAAAATCAACCACGTAATTGGACATAAAGCAATCCTCAACAAATGTAAAAAAAACAAAATCACATCAAACATACTCTTGGACCACAGAGCAACAAAACTAGAAGTCAAAAATACTATGAAAATCACTCAAAACTATGCAATTACATGGAAATTAAATAATATGCTCCTAAATGACTTTTGGGCAAATAATGAAATTAGGCAACAATTAAGGAGTTTTTGGAAAATGAGAAAAAATATGCAACATACTGGAATCTCTGGTACACAGCTAAGGCAGTGTTAAGAGGTAAATATCACACTAAATGCCAAAATCGAAAAGTTAGAAAGATCTCAAACTAACAACCTAACTTCACAACTGAAAGAATTAGAAAAGCAAGAACAAATAAACTCCAAACCTAGCAGAAGCTGAGAAATAACCAAAAATCAGAGATGAACTGAAGGAAATTGAGATATAAAAAATGATTCAAAAGATCAACGAACTCAGGGGTTTATTTTTTGAGAAGATTAATAAAATAGGCCACTAGCTAGACTAATAAAGTAGAAGAGAGAAAAAATCCCAATAAACAGAATTAGAAATCATGAAGGGAATGTTACTACTGACATCACAGAAATAAAAACAATCATCAGAAACTCCTGCAAACATCTCTGTCTACACAAACTACGAAACCTAGAAGAGATGGATAAATTACTGTACACATACTCCTCCCAAGACTGAACCAGAAAGAAATTGATTCCCTGAACAGACCAATAATGACTCCAAAATGGAATCAGTAATAAATAGCCTACTGTATTAGCCTATTTTCACACTGCTATGAAGGAACTACCTGATACTGGGTAATTTATAAAGAAAAGAGATATAATTGACTCAAAGTTCTACATGGCTGGGGAGGCCTCAGAAAACTTACAATCATGGTGGAAGGTGAAGGAAAATCAAGGCATGTCATACATGGTGACAGGAGAGGAGAGTGGGGAGAAATGTCACACTTTTAAACCATCAGATATGAGAACTCACTCACTGTCATAAGAACAGCATGGAAGAAACAACCCCCATGATCCAATCACCTCTCACTAGGTCCCCCCCTGGACATGTGGGGATTACAATTGAATATGAGATTTGGGTGGGAACACAGAGCCAAACAATATCACCCACCACCAACAACAAAAAAAGCCCAGGGATAGACAAATTAATAGACAAATTCTATCACAGGTACAAAGAAAAGCTGGTATCATTCTGATATGGTTTGGTTCTGTGTCTCCACCCAAATCTCACCTTGAATTATAACAATCCCCATTGTGTTAAGGGCTTCACCAGGTGGAGATAATTGAATCATGAGGGTGGTTTCCCTCATGTTCTTGTGATAGTGAGTGAGTTCCCATGAGATCTGATGGTTTACTAAGGGACTTTCCCCTTTTATCAACATTCATTCACTCTCCAGTCACCCTATGAAGAGGTGCCTTCTGCCATGATTGTACGTTTCCCAAGCCCTCCCTAGCCATGTGGAACCGTGAGTAATTAAACCTCTTTTCTGTATAAATTACCCAGTCTTGGATATTTCTTCATACTAGTGTGAGAACAAACTAATACACATTGCTACTGAAATTATTCCAAAATATTTGAGGAGGAAGGACTCCTCCCCAACTCTTTCTGTGAGGCTAACATCATCTTGATACCAAAACCTGGCAGAGATACAACAAAAAAAGAAAAATTCAGGCCAATATCCTTGATGAACGTCAATGCAAAAATTCTCAACAAAATACTTGCAAACTGAATTCAGTAGCACATCAAAGAGCTAATCCACCGTGATCAAGTAGTCTTCATCCCTGGGATGCAAGGTTGGTTCAACATATGCAAATCAATAAATGTGATTCATCACATAAACAGAACTAAAGACAAAACCACATGACTTTCTCAATAGATACAGAAAAGGTGTTCAATAAACTAGATATTGAAGAAACATACATCAAAATAATAAGAGCTATCTATGACAAACCCACAACCAACATTATACTGAATGAGTAAAAGTTAGAAGCATTCCCCTTGAAAACTGGCACAAGACAAGCATGCTCTCTCTCACTGTTTCTATTCAACATAGTATTGGAATCCTTGCCAGAGCAATTAGGCAAGAGAAAGAGAAAGAAATAATGGGCATCCAAACAGGAAGGGAGAAAGTCAAACTATCTCTGTTTGCAGACAACATGATGCTATATCTAGAAAATCCCATATTCTTGGCTCTAAAGTTCCTCCAGATGATAAACAATTTCAGCAAAGCTGCAGGATACAAAATAAATTTATGGACTGTTTCTTATAAAGCAAATAGCTTGAAAAGAAAATTCTTGTAGCTTTTTTTTTTCTTTCTTTCTTTTTTTTTTTTTTTTTTTTTGAGACGAAATGTCACTTTGTCACCCAGGCTGGGGTGCAATGGTGTGATCTTGGCTCACTGCAACCTCCACCTCCCAGGTTCAAGTGATTGTCTTGCCTCACCCTCCCGAGCAATTTTTAGCAATGCTATCACAAAGTAATTGACAATTCAAACACTACCTTTGTTTATAAACCTATAACTTTGATCTTTGTGACTTTTATGTTTATTCAACCACATAATTTTAGAAACATTAAAAATTATAAAAATATTGTTTCAATTTTAAAAGGTATTTAAGGAATATAATCTAATAGGTTAACAAATAGCCTTTAAGTACTTGCTTTATTTTGAGAGTAAAGCAGCCTGGTGGTAAATCCTAAAACCAGGGATGAGGGAAAATGAGATCTGTAATAGTGTTTATATATGGTACTATAAGATATCTAAAGTTAACAATAATATATTATATACTTTTTTTTAAAAAATATACTTTTACGTTCTAGGGTACATGTGCACAACATGCAGGTTTGTTACATATGTATACATGTCCCATGTTGGTGTGCTGCACCCATCAACTCATCAGCACCCATCAACTCATCATTTACATCAGGTATAACTCCCAATGCCATCCCTCCCCCTTCCCCTTCCCCCCTCCCCACAACAGGCCCTGGTGTGTGATGTTCCCATTCCCATGTCCAAGTGATCTCAATGTTCAATTCTCACCTATGAGTGAGAACATTTAGTGTTTCGTTTTCTGTTCTTGCAATAGTTTGCTGAGAATGATGGTTTCCAGCTGCATCTATGTCCCTACAAAGGACACAAACTCATCCTTTTTTATCGCTGCATAGTATTCCATGGTGTATATGTGCCACATTTTCTTAATCCAGTCTGTCACTGATGGACATTAGGGTTGATTCCAAGTCTTTGCTATTGTGAATAGTGCCATAATAAAAATACGCATGCATGCATCTTTATAGCAGCATGATTTCTAATCCTTTGGGTACATCCCCAGCAATGGGATGGCTGGGTAATATGGTATTTCTAGTTCTAGATCCTTGAGGAATCGCCACACTGTTTTCCACAATGGTTGAACTAGTTTACAATCCCACCAACAGTGTAAAAGTGTTCCTATTTCTCCACATCCTCTCCAGCACCTGTTGTTTCCTGATTTTTTAATGATTGCCATTCTAACTGGTGTGAGATGGTATCTCATTGTGGTTTTGATTTGCATTTCTCTGATGGTGAGTGATGATGAGTATTTTTTCATGTGTCTGTTGGCTGTATGAATGTCTTCTTTTGAGAAATGCCTGTTCATATCCTTTGCCCACTTTTTGATGGGGTTGTTTGTTTTTTTTTCTTGTAAATTTGATTGAGTTCTTTATAGGTTCTGGATATTAGCCCTTTGCCAGATGAGTAGATTGCAAAATTTTTCTCCCATTCTGTAGGTTGCCTGTTCACTCTGATGGTAGTTTCTTTTGCTGTGTAGAAGCTCTTTAGTTAGATCCCATTTGTCAATTTTGGCTTTTGTTGCCGTTGCTTTTGGTGTTTGAGACATGAAGTCCTTGCCCATGCCTATGTCCTGAATGGTATTCCCTAGGTTTTCTTCTAGGGTTTTTATGGTATTAGGTCTAACATTTAAGTCTCTAATCCATCTTGAATTAATTTTCGTATAAGGAGTAAGGAAAGGATCCAGTTTCAGCTTTCTACTTATGGCTAGCCAATTTTCCCAGCACCATTTATTAAATAGGGAATCATTTCCCCATTTCTTGTTTTTGTCAGGTTTTTCGAAGATCAGATGGCTGTAGATGTGTGGTATTATTTCTGAGGGCTCTGTTCTGTTCCATTGGTCTATATCTCTGTTTTGGTGCCAGTGCCATGCTGTTTTGGTTACTGTAGCCTTGTAGCATAGTTTGAAGTCAGGTAGCGTGATGCCTCCAGCTTTTTTCTTTGGACTTAGGATTGTCTTGGCAATGTGGGGTCTTTTTTGGTTCCATATGAACTTTAAGGCAGTTTTTTCCAATTCTGTGAAGAAACTCATTGGTAGCTTGATGGGGATGGCATTGAATCTATAAATTACCTTGGGCAGTATGGCCATTTTCACAGTATTGATTCTTCCTATCCATGAGCATGGCATGTTCTTCCATTTGTTTGTGTCCTCTTTTATTTCACTGAGCAGTGGTTTGTAGTTCTCCTTGAAGAGGTCCTTTACATCCCTTGTAAGTTGGATTCCTAGGTATTTTATTCTGTTTGAAGCTATTGTGAATGGGAGTTCATTCATGGTTTGGCTCTCTGTTTGTCTGTTACTAGTGTATAAGAATGCTTGTGATTTTTGCACATTGATTTTGTACCCTGAGACTTTGCTGAAGTTGCTTATGAGCTTAAGGAGATTTTGGGCTGAGTCAATGGGGTTTTCTAAATATACAATCATGTCATCTGCAAACAGGGACAATTTGACTTCTTCTTTTCCTAACTGAATACCCCTGATTTCTTTCTCTTGCCTAATTGCCCTAGCCAGAACTTCCAACACTATGTTGAATAGGAGTGGTGAGAGAAGGCATCCCTGTCTTGTGCCAGTTTTCAAAGGGAATGCTTCCTGTTTTTGCCAATTCAGTATGATATTGGCTATGTGTTTGTCATAAATAGCTCTTATTATTTTGAGATACGTTCCATCAATACCAAATTTATTGAGATTTTTTAGCATGAAGGGCTGTTGAATTTTGTCAAAGGCCTTTTTGCATCTATTGAGATAATCATGTGGTTTTTGTTTTTGGTTGTGTTTATATGGTGGATTACGTTTATTGATTTGCGTATGTTGAGCCAGCCTTGCATCCCAGGGATGAAGCCCACTTGATCATGGTGGATAAGCTTTTTGGTGTGCTGCTCGGTTTGGTTTGCCAGTATTTCATTGAGGATTTTTGCATCGATGTTCATCAGGGATATTGGTCTAAAATTCTCTTTTTCTGTTTTATCTCTGTCAGGCTTTGTTATCCGGATGACGCTGGCCTCGTAAAAAGAGTTAGGGAGGATTCCCTCTTTTTCTATTGATTGGAATAGTTTCAGAAGGAATGGTACCAACTCCTCCTTGTACCTCTGGTAGAATTCGGCTGTGAATCCATCTGGTCCTGTACTTTTTTGGTTGGTAAGCTATTAACTATTTCCTCAATTTCATAGCCTGCTATTGGTCTATTCAGGGATTCAACTTCTTCCTGGTTTAGTCTTGGGAGAGTGTAAGTGTCCAGAAAATTATCCATTTCTTCTAGGTTTTCTAGTTTATTTGCGTAGAGGTGTTTATAATATTCTCTGATGGTAATTTGTATTTCTGTGGGGTTGGTGGTGATATCCCCTTTATCATTTTTTATTGTTTCTATTTGATTCTTCTCACTTTTCTGATTAGTCTTGCTAGTGGTCTATCAATTTTGTTGATCTTTCCAAAAAACCAGCTTCTGGATTCATTGATTTTTTGGAGGGTTTTTTGTATCTCTATCTCCTTGAGTTCTGCTCTGATCTTAGTTATTTCTTGCCTTCGGCTAGCTTTTGAATGTGTTTGCTCTTGCTTCTCTAGTTCTTTTAATTGTTATGCTAGAGTGTCAATTTTAGATCTTTCCTGCTTTCTCTTGTGGGCATTAAGTGCTATAAATTTCCCTCTACACACTGCTTTAAATGTGTCCCAGAGATTCTGGTATGTTGTATCTTTGTTGTCATTGGTTTCAAAGAACATCTTTATTTCTGCCTTTATCTTGTTATGTACCCAGTAGTCATTCAGGAGTAGGTTGTTCAGTTCCCATATGGTTGAGCGGTTTTGATTGAGTTTCTTAGTCCTGAGTTCTAGTTTGATTGCACTGTGTTCTGAGAGACAGTTTGTTATAATTTCTGTTCTTTTATGTTTGCTGAGGAGTGTTTTACTTCCAACTATGTGGTCAATTTTGGAATAAGTGTGATGTGGTGCTGAGAAGAATGTATATTCTGTTGATTTGGGTGGAGAGTTCTGTAGATGACTATTAGGTCCGTTTGGTGCAGAGTTGAGTTCAATTCCTGGATATCCTTGTTGACTTTCTGTCTGGTTGATCTGTCTAATGTTGACAGTGGAGTGTTGAAGTCTCCCATTATTATTGTATGGGAGTCTAAGTCTCTTTGTAAGTCTCTAAGGACTTGCTTTATGAATCTGGGTGCTCCTGTATTGGGTGCATATATATTTAGGATAGTTAGCTCTTCCTGATGAATTGATCCCTTTACCATTATGTAATGGCCTTCTTTGTCTCTTTTAATCTTTGATGGTTTAAAGTCTGTTTTATCAGAGACTAGTATTGCAACTCCTGCTTTTTTTTGTTCTCCATTTGCTTGGTAGATCTTCCTCCATCCCTTTATTTTGAGCCTATGTATGTCTCTGCATGTGAGATGGGTCTCCTGAATATAGCAAATGGATGGGTCTTGACTCTTTATCCACTTTGCCAGTCTGTGTCTTTTCATTGGACCATTTAGTCCATTTACATTTAAGGTTAATATGTTATGTGTGAACTTGATCCTGTCAGTATTATATTAGCTGGTTATTTTGCTTGCTAGTTGATGCAGTTTCTTCCTAGCATTGAAGGACTTTACATTTTGGCATGTTTTTGCAATGGCTGATACCTGTTGTTCCTTTCCATGTTTAGTGCTTCCTTCAGGATCTCTTGTATGGCAGGCCTGGTGGTGACAAAAACCTCTAAGCATTTGCCTATCTGTAAAGGATTTTATTTCTCCTCCACTTATGAAACTTATTTTGGCTGGATATGAAATTCTGGGTTTAAAATTCTTTTCTTTAAGAATGTTGAATATTGGCCCCCACTCTCTTCTGGCTTGTAGAGTTTCTGCTGAGAGATCTGCTGTTAGTCTGATGGCCTTCCCTTTGTATGTAACCCGACCTTTCTTTCCGGCTGCCCTTAAGATTTTTTCCTTCATTTCAACTTTGGGGAATCTGGCAATTATGTGTCTTGGAGTTGCTCTTCTCGAGGAGTATCTTTTTGGCATTCTCTGTATTTCCTGAATTTGAATGTTGGCCTGCCTTACTAGGTTGGGAAGTCCTCCTGGATAATATCCTGAAGAGTGTCTTCCAACTTGGTTCCATTTTCCCCGTCACTTTCAGGCACACCAATCATACGTAGATTTGGTCTTTTCACATAATCCCATATTTCTTGGAGGCTTTGTTCATTTCTTTTTACTCTTTTTTCTCTACACTTCTCTATTCACTTCATTTCATTCATCTGATCTTCAATCACTGATACTCTTTCTTCCAGATGATCGAGTCGGTTACTGAAGCTCATGCATTTGTCACATGGTTCTCATGTTATGATTTTCATCTCTGTCAGTTCTTTTAAAGACTTCTCTACATTGATTATTCTAGTTAGCCATTCGTCAAATCTTTTTTCAAGGTTTTTAGTTTCTTTGCGCTGGTTACGTAGTTCCTCCTTTAGCTCTGAGAAATTTGATGGACTGAAGCCTTCTTCTCTCAACTCGTCAAAGTCATTCTCTCTCTAGCTTTGTTCCATTGCTGGCAATGAGCTGTGTTCCTTTGGAGGGGGAGATACACTCTGATTTTTTGAATTTCCAGCTTTTCTGCCCTGCTTTTTCCCCATCTTTGTAGTTTTATCTGCCTTTGGTCTTTGATGATGGTGACGTACTGATGGGGTTTTGGTGTGGGTGTCCTTTCTGTTTGTTAGTTTTCCTTCTAACAATCAGGACCCTCAGCTGTAGGTCTGTTGGAGTTTGCTTGAGGTCCACTCCAGACCCTGTTTGCCTGGGTACCAGCAGCAGAGGCTGCAGAAGATAGAATATTGCTGAACAGCAAGCGTTGCTGTCTGATTCTTGCTCTGGAAGCTTCGTCTCAGGGGTGCACCCTGCCGTGTGAGTGTTGGTCTGAACCTAGTGGGGGATGTCTCCCAGGTGGGCTACTCAGGGGTCAAGGATCCACCTGACCAGGCAGTCTATCCGTTCTCAGATCTCAACCTCCATGCTGGGAGATCCACTGCTCTCTTCAAAGCTGTCAGACAGGGGCATTTCCCTCTGCGGATGTTTCTGTTGCTTTTTGTTTAGCTATGCCCTGTCCCCAGAGGAGGAGTTTACAGAGGCAGGCCGGCCGGCCTCCTTGAGCTGCTGTGGGCTCTACCCAATTCGAGCTTCCCAGGTGGCTTTGTTTACCTACTTAAGCCTCAGCAATGGCGGGCACCCCTCCTGCAGCCTCCCTGCTGCCTTGCAGTTAGATCTCAGACTGCTGTGCTAGCAATGAGAGAGGCTCCATGGACGTGGGACCCTCTGGGACAGGGTGTGGGATATAATCTCCTGGTGTGCCCTTTGCTAAGACCCTTGGTAAAGCGCAGTATTAGGGTGGGAGTTGCCCGATTTTCCAGGTGTTGTGTGCCTCAATTTCCTTTGGCTAGGAAAAGGAATTCCTTTCCTCCTTGTGCTTCCCAGGTGAGGCAATGCCTTGCCCTGCTTCAGCTCTCACTGGTCAGGCTGCACCCATGGACCAGTGCCAACTGTCCAACATGCCCCAATGAGATGAACCCAGTACCTTAGTTGAAAATGCAGAAATCACCCGTCATCTGTGTCACTCACACTGGGAGCTGGAGGCTGGAGCTATAGGCTGGAGCTGTTCCTATTCGGCCATTTTGGGCATGCCCCCAAATTGAATCATTCTTAAAGATGGACAGGTTAAGGTACAAATCAGTGAAGCAGATATTTCTGTGGCTTACTAGTCACACATTAAATTAAAAATGATGTGTTGGGAATAAACTTTGGAATCAGACAGACCTCCTATCAAAGCTCCATAACTTTTTAACTTTGTGACATTAGGTATAATTCTTAATCCCTGAGCTGTAGTTTTAGTTATCTACACAAGCAGAAAATAATATGTATCTCAAGAATTGTTATGGAAATTAAAAATAAACTGTAAATATCAAAGTATGGTCAGTGCTGACTTGTAAATTAATTTAAAAAAGTCAGATTCATGTAGTAATAAAGGGTCCAGATGAAGATATATTTAATTAATTAATTATATTTGCTGCAATTTAATATTAAATCAACACATTTGTTGGTAAAATATTCCATCATAAACTCTTTTGCCTCAGAGGATGTAGGCATTAGCAAGAAAAATGAGCTTTTTATTCTAGAGGAGAAATCAACAATAAAAGTAAAAGAAATATATTAATGATAGAATTTTAGAGTGACATTTACTATAAATAATCAGATCATATGGGGGCATAAATGTTAATCCAAGTCTAACAAGAATTTCTTGAAAAGTTTTAGTCAGAAGTCACATCTCATGGCATAACTGTGTCTTTTTCCATTTTTCTTCTCAGAGAACTAGCTTGAAATAAATATATTATTGTTTAACAAGGATTTCCAATTTTTCCTACAGGAAGAGACAAACACACTATTTCTTTTTTGGTTGCAATGAGAGAAACCCAACTTGAACTTGGTTAAGTCAAAACCAAACAAGCAAACAACAAACCTTATATGTTTAAAGTACAGATGCATGAAACTATTCTATTAATATTAATTCTCTCTTTTTTTATGTTTTCCATATCTCCCTTTCTCTTTTACCTGCTTCTTTCTGTGTTAATTCACAGGCAAGCTTTCTCCAACTTCACATTTGCTGAGGGGTCACTAGACTCACATATTCTTATACTGGTCTCCACAAATAGGCATGTGTCTCTTTCATCATAACATTGAAAAAATTTCTATGGATGAATCGCCTGGATTGGGTGATTTGACTATTCCTAAACAAAGCTCTATGTCCCTGATTAGGCAGCTGAATTGTAAATGGATACCCTTACTCTCATATCTGCCTTGAGTGAAGCAGAGCCATGCTATTAGCCCTCCTGCCCTGTATGTTTGTATGTAGTGGTTGAAGGAAAGTTGCTAAAACAATGGTCCAAAGCCTGACATCAGATAGTCAAGACCAGCTTTACATGAATCACTACATAGGCTTCTGTCATATCCTTACTAAGCTGATCCGCATTTCAGGAAGGAGGAATATTTTCTCTCCTCCCTATTTAATACTTGCCTGCTAAGTTTTAATCAAATTTTAACATTGATAACTGGCCGTGGAAATCCCCAGTCTCTTCAAGGAAAAGCCTCACTCCTACTAAGAGGGTTGTGTTCTGACCCTGTGGTCAGATAAAATAACCACACTAGAGTCTGACTTGAATATATCCCTTGAGGTCATATAAACAATGTCAATAATAGTTCCCCAGTCCAGGTTTCCTTATTTTAACTTTAGTCAATTTCTTATGTGTAAACTTCTGTAAGATATTTTAAGGATGGTAAAGTAAGCACATGCATTGTTCTGACATTTCCAGTTAAAAATATTATTACAGAAAAATTTACTAGAATTGAGGAATAAAAATAAAATGAAATAAAAACAAAAAGGATGATCTCACCAAATAAATAATATAGTAGACAAATCAATAATTTAAAATGTGTGTAAAATTATTTTAACATGAAGCAAGGTGCAATTCTAAAGAATCAAGCAGAAATTTGGGATATAAAAAAATGATTGGCATAAATAACTCAAGCAATGAAATAAGAGGATAGGTAAGCTGAGGAACAAGTTTTCCAGGTGGAAATCAGGTTAAGATATAAAAAAATAGAAAAGAAAAAATAAATGTAAGTTAAAATAAAATAGTAGTATCAGAAATCCATATACAAGCAATTTCAGATGAGGATAAAAAATAAACAGTAGGGAAATAGTTAAATAAATAACAGAATTCCTAAGAATTACAGAGATATGAATTCCTAAGAATTACAGAGATATCTTGGGACTAGAAGAGCTGTAGGAGAGTAAAATTTATCAGTTAGTCTTTGTTGTATAACAAGTCATCTCAAAACTTAGTGGCTTAAAACAACAGCAAAAATCATTCATTAATTCATAATTCTGAGAGCCGGCCATTTAAATTTATATCATTTGAGTGGTTTTGCTTCTGACCTCTGCTAGGTTCACTTATGGGTCTCTAGTCAGATGTCAGATTGACTGAGACTGGCTAATCTAAGATGCTGTTACTCTTATATCTGGCAGGTGTTAGGCTGTAAATAAGATTCCTCAACTGTTTTTCCTGTGGTATCTCCAGTAGGTTATCTCAGCCTCATTCACGTCCTTGCCTTGTGGTCTCAGAATTCCAAGGGCTAAAAAAGAGGACAAAACCCAATAGGTAAGTGCTGCCCGGTTTCTGCATATATCATGTTTGCTAATATTCTGTTGAAAAAATAAGTCATATGTCTAAGCCAAGATTTAAGAAGTGGAGACGTAAATTCTACCAATTGAAAGAATGAGCATTAAAGTTACATTGCAAAGTTACAGAAAAGGAGAAAGTATTGCAATCATCTTTACAATCCATTACAACAATTAAGTTACACAGGAAAAAAATACACCTAGATTGATTGTATTGAGATTCAAGAACAATGAAATCAAAGAGAAAAATCTAAAAGCTTCTAGATAAAAAACAACCATATGACTTATAAAGATATGAGAACTGAATGCCCATATCAAATACTCAACAGTGAAATAGAAAGCTGTACCATTTAAATATGAGTGTATAGTTATAATATTTGGGGTTCTACAAGTCCTCAGAAGTATACAAATATCTCTTGGAAAATGCTTTTGAATAATGTCTCAATAAGATGAAAAGAAACAATGGATATGAGAAATAAGACTATTCGAGTAATTCAGTAAAAATGTTAGTGGCTTAAAAAATTAAATATTGCCTCCTATAATCACCAAGAAGATTCTATATCCTTATTCTGCTGAAGAAATAAGTTATACGCATAAGCTAAGATTTATGGAGTGGATAAATAAACTATCTATTGAAAGAAAGATCATTAAATTTACATTGCAAAGTGAGAGAAAAGGAGAAAGTATTGGGGTCATCTTTACAATCTGTTACAGCAATTAAGTTAGATAGGAGAAAAAATGCACCTAGATATATTCTAAATATTGCCTAAAATTCCAGATATTGCTAACATGCTTATAGGGAAGGTGGATGTAATATAAATAATGGGTCCAGATATAAAATAATGCTTAAGTATTCTTTGTAGAAGGTAATAGCATCAATATTTACAGAAAAAAGTAAACATCAAAGAAAGAAGATGCAAACAAGTCAAATACAAAATTAAAGACAATATGGCAGAAGTTGAAACAATAATAAAATTACATGATGAATAAATGCATGCTAGTTAGTTTGGTAGACTAAATGAAATAATTAAATATATTAAAGAAATGACGAAATTGGTGTAAAAGGATTTTTTTTAAATAAAACTTGAATTTACTAATAGCCACTGGAAAATTGACATAGTAACCAAATTTTCCATTAGACAATAAATTCCCCTTTTTTTCATACTGATTTACATGTTAGTTTTACTAAACATTTATGAAACAGAATATCTTTAAGTCAGCTGTTCAGGAAAAAATACATAAATTGGGAAGTTGCAACTCTTATTTTGGGGCTATTATAACTTTGATTCAAAATAAGATAAGTATAATAAAATAAAGAATATATAATATAATTTCACTTCTGAACAGAGACACTAACATTTTAAGTTGAAATATTATCTAGCCAAAGCTATAATGTATTAAGTTATGACAAATAATGTTTATCCCAATAATGCAAGTTTAGGTCAACATTAGAAAAAGCTACCAATGTAATAGACCACACTTTTGAACTAAAGGAAATGCCCAACCAGAAATACAAAAAAACTAAAAAGTAAAATACTAAAAAGTTAAATGTAATAAACTAGAAAGCAAAATATCAATAAACTGATCAACGAAACTAAAACTGTTGTAAATATTGCTGCAATAAACATACGTGTGTGTGTGTATTTATAGTAGAAAATATTTGTAATCCTTTGGGTATATACCTAGTAATGTGATTTCTGGGTCAAATGGTGTTTCTGGTCCCAGATCCTTTAGGAATCGCCACACTGTCTTCCACAGTGGTTGAACTAATTTACACTCACACCAACATTGTAAAAGGGTTCCTATTTCTCTATAGCCTCGCCAGCATCTATTGTTTCCTGCCTTTTTGATAATCACCATTCTGGCACATGTATCCCAGAACTTAAAGTAAAAGGAAGAAAAATAAATAGCATATTACAGAAGGAAATGTTGAAAGGGGAAGTGGCAATAGCAATTATACAAAGGGCAAACACCTGAAAGCAAAAAAGAGAAAAACTATGAAAATCAGACAACAGAACTCAAAGCCTATTGAGTGTAGGAGAAAAAAAAAAAGTACATTTCAGTAATCTCTCATGGTATCATAGTACTAAAGCACACTAAAAAAAAAAAAAACTGGTTTAAAAAGATTTTTAAAAATAGCCTAAATGCTTGAATAAGTGAAGAAAAAAACTAAAGAAAGCCTCTGCTTCTAGGTATGATAGAGTAGCTTGCATCAGACCAAAGTTCCCTTTGTGAAAAAGTAGAAAAGGCAGATAATATAGAAAATGGAAACATTAATTTGCAGGTGTCATAGAGATGTCAAGGAACCAAGAATTCTTGAAGAAGGAGTGATCACAGAAGTGAGTGGACATTCCCCTCAGGGTGTGTGCCTATTTTGGGCACAGGGCTGCAGGCTGAATTACTTTCCTATTCTCTCTCTAAAGAAATATATTACAGAGATTGTGCTGTACTACAAAGAGCACAAAGATGATATAACCAAAGAATGTGGAAGAAAACAATATTAGAGAGCTGTTATAGTCAACAAAGGTAGTTTGGTATATGTGACATTTGCCGTCTTTTAAAATCTGAGTAAATCGTTGTGATTTTCTCATTCTAAATAAATTTGTATCTAGTTTTGTGTTATTTTATTTAAAGATGACTTAATACACCCTTAACCAGTTACCTGGGCTTCAGGTTCCATAGACCAAGATCTGCTCCTTTAGGATAGAGGAATGGGACAAAGATTTTTTTTCCCACTTTTAATTTTTTATGCTATTAAATAAAAACGATAAAGTGCTACACAAATCTCAGCAATTTGTGTGTGTCTGTATGTGTATTTTAACTTCTAGAAAAGAAATAGAATTGCAAGTCACTTTGTGTTAGTCTTTACATACAGTCATTCACTTACCTTGAATGGCGATTATTCAAGGCATCTCTAGAGTTTTTCGTGTAGAGATAGCTACTATATGAATTTTACAGCTGGAGGAACTCAGCACCAAATAATGTTTCTGAATAATAAAATTTGCTATTTCTGCCTTATAAAAATCATTGACCCAGTAGTTAGAATCCTGATGTGAATTGTACCCTTACTGATAGATGGTCCAGCTCCCACTAGAAAATAGAAAACTCCTGTTTTTATTAAACAGACCTCTTAACCACCTCAGATCTACTAAGTATCATGTGGCTGCCCATTTTTATTAATATATGCTTACGGTAATTCTTATACATAGAATAAACAGTCCATTGCCAGAAAAATATACCATCTATATATGAAATTAATGTATTTTTTTGTTTCATCAGAAACTTTCCTTACGGCCTCAAAACTAATATTTTAGAAGATAATATTTGTCCCTGGGGTGAGTTACTCTAGCTACTACTCTTAAAATGTTCCAAAAGGGTTATAAACTATATGGACTGTGAAAAAATATTCAACATACATTGTATTTCAATTTGAAAATTTAAATTGAATTGAAATTAAAATGAAATAAAAGTTAAATACATTTACTTTGTCAATAAATGTAGGACTATAAGAAAAATAAAAATACATTTACGAGGGAATGGTCTCTATTTTTATGTGTTAATTTATTCAAATTATTGTGTCATTATTGTATTTGGTATTATGTTAAATATTAATAAGTATTAAATTACAAAATTTATTTCACTTATTTTTTTTAAATCTGGGCAGAATAAAGTAAATTTCTCATTTTTAATTTTCTTTGGATAGTCACTATTGTTGAATGGCATTTTGAAAAAATGGTCAAATTTTAAATTGTAAAACATAATTGTCATAAGCAGAGAGAAAAAACTAGGAAAATTTTAATTTACGAAACTTTATACCACTTTTTGTAATGTTCTAAAGTAAAATTTCATCCAATTGTGATTTTAAAAGTAATACAAATAGAGGATGTTATTTTGAATTGGGAGGAATACATTATAAAAATCATCCTGAATGGTGCTGTATATAACTCTGTAACATATTTCTCATAGATGGCGAGAAGGTAGGCTTGAGTTGGAATCAAACTCTAAAGTCTTAATAACAGAGTGATGGAAAGGCAATGGATAAATAGCCAAGAAAGATTTGGTAACATGCCCATAATAGCGGTACACATATAATCACGTTCTCTGTTTAGAATGCCTAGAGAATTAGCCTATAGTTTATGTTTTTGGTAATCAGACTAACAATTTTGCAGCCATTTGTAGACAAAAAAAGTGCCTTTGGGCAAGCGTTAGGATTAAGGCAGGAAGTTGTGAAACTCTAGTGGAGCTCAAGAAGTAGGAGGGCTGTCTTGAGAGGACAAACCCATGCTTAAGTATCAGACTTAACTGCTGCAGGGTCCTGGCTCCAGACCAAGAAATGGACTCATCTCCTTGTGGATTTGACTATAGCCTCATTTGATGTTGGTCCTGCTACCAAAACCATCTGCCAAGGGGCTTAGAAAGGGTTATGTATGCAAGTGCCTCAGGTGATAGCCTAGCCGACTTGTGTTCCTGCTATAGACCCTGATAACAGCTCTGAAACTTGACTCCAGCCCCTTTTGGCTGTGGTCTGAGATCAGTTCTGCCTATATAGGGACTAGAAGACACACTCTTCAGAGTTCACAGGGTAGGCTTGCCAACCTCAGCCCCACAACAGACCCTAAAATGGCCCCAAATTTTTCTCTTGCTCCTTTCAGCTGCCCTCTATCAGCAGCTGTCTCCACCGGAACCCAGAGAGAGACATGCCTATTAATGCCTCTACAGACAAGGCTTGTTGGCCATAGTCTCACTATGGATCTTGAAATGACATGGTAAGTCTGTTCCAATCCCTCTCAGCTGCAGTCTGAGGTCAGTCCTAATGCCCATGGTACCCTTGCCAATTTGCAAACTCAGAGGCAGGTAGCAGACCACAGGCTCAGCTGTGGACTCTGAAGTGGTTGTAATGACTTAGTTTTGGCCCATCTCAGATGCAGCCTTGACTTAACCAATGATCAAGTAGGAGCCCTTCCAGTGACCTAGAGGAAGTCACACATATCAGTTCACCTGGCATGTTGTTTGTACCCCCATACAGACCCTTGTCTTAATGCAAGTCCTACTCACAAATGTACCAGAGGCAGTCTGGTCCATCCAGGGGCCAAAAAGGATCTATGTCCATTAAAGTCCCTTGTAACAGGTCTGCCAACTACAGACCCCATTACAGACCCAAGAGTAGCCATATGACCTTCCTCCAACCCCCAATCCGATCAACTTGGTATTCAACAGGAGACTTTTACCAGCTCAAACAAATCTGTCAAGACTGTAGAGGGGTTTACTCCTTCAAATGCAGACATTACATGCATAGTGAAAAATCAACCAAACATGACTTCACCAGAGGAAACTAAAATAAAGCTACAATAACCAATTTCTATGACATAGAGAACTACGAATTGTCTAAAAAGGAATTCAAATAATTATCCTCATTAAGCTCAATGAGATGCAAGAAAACACAGATACAAAACAAAATAAAACTAGAAAATCTATGTATGGGCAAAAATGAAAAGTTTAATAAAGAAATAGGAACCATAAAAAAGAACCAGACAAAAATCCTAGAGCTGAATACAATGACAGAACTAAAAAATTGTATAAAGAGCTCCAAAAGAGATGGAATCATACAGAGAAAGAATTAGTAAACTCAAAAGCAGGTCATTTGAAATTAGCTACTTAGAGGAACAACAACAAAAGATTGAAAAGAAGGAAGAAAGTATAAAGTATAATGAAGCACACAAATATACAAATTATGAAAATTTCACAAGCAGAAAAAAAGATTAAAGAAATATTGAAAATTTTACAAATCTTGGGGTATGTATGGACATATGGGGTCAGTAAGCTCAAAAGACTCTGAGCAAGATCAACTGAAAGAAAAATGAAGATTTTACAAATCTTAAAGGGTATATGGACTTATAGCATCAGGAAACTCAAAGGACACAAAGCAAGATCAACAATGACAACAAAATACTCTGGGATGCTTGTAATCAAATTTTCAAGTCCAAAAAGAGAGAATCTTCAAAGAAGCCAGATAAAAAAGGCTCATCATATTAAGAGAACCCCCAAGAAGTTATCAGCAGACTTCCAAACAAAAATCTTGCAAGCCAGTAGGGAGACAGATGATATCTTCAAAGTGCTGAATGAAAAAAAACCTGTCAGCTAAGAATACTATACCTCCTGAAACTACCCTTCAGAAATGAGAGAGAGATCAAAATATTCCCAAACAAAAGCTGAGGGTGTTTATCGCCAGGAGACCTGCCTTACATGAACTTCTAAAGAAAGTTCTTCAAATTGAATAAAAATATGCTAAATAACAGTATGAAACATATGAAAATATAAAACTCACTTTTAAATGCAAATGCATAGTCAAACTCAATACTCTTAATACTGTAATGGTGGTGTGTAAATCACTTTTAATTCTAGAATACATGCTAAAAGACAAAGGTATTTTTTTTTTTTTTTTTTTTTGAGACGGAGTCTCGCTGTGTCGCCCAGGCTGGAGTGCAGTGGCGCGATCTCGGCTCACTGCAAGCTCCGCCTCCTGGGTTCACGCCATTCTCCCGCCTCAGCCTCCGAGTAGCTGGGACTACAGGCGCCCGCCACCTCGCCCGGCTATTTTTTTGTATTTTTAGTAGAGACGGGGTTTCACCATGTTAGCCAGGATGGTCTCGATCTCCTGACCTCGTGATCCACCCGCCTCGGCCTCCCAAAGTGCTGGGATTACAGGCTTGAGCCACCGCGCCCAGCCGCGACAAAGGTATTAAAAATAAGCATAGCTACAATAAGCCTCCAGGATCACTGCTAAGGACACAGTGTTCACGTTTGTCTCCATGGACTGAGGCTTTAGGCACAAAACAGCACTAGGCCAGCCCCCATGGACTAGGGACCAGGTTGCAGTAGAACCAGGTACAAACCTCACCTCTGTAAACACAAAAAACAGGTCCAACCCACTGGATTCACGTTCCAAGTTCAACCCTGAACACCTAAGTGACAGGCCTGCCAGTTGCAGACATGAGCACTAGGCTAGCCTCACTAAGTACTCCAGCAGTAAGCTCACCTATGGGTTATGCTAGATGGGCTGCACAGAATCTTTGGATGAACTGACTAGTGAAGGGCTTTCCCTGAAGAAGCCAGTCTCCAAGGATGGAATAAGATCCTTATTCTTCAGATGCACAGATGTTAGTGTAAGGCAACAATAACACGAAAGCAATGAAACATAATACCACCCAAATAACACAATAACCTCCCAGTAGTTGACACCAAAAAAAAATGGAGATATATAGACTGTCTGACAAAGAAATCAAAATAAATGTTTTAAGGAAGCTTAGCAAACTTCAAGAATATGCAGAGAAATAATTCAGTGAAATAAGGAAAACGATAATTGACCAAATAAGAAATTTAAAAGATATATTGAAATTATTTTTTTAAAAATCAAACTCAGGAGATGAGAAATATAATGAATGAAATAAAAATGCAATAGAGAATATCAATAGCAGAACTGATTAAGCAGAAGAAACAATTTGTGAATTTGACCACAGGCTATTTGAAACACACACACACACACAGAAAAGAAAAATAAAAAATAAACAGAAATTAAAGTTTGCAAGATTTTTGGGACAGCATCAAAAGAGAAAATATTTGAGTTATACAATTTCAAGGAGGAGAAGAGAGAGACATAGGAGCTGAAAGCTTATTTAAAGAGCTAATATCAAAAGATTTCCAAATCTGGGGAATGAGAAATACCTTGAATGTAAATTGATTGAATTCTTCAATTAAACACATAGAGTGGCTGAATGGATGAGAAAATAAAACCCAATCTATAGAATATATGCTGCTGATACCCTCATTTTACATGTAAGGACACACAAAGACTAAAAATGAAGAGAGAAAAAAGGATATTCCATGCTAATGAGAACAAAAAATGAGCAGTGGTTGCTACACTTACATCACACAAAGTGAATTTTAACTCAAACCCTATACAATGAGACAAAGAAGGTCATCACATAATGACAAAGGAGTCAGTTTTCACTGGGACATAACAATTGTAAATATATATACACTTAACATCAGAATACCTAAATTCAGGCCATATATGACACAACCACAACTAACATCATATTCAATGGTAAAAAGTTGAAAAGTTTTCCACTAAGACCAAGAACAAGAAAAGGATGCCCACTCCTGCCATTTCTATTAAATATAAGTCCTAGCCAGAGTAATAAGACAAAAAAATTTGTAAGGCATCCAAATTGGAAAGGAAGAAGTTAAATTATTCCTGTTACAGATGTCATGATCTTTTTCAATAGAAAACTGTAAAGACTCCGCCAAAAACCTGTTAGAATCAGCAAACAAATTCAGCAATAGTACAGAATGAAAAATCAACATACTAAAATCAGTAGAATTTCATTAACCATAAACTCTGAAAAAGGAAAAAAATCTGAAGAGAGATTTTTTATCTGAAGAGAGATAAAATAATAATAAGACTTCTACACCCCACTATGAGAAATGGCTAGATTATTCAGATGGAAAATCAATAGAGAAACATTGAACTTCAACTATGCTGTAGGCAAAATGAATCTAACAGACATATACAGAGAAAATGTCATCTAACGGACAGATATGCATTTCCTTCAAGGGCACATGGAACATTCTCCAAGATAAAGCATATGTTGTGCCACAAAACAAGTCTTAACATATTCAAGAAGATTTAAGTCATATCAAGTATCTTTTCCAAACACAATGGTCTTAAACTAGACATGAATAACAGAGGAATTTTGGAAAGTTAAAAAATATGTGGAATTTAAACAACACAGACTAGAACAGCCAATGTGTTTGAAGAAAAAATGAAAGGAGAAATTTAAAGGTATCTTGTGAAAATAAAAATGTACACAAAATAAAACCTTACAAAATGCAAGAAAAGCAGTTTTAAGAGGGAAGTTTATAGCAATCAATGTCCCCATCAAAATAAAAAGATCTCAGATAAACAACTTACCTTCACATTTCAAGGAACTAGAAAAAGATGAACAAACAAAACCCAATGTAAATGGAAGAAAGGAAATTACAAAGATAAGAGAATAAATAAATTCAATAGAGACTAGAAAGACAATGTAAAAAATCAACAACACTAGAAGCTGTTTTATTTTAAATAAACAGTAACTGCCAAACCCTTTGCTACACTAAGCAATAAAAAAGGGAAAAGACTCAAATAAAATAACAAATGAAAGAGGAGACATTAAAACTTGTACTACAAAGCCAGTTGTGGTGGCTCACACCTGTAATCCCAATATTTTGGGAGTCCAAGGTAGGTGGATTACTCAAGCTCAGGAGTTTGAGACTGTCTCGGGCAACATGGTGAATCCTCATTTCTACTAAAAAATACAAAACTTAGCTGGATGTGGTGGTGTACATGTGTGGTCTGAGCTATTCAGGAGGCTGACCTGTGAAGATCGCTGGAGTTTGGGGGGCAGAGGTTGCAGTGAGCCAAGATTGTACCACTGCACTCCAGCCTAGGTGATGGAGTGAGACTCTGTCCAAACAAAAAACAACTAAAAACTTGCACCACAAAACCATAAAGGATCATGAGACTACAATGAATAATTATATACCAACACATTAGATAACCTAAAAGAAATGTATTAAATTCCTAGACACATACAACCTATCAATACTGAATTACAAAGAAATAGCAAATATAGACAGAGCAATAATGAGTAATGAGATTGAATCAGTAATAAAAAGTCTCCCACCAAAGAAAAGCCCAGGACCAGATGACTTCACTGCTGAATTTAACCAAACACTTAAAACAAGAACTGAAAACAATCGTTCTCAAACTCTTCCAAAAACTTTAAGTAGAGGAAATCCTTCCAAACTTGTTTCCTAGGCCAGCATTACCCTGATACTAAAGCCAAAGAAGGGTGCTACAAGAAAAAAAAATATGGGCCAATGTTTCTAATGAACATAGATACAAAAATCCTCAACAAATTACCAGCAAACAGTATTTGATATCATAATAGAAGGATTATTCAGCCATGATCATTTGAGATTTCTTCAGGTATGCAAGAATGTTTTAGCATATTCATATCAATAAATATAATAATACATCATGTCAACAGAATGATAAAAGAAAATCTGTTATTATTTTAATAGATGCAGAAAAAGCATTTGACAAAATTAAACATTCTTTCATGGCAAAAACTTCCAATGAAGTAGTAATAGCAGAAATGTACCTCAAAATAATTCAGGCCATGTATGACACAACCACAACTAACATCATATTCAATGGTAAAAAGTTGAAAAGTTTTCCACTAAGACTAAGACCAAGAAAAGGATGCCCACTCCTGCCATTTCTATTAAATATAAGTCCTAGCCAGAGTAATAAGACAAGAAAAAAATTTGTAAGGCATCCAAATTGGAAAGGAAGAAGTTAAATTGTTCCTGTTACAGATGTCATGATCTTTTTCAATAGAAAATCGTAAAGACTCCGCCCAAAACCTGTTAGAATCAGCAAACAAATTCAGCAATGATACAGGATGAAAAATCAACATACTAAAACCAGTAGAATTCCGTTAATCATAAACTCTGAAAAAGGAAAAAAAATCCATTCACAATAACTACAAAAGCAAAAACCATGTAAGAATAAATTTAACCAAAGAGGCAAAAGACCTGTATACTGAAATCTATAAAATACTGATGGCAGAAATTGAATAAAAGCATATATTAATAAATACAACTCTTTTTCATGAATTGGAAGAACTGATATTGTTAAAATGTCAATGTTATCTATAGCAGTGTACAGATTCAATGCAATCCCTATCAAAATTCTAGTGACATTTTAATAGAAATATTTAAAAGTTCCTGAAGTTTGTATGAATACACAACTTGGAAGTGCCAAAATAACCTTGTACACACAAAAAAGCTGGATGCATAACACTATCTGACTTTAAAATATATTACAAAGCTGTAGTAACCAAAACAGCATATTTGTATAAAACAGACATACAAACCAATGGAACAGAATAGAGAGCCTAGAAATACATCTGTGCATTTATGATCAAGTGATTTTTGACAAAGGTGCCAGACAATGTGGAAAGGAAAGTGTCTTCAATAAATGTTGTTAGAAAAACTGATTATACACATAAAGAATAATGAAATTTAACCCTTATCTTACATTGTATAAAAATCAATTCAAAGTACATTAAAGACTTAAATCTAAGGCCTGAAATTGTCAAACTGGTAGAAGAAAACATAGAGAAAAAGCGCGATGACATTGGTCTGGGCAATAATATTTTAAATATGACTCCAAAGGCAGGGGTAACAGAAGCAAAAATAGATAAATGACATTACATTAAACCAAAAATCTTCTGCACAACAAATAAAACAATCAACAAAGAAGCAACCAATGGAATGGAAGAAAATATTTGCAAACCATTAACTTTATAAGGGGTGAATATATAAAATACATAAGGAACTCAACTCAATAACAAAAGAAATAATATGATGAGGAAATGGGTAAAGGGACTAGATACACATTTTTCAAAAGAAGACATACAAATGAATGACAAGTACATGAAAAAATTCTCAACATCACTAATCATCAGAGAACTGCAAATCAAAATTAAAATTGCATGTCACCTCACAGCCGATAAAATGCCTATTACCAAAATGATGAATGTTATCATTACTGGTGAGGATGTGAAGAAAAGAGAACCCATGGGCTCCAACTTATTTAAACTATCCATGTATCACATTCTTTTTTTCTAAAATGAGAATAACAATAGTAATTTAATTCACTTGAATTATTTTGAAATGTATATAATTTATTTATAAATGCCTGCTGCTTTGTATTTGATAAATGTTAAGCTTTAACAATTTGAAAGAATTGCAAAAAAATTAAAAGTACAATATTAGGAACACAGGAAAAAAATTAATTTTTGAATATAAAAGTAAACAAAAATGTCGAAGAAAATCTTCATAATTTTGGAGTAGACAATAATTATTTAGGACAAAAGAGCACTAGCTATAGAAGAAAAATCTAATAACTTAGATTTCTCAAAACTAAAACTTGAGCTCTTTAAAAATATTTCTAATATGCTAGGACTTTTCACCGCAAAATAGTGAAAAGGCAAACCAAAGACAGAAAATATGTGCAATCCATATATTTGACAAAATATTTCTATCTAGAATATATAAAGAAATCTTAAAATAATTCAATCCAATAAAATGTGTAAGTTATTTGAAAAGACAATTGATAAAAGGAAATAGATGAATGGCTAGTAAACATGAAAGTTATTCAACATAATCAAGCAATGCAAATAAAATCATGTGATGCCATTACATAACCACTAACATAGCTAAAATTTGAAAAAAGGCAAAAAACAAAACTACTTTTGGGGAACAAGTGGAACAATTGTAACTCTAATAGTTATTGGCAGGAATGAAAAGTGGTACGACCATTTTGGAAAGAAAAAGTAGCAAGTTTTTTTGTAAAATTAAACATTCAGTTACCAAATAACTCAGTGATTACACTCTTACGTGTATACTCCAAATAAATGAAAGCCTATGCCCACACATAATCTTGTGCGTAAATATTTAGTGACTTTATTCATATTACCCCAAAATGGAAGTAACCCAAGTGCTCATGAACAGTTAAATTGTTAAAAAAAAAAAATTGTATTGTTCACACAAAGGAATTCTACACAGGAAAAAAAATGGAAACAAACTTCTGATATATAAAAGAAGTAGTGACTCTCAAAAACATGCTGAATTAAAGAAGTCAGGTATAAAAGGGGCATACTACCATGTTATTTCATTTATATAACATTCCAGAAAAGGGAAAACTAATCTATAGTGACAGACCACAGAGTAGTGGTTGACTGGGGCTGGGATTGATTGCAAACCTTTGTGGTAATATCCTGATTGTAATGGTAGTGATGTTTTGACTTTTGTCAAAACTCATCCACTTAAGATGGGTACATAATATTTTATGTCAAAGTTACCTCAGTGAAAATTTTTGAAAATGTTTAAAAAATGTCATTTATGTAAAGGACAAGAATAAAGTTAAATATTTCATGGGAAATGTTTCTAATATGCTAGGACTTAATAAAAATATAGCTCGAATGTTGTTTTCCTAAAAAAAAAAAAAAAAAAAGTTATTTGAAGCAAAACACTTATTACTGAGAGAAAGGAAAGTTAGTATTGATGTCTCTTTAAATATAGCTTAGTTATTTCTCTGTAAAATGTCCATTCCACTTCATAAGGGGGTTGAGAGACTAAAATAAAACGAAAAATAAAATGTTGTATATACCTTGTTTCGATCATTGATACCAAGAATTTACAAAAGCAGCTATAAAAATGGTATTTTATAAAAAGCCAATATTTAGTAACCTAGAATTAAACCACACTGTGTATATTGAAGAAGACCAAGGAGCAGATGAGTGCATAAGTGCAGAAATTTGTACGGAGTAAAGTCAGATTACATTTTTATTTTAAATAGGAAGGATGCTAAAATATCAGATCATGCCTCATCATTCTTGAAATACCATTTTAGATTTAAATCTAAAAGTTGGTAGAATTAGAAATGGAATACACATATCAGCCAAAACACTGACAAAACCAGGGCTATGCAGGGTGGCGCACACCTGTGGTCCCAGCTACGTGGAAGGCTGAGGTGGGAGGATCACTTGAGCTTGGGAGGTCAAGGCTGCAATGAGCAGTGACACTCAGTCTGGAAAGCAAAAACCAAAAAACTGAAAATAATAAAAGCAAAGTTAACAGAATCTCTCCCTGCCAAAGGAAAAAAAAAAAAAAGGCAGATGAGAAGGAAATAGGAAATACAGAAACACACCAATAAGAAACAGTGAAACAAGATGAAGTTTATAAGAACAAAAGTATCAGGCAAATTACTAGATGAAAATGAATTAATTTCCCCAATTCCAATGTATAATATTCTCAATATAACCAGGAAAACACTTTGAAGTAAGAAATGACTTATTTTTTAGTATTCCATCTTACAAAATGCAGATTGATAAAATAGGTATTATATTTATACAATAGCAGTCAATGATGAAGAGGGCAGAGAAAAGAGGACAGGAGGAGAGAAATCAGTAAAGAGATTGGCTCTGACCTTCTCAGGGAATTGCTACATTGTACTAGCAGCTTTTCTTTCCTCAATAGGAAAGAGTCGGGGTAGCGATTAACATGCATTGTCAAAGACCTGTTATTCTTTTTTTTTTTTTTTTTTTTAATTTCTAGGGTACATGTGCATAACGTGCAGGTTTGTTACATATGTATACTTGTGCCATATTGGTGTGCTGCACCCATCAACTCGTCGTTTACATCAGGTATAACTCCCAATGCAATCCCTCCCCGCTCCCCGTGATAGGCCCCGGTGTGTGATGTTCCCCTTCCCGAGTCCAAGTGATCTCATTGTTCAGTTCCACCTATGAGTGAGAACATGTGGTGTTTGGTTTTCTGTTCTTGCGATAGTTTGCTGAGAATGATGGTTTCCAGCTGCATCCATGTCCCTACAAAGGACACAAACTCATCCTTTTTTATGGCTGCATAGTATTCCATGGTGTATATGTGCCACATTTTCTTAATCCAGTCTGTCTCTGATGGACATTTGGGTTGATTCCAAGTCTTTGCTATTGTGAATAGTGCCGTAATAAATTTATATCCGGAAGTGTGTATGTCAGTGTGTCTGTGTGTACTTCTGATGGAGCATTTTCATACACCCATGGAAGAAGAGAGTAAAGCTTCCGACAACCAAAAAAGGACAGCACTGAAGTAAGCATCAGGTAAGGCGGTTTCTAATTACAGAAACCACACCCCAGGTCTCCTCCTCCTGTGCACTGGGAAAGACATAAGGGAAAATATTGAGCATTGTCTTGCAGTCTAACAGTTTACAACTTTATTGTTGAGATGGATTGTTCACATATGTAAAATTAGCAGGTATGTAGGCAAAAAACAAGATAAAATATACAAGTTTAGAAAGGAAATAATCAGTGTAGCCTGCTGTTCTTACACTATCTCCATAAAAACAAAGTTTGGAATATGGTCATGGAGGCTAAACAGGCTTTGGAGAGTAGACAAGTGAAAAGAAATGAGAAACTAGAAGGGCAGAAAGAAGCAAGGTATGAGGGGATGGCAGAGACTAGAACAGCATTCTGGGCATGAGACTTGGACTAATTTACAAGAGAGACTGTGCAGCAAAAAAGGTAAACTTTAGCATATCTTCACTGAGAGTTATATGCATCTCAGAAGTATGTGTGTGTGATTGTATTTACGCACACATATAAATTGTGCATCCTGAAATTAGTGTTTTTTTTGTTTTTTGTTTTTTTTTATGAAGCTATATCCATTGACAACAATATCTCTAACTGTGGCACTTTGCTAGGTAAAAGGGAATAAAGATTAAGATCTATATACTAATATGTAGCTTTGTGTGACTCTTAGGGTTGTTTCATCAACATCAACCAACCTGCATTGCACAGAAGTAACATCAGAGTTTTCTAGACATAGAGGAACTCTAAATAAAATTTGTATATTGTAAGTCAATGATCTATAAACTATGAGAATGATTCTATGAATTTAGTAAACAAGTAGAGAGCTACATACAGGCTCTGAATGGATTATCCAGAGCTAGATTTTTAAGAATCTGCCTCAATTGTAGCAAATATCCAGTAAGTCCTCATTATTCTTACACAATTTTTGAAGTAACCTAGAGGCTGTTTGCAATTGGCCAGCCCACAAAAAATCAAATGAGTGCTCCTCAGACCATAAAACTTCTGTCTTTAATCACAGGAAGGGGAACATCACACACCAGAGCCTGTCGAGGGGTTGGGGGAGGGGGGAGGGGTAGCATTAGGAGATATACCTAATGTAAATGACGAGTTAATGGGTGCAGCACATCAACATGGCACATGTATACATATGTAACAAACCTGCATGTGTGCACATGTACCCTAGAACTTAAAGTATTATAATAATAAAAAAGAATTCTGTCTTTAAATAAAATGCCGTATTTTCAGCATATGTCTGAGGAACCAGTGAACCTGGAAGGATTTTTGATGCTCCAGTCATCTTAAATTAATTTTCTACCATGCCAGACTAAGAAAACCCAAATACTTATTTCATATAACTTTGTGTATTTAAGAGAATGTTCATCCATGTGCTTTTAATTCATTTACATTTATATCATCAAATATTAGTTTTATGAGTTTTTGATGTAGAACCAATTTTAGCTGCCTTCTCAATAAGGTATGCTTTAGTGCTTTTCCCTTTCAAGAACAGGAAGACTTGTTTTGCCAAAGACGAATAAATTCAAATATACAAAGCTTTGGATTTAATCTGCAACTCAAATCTCACACTATTTGCATATTTAGAATTACCTCCCTTCCCTGGTACCCACATAACTGAAACTAACCAGAGTCTCAAAATACTCCTGCCAGATACTAAACAACCAGATAGATTTGGCAATGACCATTGAATAAAAGCTCCAGGAAAAAAAATATGGAGCTCTTCAAAAATATTGGCCAAAGGCTTGAGTGAAAATAGAATTTCTCCCCACTACTTAGAATATCTAAGTATAATTATGCCTAGGCAAATTTTAGAAGCTAACTTTATCCTGTCGGAAATGTTAAAAAATTATAATTAAGGATGAACTTCAAATAATTCCAGGTTTCCTCAGTGTCACAGAATAGAATCTTCCTGGGATATATTGGATTTATATACGTACATAGTATTATCAAACTTTATATATTTGAAGTGGCATAGTTTTCTCATTTATTGCCTGTTGAGTAAAGTAGAATACTTTCATTAGTTAAAAAAAAATCATTTTATGCAATTCAAAAAAATTTCTTCAAATATGCTGGCATTTTCTAGGACTTAATCAACAAAAACTCTATGTTCATTACTTTTGTGGTATTATTCACTTTAATTTTAACCCTTTTGGTCTGTTCTTATATAATGAACAAATTTGAAGTAACTAAGCATGTGAATATATGGAAAAGATAAACAAATGGCTATTAGCTCAATTTTGGAAAATAAAAAGATTTTCAACAAGTCCTTTGCCAAAATTCTATTGCCAAAGTTTAGTTAAAATGATATATTAAGGAACTGGGGGAAATACTTTAGTTACTAAAAAAAAAATGCAGAGGTAAAATGTAGTTTTCTGAATGGCAAACTACATGAACTAATATTCCTTAGGGAAATAATTTATTATCTCCTTTATATCTTGTAAGGGACAGCAAAGATCTCATGTTTAAAAAAAAATGTGTATCTTCTATGTCAACAATTTAAGAAGGAATGGGAAGTATTAAAGTGTTGTAAGACATTTTTAAGTGTAATACAGAGAATTTAGGTATAATTCATTTTAAATTTAGATATGAATTGCCCAGCACCTAATGACATAGGAATTTACATGTACTTTGTACTAACCTATTTTCCGAAGGCACTGGCTGAACACTAAAAGAGAGAAGGATAATCTGAAAACATCAGAAACCAAAGAGTAAATATTAACTGCTGTGTTCCTTTTGTGTCCCTCTCCCAAAGCTGCAAATTAATAACAGCTTACATATGTTGAATACCTACTATATGCCAGACACTCACTTAAATGTATTGTAGGTGTTATTTAGTGCAATTTTTTGAGACAGATACTGTTATCCAATTTACAAATAAGGAAAACAAGACACAGAGGGGCTGATTAAGTTGTCCGTGATGACACAGCCTGTAAATGAAAATGCGAAATCTGAACTTGAACAGCTTGATTCCAGATTATGCCTTCTAAGTACTGGTTGGCACTGCCTCTTCACACAGTCATGTTTTATACACATATGGGACATTTGTCCTAAATATCACAGAGATGTTAACCAATCTAAGTAAAGTTTTTGAGAAGAAAAGTGGAAGAGCCAAAATATTTCAAATTGGAAATAAGTACAGTCATCTAAGAAGAACTTGAGAACAGAATAAAATATAAATAGAAGATAGGAAGGTTGGAATCTACATCCACATACTCAATATTTCCAGTGGAATGTTACCTTTCTTATGAGCCTGGCCCAGGAATGAACTTTAATTGTGCTGAGCCAGGCTGGGCCCAGGCCAATTCTACCTTGTTTGTTCTGTAGGGTAGCTGCTAATGTAGTCTCAACAGAAACTTCCCAAATTAAATATTTTAAATGTAAGTAAAAATAATTTTTAAAAAAGCAATACAATATCCAAGAACTGTGGGACAATTACACAGGCATAACATACATGCCATGGGAATACCAGAAGAAAAAAGATTAAAACAAAATTTGAAGTAATACTGAGTAAAAATTTTTGAAAATTAATGACCTTCACCAAACCATGAATTCATGAAGCAAAGAAAAAATGAATCAAGATAAATATCAAGGATTCTACATGTAGGCATAACATATTCAACCTTTAGCAAATCAAATAAAATAAATAAATCTTGAAATTTTTCATTTAACTCTTACCTACAGAGAAACAAGAGTAAGAATTATATCAGATTTATCTTCAGAAACTACGTAATTAAAAAGAGAGTGGAGTAAAATATTTAAAGTGTTAAAATAAAACAACTTAGAATTCTGTATCCTGGGAAATTATTCTTCAAAAGTGAAAGAGAAAGACTTTCTCAGACACATAAATATTCGGGAAATTTGTCATCAGTTGACCTGCTTTGTAAGAAATATTAAGAGATGTGCTTCATAGAGAAGAAAAATGAGATAGGTAAGAAGCTTGGATTTATATAAAGATGATAAAAGTGTTAAAGAGAAAATAAATGAGGGTAAAATAGAATCTTTTATACTTTCTTATTCTCAATTGATCTAGCAGTAACAGTTTGTTCAAAATAATAACATATTCAGTGATTATAATTTATGGACAAGTAAAATAAATAATACCAATGTTATTTTTATCTGTAAATCATGGTAATACTACTTGTTGTACATATATGTGTTTATAATTTTCTGATTTATCTGTTTCCCTAATACTACTAAGTACTCAATCTTTTATATTTGATAGCTTGATAGATTAAAAACAATTTATTCCCATGTTGAATTTCTTTTTTTGGAAGTGAGCTTAAATTTTAATTATCAGCTTATAATTTTGCAATTTTTCTATAAATACTGGTGTATTTTTCTTATTTTTAAAGCTCTTTATTTTGATTTTGATTAGTATTTCTATCATATATGTGCAGATAATTGTTCTAGGGTAAAACTCTTACATATTTTTAGTAATTCAAAATACATCCCAGTCACATGAAGGAAGAAATAGATACAATAATAGTAAGGAACTTCAGTATTCCACTTTTAACAATGTACAAATTAACCAGACAAAAAATTAATAAGGAAAAACTAGAATAAACTGTGCTTTAGACAAAATGCATAGATATACGTAGAATACTCCATCCTACAGCTGCAGATTACATGTTCTTCTTCAGTGCACATAGAACATCATTCAAGATAGAACATATAAATATGATGTATATAGTAAGCCACAAACAGGTCTTAACAAATTATAAAAAATTGACATCATGCCAAGTATTGTTTCTGAACACATGGTATGAAATAACCAATTAATAACAGGAGGAAATTCAGAAAATATACAAATACACAGGAATTAGATAACATGCTCTTGAACAGTCAATAAGTCAATGAAGAAATTAAAAGTTAAAGGTAGAAAATGTTTATAGACAGATGAAAATAGAATATATCAAAATATACCAAAATCAATGGCATAGAACAAAAACAGTACTCAGAGGAAATGCCTATATCAAAAAATTAGAAAGACTTTAAAGAAACAACCTAACATTGCACCTCCAGGGACTAGAAAAACAAGAACAAACTCCATCCAAAATTAGTAGAAGTAGGGAAATAATAAAGGTCACAGCAGAAATAAATGAAATTGAGACTAAAAATACAATATAAAGAATCAATGAAACAAAAAGTGTGTTCTTTGAAAAGATAACAAAATCAACAAACATTTAGCCAAACTAAGGAACAAAACAGAGAAGACTCAAATAAAATCAGAGATGAAGCAGAAGGTATTACACCTGATACCACAGAAATACAAAGGATCACAGGAGCCTATTAGAAGCAATTATAGGCTAACAAATTGGAAAACATGGAAGAAATGGATAAATTCCTGGACAGATACAACTTATCAAGATTGAATCATGAAGAAATAGAAAATCTGAACAGAGCAATAAGGAGTCATGAGATGGAATCAGTAATAAAAAGTCTCCCATCAAAGAAAAGCTCAGGACCAGATGGCTTCATTGCTGAATTCTACCAAACATTTAAAGAACTAATATCAACCCTTTTCAAACTATTAACTAAAATTGAAGTAGAGGAAATACTTCCAAACTCATTTACTAGACCAGCATTATTCTGATATCAAAACCACACAAGGACACAACAGAAAAAGAAAAATAAAGGCCAATATCCCTGATAAACACAGTTGCAAAAATCCTCAAGAAAATAATAGCAATCAGAATCTAGCAGCATATTAAAAATATTATTCACCATAATCAAATGAGATTGATCCCAGAAATGCATGTCTGGGTCAATATATTCAAATCCATAAATGTGATTAACAGAGAGTAAATCACTTTAAGAGAATGAAGAAAAAAATCATATGATTATTTCAAATTAGGCATAGAAGGTAAATTCCTCAACACAGTAATAGCCATATATAACAAACCCATAGCTAATATTATACTAAATATGGAAAAGTTGAAGGCTTATCTTTTAATATCCAGATTAAGACAAGGATGCCTTTTCTCCACTTTGGCATTATACTGGAAATCCTAACCAGAGCAATTAGATAAGAGAAAGAAATAAAAGCCATCTAAATAGGAAAGAAGAAAACAAACTGTTCCTTTTGGTAAATGGCATGATCTTATATATAGAGAACCCTAAAGACTCAAACCAAGAAATTGTTAGAAATAATAAAAATAATCCACAAAGTTGCAGGGTACAGAATCAATATACAAAATTAGTAGTATTTCTTTAAATTAATAGTGAACTATCTGAAAAAGAAATCAGGAAAAAAAATCCATTTATAATAGTTTCAAAAAGTCATGTGAGAATAAATATAACCAAGGAGATGAAAACTATGCAATGCTGATGAAAGAAATTGATTATACAAAAAATGAAAATATATCTTGTGTCTATAAATTGGAAGAATTAATGTTATTAAAATATTCATACTACCCACATTGATTTACAGATTCAACGTAATCCCTATCAAAATAACCAATGACATTCTTCTCAGAAAGAGAAAAACAATTCTAAAAGTTATATAGAACCACAAAAAACCATCAATAGCAAAAGCAATCTTGAGTAAAAAGAACAAAGCTGGAGGCCTCGCACTACCTTACTTAAACTATACTACAAAATTTTAGTTACCAAAACAGCATGTTACTGACATACAGACTCATAGACTAATGGAACAGAATAGAGAACCCAGAAATTAATCCAGTCAACTGATTTTTGACAAAGGGGCCAAGAACACATATTGGGGAAAGGACAGTCTTTTCAATAAATAGTTCTGGGAAGATTGGATATCCACATGCAAGAAGAATAAAACTAGATTCCCATCTCTCATCATATACAAAAACCAAAATAGATTGGAGACTTAACTCTAAGACCTGAACTATGAAACTACTGGAAGAAAACAGGAGAAATGCTTTAAGACATTGGTCTGGGAAGACATTTTGTGAATTAATTCTCAAAAACACAGACAACACAAGAAAAAAATAAATGGGGTTATATCAAAATTAAAAAACTTCTGCACAGTGAAGGAAAAAATTGACAAAGTGAAAGACAACCTACAGAATGAGAGAAAATATTTGCAAAGTACTCATCTGGCAAGGTTAATATCGATAATACGTAAAACTCAATAACGAAGAAACAATCTGATTTTAAAATGGGCAAAAGATCTGAATAGACATTTCTCAAAAGAAGACATAGAAATGACAAACAGGCATATTTTTTAAAGTGCTCAACATCATTAACAATCAAAGACATGCAAATCAAAACCATGATGAGATATCACCTCACTCCAGTTAGAATGGCTATTATTAAAAGACAAAAGAAGTGTTGGTGAGGATGGAGAGAAAATGGAATCCTCACACACTGTTGATATAAATATAAATTTATATAGCCATTATTCAAAATAACATGGAGGTTCCTTAAAAATTAAAAATAGAACTATAATATGGTCTAGGAATCCCACTGCTAGATATATATCCAAATGAAAATCAGTATGTCTCCATTCCCATATTTTATTGCAGCACTACTCACAGTAATCAACATATGGAATAAATCTAAGTGTACATCAATGGAAAATGGATAAAGAAAATATGGTATAAATACACAATGAAATACTATTTAGCCATAAAAAATAAAACTATGTCATTTGCGGCAACATGGACGGAACTGGATGACATCATATTAACTGATATATGCCAGGCACAGAAAGACAAATCTGGCATGATCTCACTTATAGGCGAAAGCTGAAAAAGTTCATCTCATATAAGTGGAGGATAGAATTGTGGTTACCAAAGCCTGGAATGCCTAGGGACAAGGGGGATTTGGGGAGACACTCGTCAATGAGTAAACAGTTATAGTTAGATAAGAATTAGTTCTAGTGTTCTATTGCACAGTAGGGTCACTATAGTTAACAGTAATGTATAGTTTCAACTAGCTAGAAGAGAGGATTCTGAATGTTCTCACCACAGAGAAATGATAGGTATTTGAGGTAACGGGTTTGCTATTACCCTGATTTAACTATTAGCCAATATGCACATGTATTAAAACAGCACAATATACTTCATAAATGTGTACAATTATTAGTCAATTAAAAATGAAATAAAACTACACAAATAAAAATAATATACACCACAGTCAATCATCTTCTCCTTTTAAGATTTTTTATTCAAGTTTGAAAAGGCCTTTCCTAGCCTTAAAGTTAAATATGGCGTATTATTTTTTCCTTGTAGAGGTCTTTCACATCCTTGTATTATTATTATTTTTGGCAGCTATGATGAAAGGGGTTAAGTTCTTGATTTGATTCTCAACTTGATCGCTGCTGCTGTATAACAGAACTACTGATTTGTGTACACTAATTTTGTATCCTGAAACTTTGTGGAATTCATTTACCCGTTCTAAGAGCCTTTTGGATGAGTCTTTAGGGTTTTCTAGGTATACATTTATCATATCATTAGCAAGCAATTTGGATGCCCTTTTTTTCTTTCTCTTGTCTGATTGCTCTGGTAAGCACTTCCTTTTCTAGGTAGAATTGAAGTGGTGAAAGTGGGTATCCTTGTCTTGTTCCAGTTCTCAGGGGGAATGCTTTCAACTTTTCCCTGTTCAGTATAATGTTAGCTGTGGGTTTGTCATAGATGGCTTTTATTACCTTCAAGTATGTCCTTTCTATGCCAATTTTGCTGAGGATTTTAATCATAGAGGAATGCTAGGTTATGTCAAATGCTTTTTCCACCTCTATTGAGATGATCATGTGATTTTGTTTTTAATTCTGGTGTATCACATTTATTGACTTAAGTATGTTTAACCATCCCTGCATCCCGAGTATGAAACCTGCTTAATCATGGTAGATTATCTTTTTGACATGCTGTTGCATTCAGTTAGCTAGTATTTTGTTGAGGATTTTTGCATCTGTGTTCACCAGAGATATCGGTCTGCAGTGTTTTTTTGTTTGTTGGCTTATGTCTTTTGCTGGTTTTGGTATTAGGGTGATACTGGCTTCATAGAATGAATTAGGGAGGATTTCTTCTTTCTCAATAGGATTGGTACCAATTCTTCTTTGAATGTCTGATAGAATTCAGTTGTGAATCTGTATGGTCCTGGGCTTTTTTTGTGGGCAATTTTTTAACTACCATTTTAATCTTGCTGCTTGTTATTGGTATGTTCAAAATTTCTACTTCTTCCTGGTTTCATGTAGGGGGGTTGTATACTGCCAGAAATTAATCCATCTCCTCTAGGTTTTCTAGCTTATGTGCATAAAAGTGTGCATATTATTCTTGAATAATCTTTTGTAGTTCTGTGGTATCAGTTGTAATATCTCCCATTTCATTTCTAATTGAGCTTGTTTGGATGTTTTCTCTTCTTTTCATGGTTAATCTCACTAATGCTCTATAAAGTTTAACTTTTCAAAGAACCAGGTGTTTATCATTTTTATTTTTATTTTTGTTGTTTCAATTTTATTTAGTTCTGTTCTGATCTTCATAATTTCTTTTCTTCTGCCGGGTTTGGGTTTAGATAGTTCTTGTTTCTCCAGTTCCGTGAACTGTGACTTTACATTGTGTATTCGTGCTCTTTAGACTTTTTGATGTAGGCATTTAAGGGGATGAACTTTCTCAAGCACTGTCTTTGCTGCAGAATTTTTAAATTTCCATCTTGATTTTATTGTTGGCCCAATGGTCATTCAGGAGCAAGTTATTTAATTTCCATGTATGTGCATGGTTTTGAGTGTCCCTTCCAGTGTTGATTTCTAGTTTTATTCCACTGTGGTCTGACAGAGTAATTGATATAATTTTGATTTTCTTAAATCTACTGTGACTTCTTTTGTGGCCTATTATATGGTATATCTTGGAGAATGTTCCATGTGCTGATGAATAGAACGTATATGCTGCAGTTGTTGGGTAAAATGTTGTGTAAATATGTGTTAAGTCGATTTGTTCTAGGGTATAGTTTAAGTGCATTGTTTCTTGGTTGACTTTCTGTCTTGATGACCTGGGTAGTGTTGTCAGTGGAGTATTACAGTCCCCCAATATTACTGTGTGGCCATCTATCTAATTTGTTACATCTATTAGTAATTGTTTTATAAATTTGGGAGCTCCAGTGTTTGGTGCATATACATTTAGAATTGTGATATTTCCCCATTGGGAAATATCCTTTTATCATTATATAATGTCCCTCTTGGAAAACTATAAAACACTGCTGAAAGAAATAGACAACACAAACAAATGGAAACACTTCCCGTGCTCATATATGGGTAGAATCAATGTTGTGAAAATGACTATACTGCCTAAGAAGTCTACAAATTCAATGCAATTCCCATCAAAATACCACCATCATTCTTCATATAACTAGAATAAGCAATCCTAAAATTCATATGGAACCAAAATGAGCCCCCATAGCCAAAGCAAAACTAAGCAAAAATAACAAATATGGAGGCATTACATTACCCGAGTCTATACTGTAAGGCTATAGTCACCAAAAACAGCATGGTGCTGGTATAAAAAATAGGCATATAAACCAATGAAACAGAATATAAAACCCAGAGATAAAGCCAAATACTTATAGCCAACTGATCTTTGACAAAGCAAACAAAAGCATAAAATGGGAAAAGAACACCCTATTAAATAATTGGTTCTGGGATAATTGGCAAGCCACATGTAGAAGAATGAAACTGGATCCTCATCTCTGACCTTATATAAAAATCAGCTCAAGATATATTATAGACTTAAATCTAAGACCTGAAACCATAAAGATTCTAGATGATAGCATTGGAAAAACCCTTCTAGACAACGGCTTAAACAAAGATTTTGTGACCAAAAACCCAAAGCAAATGCAACAAAAACAAAGATAAATAGATGGGACTTAATTATAGTAAAAAGCTTCTGCTCAGCAAAAGAAACACTCAACAGAGTAAAAAGACAACCCACAGAGTGGGAGATAATCTTTGCAACGTATACGTCTGACAAAGGACTAATATCTAGAATCTATAGAGAACTCAAATCAGCAAGAAGAAAAAAAGCAATCCCATCAAAAATTGGGCTAAGGACATGAATAGACAATTCTCAAAAGAAGATATATAAATGGCCAAAAAGCACATAGAAAAATGGCCAAGATCACTAATGATCAGGGAAATGCAAATTAAAACCATAATAGTTACCACCTTACTCCTGTAAGAATGAGCATAATAAAACAGATGTTGCTGTGAATGTGATGAAAAGGGAAGACTCTTACACTGTTGGTGGGAATATAAAGTAATACAACCACTATGGAAAACTGTGGTGATTCCTTAAATAACTAAAAGTAGATCTACCGTTTGATCCAGCAATCCTGCTACTGGATATCTACCCAGAGGAAAAGAAGTAATTACATAAAAAAAGATACTTGCATGCCCATGTTTATAGCAGCACCATTTGCAATTGTAAAGATATGGAACCAGCCCAAATGCCCATCAATCAATCAGTAATGAAAATGTTATCTGTTTATCATCTATCTATCCATCCATCCATCCATCCATCCATCTATCCACCCTCACACCCACCCACCATGGAATACCATTCAGCCATAAAATGGAAGGAAATAATAGCATTCACAGCAATTTGGATGGAATTTGAGACCATTATTGTAAGTGAAGTTAGTCAGGAATGGAACACCAAACATCATATGTTCTCTCTCGTAAGTGGGAGCTAAGCTGTAAGGATGCAAAAGCATAAGAATGATACGTTGAACTTTGGGGACTCAGGGGAAAATGTAGGGGGTGGGGAGGGAAAAAAGACTACACATTGGATACAGTGTACAGTGCTTGGGTTACAGGTGCACCAAAATCTCAGAAATCAGCAATAAAGAACTTAAGCAAACACCACCTGTTCCCCAAAAACCTATTGAAGTTAAAAAAAAATTAAAAAACATAAACAATAAGTAAATATGGCATACTAGTTTTTGAAACATATGCCAATTTGTCACATTATTGTGTAGAGTAAAATACGGATTTGTTAGTCTTATTTCAGTAAAATTCCAAGTGCTCCTAAGTGAGATGATAATCAAAAGAAAATATTCATTAGGAAGGAATTATCTCATACATTAAATTTTAAACATATGTGTAACTAAACTTTTCTTTGAAACTCAGATATGTATATTTCTGAGACAGCAGTCTCAAAAGAGTATGAATAAACATTTGTCTCTTTGAGATATCATAAAGCAGGGAGTATAGAAGACCACATAAGACAAAGATTACATTCTAACATTTTGATTTTTTTTTTTTGACCGGATTTGACCTTTCCCTTTCACAATATTGGACTCAATAACCTTGCTCCTCTCTCTGTCCATGAACTGTTGGCTCCAACAATTCTTGCGCTATGGAATCCTGCCAGCACTGCAGGAGGGCTGGAGTACAGAGGCAAGGTTCCAATGTCTAAAGTCAGGGCCAGTTACTTCCAGAAGAAAATTCACAGCTTTTGCTGGGGGTTGCTTGCAGGGAATTCTTCCAGAGAAAGTATGTTTGTAAAAGTATGGAAGTGGTCTGTGAAGTATATAGAAGCAGTCTCAGGAAGAAAAGAGGGGTGGGAGATATTACTTGAATTGATCGTTTTGGAACTAAGAAGGATCTCAGGCCTGAGGGATCGGAATGAAACACAGTTGTTCACAAACTTAGAGCAGCTCTCTAGCACCTTTTTATTTCCAGAAAAATACAATTTTTAACAAATATTCTCCCTGAGGTTTTGGTTGCAAAAATATTTTCCCCTGGAGACAGGAATAAGAGAAATGTATTGCCTCTGTATGTTGCCCTGCTCATCTCCTTCCCTCCCTCCCTCCCTCCCTCCCTTCCTTGCTTTTTTCCTGTCTCTGTAGCTGTTACGAATTCTTACATGTTAACTTTTCCCTACATCCAAAATTAAGAGGAAAATAATTATTAAATAAAAATAATTTATTCTTAACAACAATAATCCACTTTTCTGGGTTCACCCAAATTCACCTTTCAGTTTCTAGGGCTGAATGTTTACCAGGTGTTGTTACTTCTTAGCTGTGTGTTTTTGCAGATGTGGACACTGCAATTTCTTTCTGTCACTGGACCTTGATAAAAGAGGACTCCAGAGGCCTAGGGGCTTACCTTTTAGAGTTGATTGTGGGTTCCACCATTATACTTTTACTTAGCCTTTCAAACGACATTGACAGTCTTAGATAATTAAGTAACTTTCCTTTGTAAACCTGGGCTTTTAAGCATTAACCTCTGCTAATACTAGATTAGGAAATGGTAAATAGAACACTCTTATTTATTTTTCAATACACATGAAAATTTGTCTCATACAATTCTCTTTCAAATTAATTTTCCCAATATTTTGGAGAACCATATTTTTAATCTGGCATGTTCTTGGCCTAGTCAGAGAAGAGATAAGTTTATTGCTTACATAACCATGTGAATCAGACATGGAAAATACATATTAAATTATTTAATTCATTATTCTGCCAATATTATATTATTCCCTAAAGTCCATTTCTCTATTTTTTAGACTTGTTATGTAATTTGCTAACCCAGTTTAACATTTCTTATTTTCTTTATTCGTTAATTGATACAGATACATGTTTCCAGTCAATGTAATTTTCATTACCATTTGCTGACTAGATAAAACATTAATATTGCCTTTTATTTTTATAGTTATTCTCGGTATACACACATAATTTTAAAAAATATGTGCCATCAATGACATATTGTTGTACCTATTATATAACTGAGAAAATTAGGGTACAAAGAAATTGCAGAATTTCTTCAAAATGATATAGTGAGTGACTTATCCAATGTGGACTAAATTCTATAATTTTGAAATTCAAAATGGCAACTGTCTTACAGAACAATGAAAATTTAAAAAGTTGAAAAACTTATTAAACCCAACTGTGGGTTGGGTTTATAAACCCATGCACTGTAATAATAACATATATTATTTTATTCAATACTTACAACTGTCCTGTTAGATAATATAATTTCCACTCTGAAATTATAAAAATAGATAATTTTATAATTTCCACATCCTTTGAGGATGACTCTAGCTCTGCAAGTTCATGTAACTTTTTGAAGGTTGAAATTCTAGTATTGAAGAGCTTCAGGTAGCCAGACAGAACACTATATTAAACTGAAAATGAATATTGTTTATTTTTCTATGCTTCATATTATTTTGCAACAGTATCTTTATGTTTATTTTTTCTTATATTATGCTAAAGATTGTATGTTGAAGAAAGATTCTAAGAAGTGACAAAATAAAAATGTTTCAAGATTCTGGATATGTGCTTTCAATTTTTTTCAAATAAATTCAATCAGTTTATACTGTCATTAATATTTAGATTTTTCTCATAACATCATCAAATATTAACATGTAAAGTTATATAATTGTTATGTAAAATGTATGTATCATATTTTTAATTGTATACTTTAGAGTATTAGTAAGTTTCAATTTTTGAATAGCTATTCATTATTTTTTTGCTTTTCAGGAAAAATGACCTTTTCATTCCTGTGCTTGTGGAACATCTCAAATACTGGGGGATTTTATTTATTTGCCAGAGCTGTACACCTATTTAAAACATTAGCACTCGGTCTATCATATTTTAATAATACTTTTCTCAGGTTTTCACTTTTCTTTTTAATTTGTAAGAGTTTCAAAATTATGTGTCAACACATGTTGATATTTTTCTTTCTCATATGTTATATGCTTGATAAGATTGCAGAATCTTCCACCATCTAGATTTGATTAATAGTCACACTTAGTTTTGCTTATCTATGCTGTTGTTTTTGATTGTCAGCTTAATATTTTACTTATTATTGGAAGCCTGAAGAATCTGAATTATTCTTGCAATTAATCAATACATTAAACATCATCATTAATAATTAAATTTGGATATATTTATGCATATTATTTTTTCATCATGTTTATGTAATAGAACTGGATAGTTTCCTGGCAATGTATTAACTAGAATTAAATCATCTTTGTATTTTTTCATGTTGGCATAATGATAAAATTGTAGTATTTCTTTATTGCCTGTTTTTTACTAGACTATTGGTTCCATAATCAGTGATTGTGTATTTGCTGTTTTCTGATATTTTCTATTATACTTGAACCATAGTGGTACTCAAGATAAATATTTTTACAAATATGTGTGTGTGTGTATGCATACATATATGTTTATAAACATATAGGTATATATCTGTGTGTAGACATCTATATGTATGTACACATATATTTATTCATATATATGTGTATATATACACACATATACTCGTACTGTTCAGACTGGTCAGTAAAAAGAGCTAATACCGTAAAAATGCATAAACTACTTTTAAAGGATTTCTACGCAATGTCATTCTGATATTTATAGGTTATTTAAAAAAGAGAATAGAATGAATACATGCTAAAAGGGCTTTGCCATTCATCCTCTCACTCCATCCCTGAAAGTGACAAATTTGTCTATTCTGCTTTCCTCCCTGTCCTGCAACTTGCTAATTCTTGCCTTCTCCAATAAGCTCATCTATATTGGCAGAAACTGAAGAATAACCTTAAAACTGGCACTTGTTTTCTGTATGTCAGAGGCAGATGAAGATAATATTTCCTTTACCTACAGCTACCAACTATCAGAACCCTTTTGCATTTTTAGAATTCATTTCAGATTCTGTTGTAACAGCACGATTATTTTTAATTTCTGAGATTCTCTGTGGAACCATTTTAAAAGAATCTGCAACCGTCTCATTCTCAACTCAATTATAGCTTCAGACGTCTTTGTATTCATGTGAAATCATTCTGAAAATGCCCATGTGTTTGAAATGATGTTCATTGATTCAGATTTTATTTATATCATGTTCACTTCACAAAAGGATTTCAGAATTCTTATCATGGTTGCTACCTGCTGATCACATCAGGAAAGAGCTATGTAAGGAACTTTCTCAGTTTTATTGTTATGCTTTAAGTTCTGGGATACATGTGTAGAACATGCAGGTTTGTTACATAGGTATACATGTGCCATGGTGGTTTACTGCATCCATCAACCCATCATCTAGGTTTTAAGCCCCACATGAAGTAGGTATTTATCTGAATGCTTTCCCTCCCCTTGCTCCCCACTCCCCGACAGACCTGCTAAAATGTATATTTTGAGATGTATTTGATATATATATATATATATATGCATTCCCATTTTTATATTATTAAATCTTAATATTAAAAAACACATTATATTTCATATTAAATAATATTTCCCCTAACTATGAAGTTTCAAGCTGTCAAGATAAAGAGGAAGAGAAAAAAGAAGAATCTCTAGCTGCTTTCAACAATTCTGGGCCGGGCGCGGTGGCTCAAGCCTGTAATCCTAGCACTTTGGGAGGCCGAGACGGGCGGATCACGAGGTCAGGAGATCGAGACCATCCTGGCTAACACGGTGAAACCCTGTCTCTACTAAAAAATACAAAAAACTAGCTGGGCGAGGTGGCGGGCGCCTGTAGTCCCAGCTACACGGGAGGCTGAGGCAGGAGAATGGTGTAAAAACCTGGGAGGCGGAGCTTGCAGTGAGCTGAGATCCGGCCACTGCACTCCAGCCCGGGCGACAGAGCAAGACTCCATCTCAAAAAAAAAAAAAAAAAATTCTGAGGCATTTTATATTAATTTTAGAAGTCCCTTTATCTTACAAAATCTTAAACATTCTCTCATTCTTGATTATATTATTCCAGCAAATAGTAAGGGTCTTGAAGAATAAAATCTTACCCTACATTTTACATGCAGGTTTAGCAGTCTCATTTTGCAAAACCACATTCTTTGGTATGAGGTAAAATTCTATTACTTAGCTTAAAAAGGAAAAATGAATCATTGGGAAAGTCTGGGTTAAACTGGATTCAATTTCCAATAGTTAATTTACATTTCTTCTGACTAAGTCTTTGCTTGATTCCACATGATGTGTTTTCAAACAGAACTCATTTTTCAAATTGCATCAAAACACAATAGGAGCAAGTGCAGAAAGATCATTAAATTGTATATACATTCTTTCTGTGGAAGAATTATTTATCATTACTGTGATGGACTACACTGTGTCTCAAAATTTTAACAAACTGGCAAAAACATGTGATGGCTGCCAATTTCCTAAACCACCTTGTCATCATAGTTTTAGTTTCTAATCATCAGCTCGGATAGTTTTAATGGGAAGAAATAAGAAATAAAAATCAGTGAGTTTTTTTCTCCACCATTTGTTCTGGTCGTGCCATTGGAATATGTACAAACATATCCTTTCTGATGAAGTCTTGGTTGACTGGAGTGGACATCACACACAATCTCCTATTGTTCTAAGATTACACACAGGGTCATTAATACATGAGATCAAATCGAAGCCACCATGCCTGCTGACATATTGTCACAAGGACACTTCTTATAATGGAAATCAGTAAAAATCATTACACCAAAATATTTAAAAATAAAAAATTATCTGACTCTTCAAACAGGCTAAAAAATGGAATGATCTAACAAATTAATAATTTCATTGAATACAAATTAATGCTCAGATTGATGAACTAAAAATGAAAGTCTAAATTTTTATATTAAGTATACAAGTAAATGTGAATATAAACTGGTACATCTTCCCTTTAAGCGTGAACATTTTTCTCAAATTTATCGGGTTAATTTTTTCAAACATTTTTGTGAAGTTCTGGAGTTGACAAACTATGGTCTATGGGCCAAATCTGATCTACCATCTGTTTTTGTAAAGGAAGTTTATCGGAGCATAGGCATGTTTATTCCTTTATGTACTGTCTATGGCTAATTTCATGCTAAAACATCAGGGTGAGTGGTGGCAAAAGATAACACGCTTCCAAATTCTAAAATATTTACTACCTGTCCTTCTGCAATCCCTGGTCTAGTTGTTAAGAATACATCAAGTTCACACCCACATTTTAGCCTTGTCCCAAATAACAGATTCTAATACTTGATTACATTATGTTATATAAAATATACATTTATCCTTTCACCTTTTGTCTGAAAAATATAATAAATATGGAAAATAATACTAAGGAAATAGGATAAATACGCTCAAGTGCTATGGCTGAAAAAAAAATAATCTGGCCAAAATGTCTTCTCAATTAAGATAATATCTTTATATCTTTTTTTTTTTTTTTAGAATGAACATTGTTCTGCTTTCTTTTACAAAAAGAATTAATGTTTAAGTTAGCAAATTGTTTTCTCTGTCATGCAAAAGGCTTTTAGTTTGATGTAATTCCATTTATCTACTTTTTTACTTTTGTTGCCTATGTTATTGTGGTCATATAACAAAAAAATCATTGCCTAGATTAATGTCATGGATGTTTCACCCTGTTTTCTGCCAGTAGTTTTATATTAATAGGTTTTATTTGTAAGATGCCAAATTATTTTTAGTTGATTTTTGCATAGGAGATGAAATAAGGATCCAATTTCATTCTTCTGCATGTGGATATTCAGTTTTCCCAAAAACATTTCTTAAAAAGATTGTCCTTTCTCCATTGCATGTTTTTGGCACCTTTGTCAAAAATCAATTGGTCATCAATGTGTGAATTTATTTTTGGGCTCTCAGTTCTGTTCCTTTTTTTATGCCAGTACCATGCTGTTCTGGTTCCTCTAGCTCTGTAGATTTCTGCGTTTTTTTTTTTGTTTGTTTGTTTGTTTGTTTCCTCTGGTCAATATTACTTTGGCTATTTTGGATCTTTTGTGGTTGCATACAAATTTTATTTTTTCTATTTCTGTGAAAAATATTGGAGTGTTAATAAAGATTCCACTGATTCTGCATTGATTCTGTAGATCACTTTGGGTAGTATGGACTCTCCTGATATATATATATATATATATATTTGCTCTACTTTTCTTTAAATTTTAAATTAATTAGTATAGCTGTTTAAGGGTGATAAATTAGAAAGTAGGCTGTAGCTTATCGATTAAAGAGAAGGGACTTATTCTTATGCCTAGAAGTCTCTGAAAACTTGGAATTAGAAGAAGTTTCTTGACTATTACAGTCAATTGATGTAAATTGCAGTAGCATCTAAGAAAAAGTTCTTTGTATTAGGGTATTTTAAGGGTTAGAAAGGGTACAGAGCACTCAATTTCTCTTTGTTTTCTCACACAATTTATGTATTGGGATACGATTCATGTCATTTACACTTTTTAAGTATACAATTCAGTGTTTTTTAGTATATTCACAATGTTGTACAAATATCACAACTATCCAATTCCAGAATATTTCATCACCAAAAATGGAATCTTGTACACCTTTGTAGTCACTCGATTCCTCCATTCTCCAGTCCCTGGCAACCACTAATAGAATTTCCATTCCTATGAATTTGTCTTTTCTGGACATTTAATGTAAATGAAAACATATAACGTGTGGCCTTTTGTGTCTAGTTTATTTTACACAGCAAAATTTTTACAGAGTTCATTCATATTGTAGTATATATCAGTACTTCATTCTTTTTAATTGTTGAATAATATTCTATTGTATGAATATACCACATTTTGTTTTACCACTCATCATTGATGGACATTTGACCCACTTCTAACTTTTGGTTTTTATGAATAATGCTGCTATACATATTCATGTGCATATTTCTGTATGGGCATTTATTGTCATTTTATGGGGCAAGGCAGGGTGTGTATAGACCTAGGAGTGGGATTGTTGGGTTGTATGGAAACTATGCTTCAGCTTTTGAGGAACTGATAGATTGTTTTCAAAGGTGCTATGCTATTTTGCTCTCCCACCAGCAATGTAATCTAAGTCAAAATTTTCTCAACTACTTCTTCCTGTTTGAGAGTGAGGGCTTTTTTGTGTGTGTATACATACATGCCTGTGAAAAAGCTGAGAAAAAAGACAGAGACTGAAACAAAAAACTGAGAGAGACTGGGTGAGGGGGATGTTTTTGAAGATAATGTATGAGGAGTATTATCATATACTAAGCAGTTTTTCTATCCCCTTATCATCCAAAATTATTTTATCATTCTAATGCTCATTCTAATTCAAAATTTTAAATTTTCCTTAGTTGCCAATAATGATTTTAAATGTTGCTTTTTAAAAATGGTATTTAATTCTTTAGTCTAACTGTAATACATACAAATTGTTTTTAACAGCACAAATGATACAAATGTATGTATATAAAAGTTAAATATCTCTTGGGGAGAGATGTTTCTGCCATCTTCCCTTCTCAGAAATCACTTCAAAATAAAATTGGGAATCAAAAGAAAAATGTAATATTTTTTACTAAAACTAAAATATATCTATAATTTCAAAACATTTATATTGAAATGCAAACAGGATGGAAGAGTGATAACTGACTTTGAGATTATGAGGACAAAAGTCACATCTTCAGATATTAAAACTATTAAAAATATATAAATGTTCCCAGGAAATGACTGAGGTTTTGTTTTGGAAAAATGAAAAAATAAAGACATATACACATGGAAACAAGGAAGTATGTAATCTAATACAGAAAAGCAGTGAAGGGAATCCCCAGAATTAAAGTAAAAGAACATCCCATTGTTAGAGCTGAGCAAGAAGTCTAGCTGGCAATCAGGCAAATTGGCAAAAAATGTGAGGACTCTACCCTAGAAGAAAAGACACCAGGAAAAAAATGGGCATCATAGGTCTGAACATGCAAATTTTTTTCTGTTAGGCTGGAAATTCCCAACTTTTCTTAGTTCATAATGCTCTCTTGTTTCAGAAATTTTTCCACAGTGCCCCTCAACAACAACAAAATATGTAAGTTTGACCTAAGGGTATCTAAGTCATAACAATAAGTACTTATTTCCTAACATCTTAGTACATGTTGAAAGAAAAATACATGCAAATAGAAAAATATATTTTTATATCATTATTAAACATAATTATTTACTAGTAGAATGTGGGTACCTATGGGCACTGCACAATTCTCAAAACTTGGAATTGGACTAAACACTGTCACTCTTATTTCCTGTTCCATATTGATTTTCCCAGAATTATTTCTTTTTGTCACAGCAACTTTGTAAAATTCAACTTCGCAACGATATGATGTCAATGAGAATGTAGATATGATATCACCTGAAAGAACCAAGAATAGTTTAATGTTGCAGTGGTGGTCTACTTCAGCTAGTATTTTCTCAGTGTGTGGAAGCTGTCAGGTGTGGCTGTTTCTCTCAACAGTCTAAAATATCCCACAGTACCCCGTGAGTTTGCTATAATGAACTAAGGTGTGGGCTGGTATACAATCTGCAAAATGTGGTTTAGACAACCAGGTGATATAGTAAAATATGGCCATAGGTATTTATGTAAACAAGCAAATACAAACAACTAAGCAAATTAAAAAGGCAATTATTTATTCCAGGAAAATCAAAACAAAGACACACAAAGCACTGAATTATCTAATATCTATTTATACCCAACTATAAAATAGTATGTAGGATCCATACTAGCCCTTGCCTCCTTCTTATTACTCCAATTATTATTAGTAATATAACTGTTTTACATCTTTCTAGTGGCTGCCTTTGTAACTTTAAACAATGTACGATTTTTATCTACTCACCCTCCTGTACCCACTTTTATCTGGGACATTTTCTCTTATTCTGTGGGGTTCTGGTGGACTACACTTCAGAGTATGCATTCTTTATCTAAACCTGGCTTGTCCCCAATTAGTTCCATTGATTCTTACCTTACATTATTTTCTAACTTGTGGAATTAATTTGTATGGGAATATACTTGGCCACATAAAAGTATTTTCCCTAGAATGGATGCCCAATTAGTAGGTTATTTTCGTCTATATATTTGAAAATATATTTATTTAATCTATGTAATTACCCAAATGCATATGGGATTTTAGATTTAACACATAACTTTCTTTATATTGAGAAATAAGTAAGCATAAGAATGATGTAAAAGAATATAAATACTTGGATTAAAATAAGTGCTTTACACTTCAGTTATTGAGGACATGGTCTATTAAACAAAACATAGAAAGCCTAACTGCCCTGAAATCACTGTAGTAATTCAAGGTATAAGGGTATCTCTGTTGGTGGTTTTGGCATCTGAGTAGCCAGGTATGGCTTAAAAATCCAGCCATGACATGACTTCTGTGGGCTTTTGTTGTTAGCAATTCCTTCCAGCATGACAGGCTTTATCAACTGACTCTGCTATTTTAACAGATGAATACCAGGTTTGTCATTATGTCAAACATTTTTTTGTGATATCGTAAGGAAATTAGTTGTAAAAGCATACACACAAATATACAACATCTACACACAAAATGACAAAAGTCTTAGAGAATGGGCTGTGCGGTTATTCTTTTAGCTAGCTATGTGGTCTTGGAAAGGTTAAATAATATCACAATTTAATTTATTTATATGTAAAATAAAGTCTATTGTAAAATTGTCTGTAGCTAACGTAGTTAACATAATTAAGCTCAATGTTTTAGAACTATCCTTCCTCCTTACTAAACTAATGATTTTCTATCACTTTCTCCATACTTTTCTGATTCTTTAATATAATTTGTATTTGTATATATTTTAAACTATGTAATAAATATTTTAGCAATAGCTTTAACATCACAAGAAGAGTAATGAAGAAGCATCAGATAGTGTTATATTTACTTTTTATCTAGAAATTTTATTTTTAGACATCAGATTCATATATCATGATTAGTTTGAACATGAAGCAACTATTTTATTTCATGAATAGTTACAGACTTTTCTATGTCAATATAGACTTATGTTCCAAAGGAGTTAATCTAATTTACTTATTTGTAATTGGTAGATTTTTTCATATATAGAACGATAAATCCCCTTCTTTCAAGTTCACTTTTAAAATCTCAGCTTTTCTTTTTCAGTTAGAAAATAGTGATTAGTTTGGGATTTATGTAATCCAATTCCTTGTATAAGTTATTTAACACACCAGAAGACTGTTTATAAAATGCACATAAAATGACATTCCTTTTTGGTATTTATTTAAAAACATGATTGTAAATGCAATATTAAAAATAAAACCTTTCCGTCACTGTCAGAATGTGGCTGCTAAAAGATATCTAGTTTTTCTATTTTTCTCTCCCTTAAAGCAACTCACAGATTATATGTTCTCTAAAGTACACAGTGTGTCACCAAATGAAATATTTTATATATACTCTTCTTTAACCCTTTTGTGTTAATACACTTTTTAAATGATTTAATATGTAAACAAAATGCTAAATTCAGAATGTCTTATTTATCTTAAAAGTATTTGTTGCCTGGGCTGCTATTTTGCTTATTTGGTCTGAATAATTCAGTCACCTAGTGTCATATTGCTGTGCATAGTACATAACCATAACTAAACATGAAACTTATTTTCTGCCACATAGCATCCTCATATAATACACACCCAATAAATAAATTTTATCTGAGTCAACGATAATGCTCCATGGAGTCCCATCAGTCTGTGAAAGATCTGATATCCAATCACACTCCCATTCTCAATCTAGCTATTAGGTAAACATGTAGGAAAAGCAGGGTTTAAGATTCTATTTGGTACAAATCCTTCAACTTTGGTACAAGGTGATCAATTCCTTTAAGATAGCATAAATGAGTTTCTTTAGAGTAAAAGGACAATAATACATGCACTTCTTAAGGTAGGTGAACTCTACTGCAAGGTATGGACAGATGTACTACACATAAGTCTTTCCATGTGTGCATGTGCATGTGTGAGTGTTAGGCGCATATTTGTGTTTTATTGTGCCTATCTCTGAGTAATTTGCCTGCAATATGCTTTTCCTGATTCAAGTCATTTACTTACAGGGAATTCAATAACTGCATGATCACTGCTAAAACTCCACACAGTGGGCTTTCCTTATACTTGTAAATATAGATATATGAAAATATACGTGTGTTACTTAGAGGAAACTTGTTTATCTACATGGATTTTATTTCTTTTCTGAAGAAAAACTCCCCAACTATTAAAAGTCTTATAATAAGTACATTAATTTCAGAAATATTAAAGTTCTAAAATAAATACAAATCAAAATAAATATATGTTACAAACAGAATTTATCGATGGATATCATCAATAATCTATCACATGATTAAATTAATTAAAACTAAGCATGCTGAAAAATTTAAGTCTTTGGAGACTGCTCAGGTTGTGTGCAGCTGGAAACAGTAGGCAGCTGAGACATGCATCTGATCATAATCTTAAGATAGTTTTAAATATTTTATTTGACAGAAATATCCCCTTACAAGTACAGGTGAGATCCATGCTCAGAAATATTGGTTAAATGATTGAATTTTCCAAATAGTGTGTGTCTAGACAACTTAATAGCTAAGTAGGTCCACATGAATGCTGAGCCTGTATGCCATACCTACATACACCTGCTGCAACTGCCTAGATATGTTAACAGTTCACTGGTATACGACTAATCATTTATGAGGCTGGGTTTCCTGATGGAACCATTCTACTTGCCAAGGTTCATTATGCAGAATAGAATTCCATTTTCAAAGAGAAAGAAGAAAAAGAAATGGAGAGATAAAAGAAAAGAAAAAAGGAAGGAAGGAGAGAAAGAAAGAAAGGAAGGAGGAAAGAAAGAAGGAAGGAAGGGAGAGAGGGAGGGAAGGAGAGAGAGAGGTCTTTTATTCAAGTCAATGGAATCTTCCTATCTTAGCTCCATGCAAGTTTCTATAGCTGCCTTGTTTAGTGACTGGGAAGAAAAGAGTGAAAAGCCAGATTACTAGTGAAAGTGCTGACAGAGAGAATCCAACAATAAACCTTATGAACAGTTCTGCTCTAATTCACCATCACAGTTGGATGAAAATAGAGTTTGCTTCCTGTCACAGAGGGCAGGTTTGAGTTGCTGGCTTGACAACGGAGATTAAAGCATTCACCTTTGTTGAAGTTTTTACTACTTTAATATTTTTAGGAAAAGCAGAGGAAAGAAAATGGTGTGAAATATTTCACAGAAATATCTTTAGTGGCAATTAAATGTGACATGAACAAGAACAGATAAATGAGAAGACAGACAGGAGTGAACTGAGTTGCTGACAGCATTCTTTGGTGAAGACTTCAAAATAAATGATGAAATGTTTACATTTTCACACCAAGTATAGAGTCAGCTCATACCAGAATTAACTTGTTAGGTTCCTATCATTAACTTAATTAATGCCAATGATTGGTCAATTAAAAATATTTACTATGTGCCTGTTGAACATAGGGCACTGTTCCTGGTACTGAGAACAATAGAGGTCTCACAGCAGGTAAATGCCTGCCTTATGGAGCTGAAGATCTTGGACTGTGTCCTGGTGTCCCATCCCATCTCAGGACTTCAGAAAGTTTTTCAACATTCTGTCCTCAGATACTAGTAATAACATTAAGATATTATTATTAATACTATTAATTAAAATATATTTAAGAGTTTTATTGGAGAGGATTTCTTCTGGCTGTGAAATAGATCTACGCATATTCAAAAATATTTTCTGCTGTTACTTTTGAGTAGTAAGTTGATGGACTTTGAAGCTATTTCTTCATTGTTTTTTGACATGCATTGCTCAGTATATCATCAAACCAGTTGTCTTTGTGCACTTTGATAACTTTAAAGGCTATCTTATTCTTGGTCTACTGGAGACAAGAAGAGAAAGATTCACTAAAATGGGCAATCCTAGGAAAGAGTTGGCTTTAAACAAACCTGCCTTAATACTCACAGTATTCTATCTCTTGATTGAAGACTTTTTATCTACAATTCAGAAAATTTTAAGCAAATACCTCTTTTGTTACCATTCCCTAAATTTCTTCTGGAATTCTTTTAAGATGATAAACACTTCATTAAAAACAAAAACAAAAACCTTTCTTGCATGTATCACTTGTTTGTTCTTTCTCATTGCGGAGCAGTGGTCATAGTATGGATGTACCACAGTTTGTTTAATAATGCACATATTGAACATCATCTATTACTTAGTAGCTTCCAGTTTAGGGCTATTATGAATGAGGTTGCTATAAATATTCTTAATATAGTTGATTTATTAAAGTTTTCTTTACAGTTTGTACTTTTATATCTGGCTTAAGAGATTCTCTCCTCACAAGGGGAATTAAAATAATTTTCTTATTTCTTCTAATATAGTACAAGTTTGAAATATTTGTATTTCTATGTTTTGGTTTAAAACATCTGCTGTTGGAATTTGGTGCATTTTTATGCTTGTGGATAACAATTATGTCACTATTTAATTAAATGTTGATTCTTTTCCAGACAATCTGCAATACAGTCTCTGTCAGAAATCACATTTATATGATGTTTGTCTACAGAGGAACTCTGTGTTCTATTTACTATTTTACTATATAGTAAGGTACTACATTAATTCTATTCTCTCATAAATACTATAGATTTATAGAAGTCTGTTTATCTGTGAGTACATGTCACTTCACCTTTCCGTTCCTTCACTGTGTGATTTGACACTATATACTCTAATGTAAATATTAGAATTAATTTGTCAACTTATACACTTACACAGAATTGTATTTAATATCTATGAGATTTTAATTGAAATTATATTAAATATATTGATAACTATTAATTGATGTTTTTGTGGGTCTATCTATAAAAGAAAATTAATACTTCTCCACTCAGCTAAGTTTTACTTAATAACATTCCATTTTAAAAGTATGGTGATATTTTTATTAGATTTGTTTTATTCATAAATACTTTATGACATTGTGGTCGTTACAAATATATTTTTAATTCGCAAATAAAAATTGTATATATTTATAGTGTACAAAGTGATGTTTTGATATATGTATACATTGCAAAATGATTAAATAAAGCTAATTAACACAAACTATTGTTTTGTGTGTGTCATAAGAACATTTAAGACATTCTCCTTTTGAAATTTTCAAGTATACAACACATTATTATTAACTATAGTCTCCATGCTATATAACACATCTCCAGAACTTATTTCTCATATCTAATCAAAACTTTGTACACTCTGACCAACATTTTACCCATTCCTTCCTATTACTACCTCTCCCAATTCCTGGCAACCGCCACTCTATACTCTTTCTATGAGTTCAACTTTTGTAGGTTCCACATATAAGTGAGATTATGCAATATGCATCGTTCTTTGCCTGGCTTATTTGACTTAGCACAATGGCCTCTAGGTTCATTCAAGTTTTAACAAACAACAAGATTTTCTTTTGAAAATCTAAATAGGAATCCATTGCCTGTCTGTTTGTGTAATCATCCACCTGTCTTTTATCTATCTATCACATTTTCTTTATCCATTATGGATTTCATTTTCTTTAGGTATATACCTAGGATAGGATTATTGGATTATATAATAGTTCTATTTTTAATTTTTAGGGGAGCTTCTATAGTGTTTTTCATAATGCATGTACTAATTAACATTTCAAGCAATAGTATAAAAGATTCCCTTTTCTCCACATCCCAGTCAACACTTATCTATAATTTTTGGACATAGCCATTTTAACAGGTATGAGGACATATTTAATTATGGTACTGTATGTGGAAGCTGCAAACCCACAGTTTTCCTCCATATTGCCCTGGTAAAGGTTCTCATGAAGGCTCCACCCCTGCAGCAGATTTCTGCCTGAACATTGAGGTATTTCCAAACATCCTCTGAAATCTAGGTGGAGGCTCCCAAACCTCAACTCTTGCCTTTAGTGTACCTGCAAGCCCAACACCAAATGGAAGTCACCAACGCTTGAGGCTTAAACCCTCTGAAGCCATGGTCTGAGCTGTACTTTGGCCCCTTTTAGCCACGGCTGAAGTTGGAGCAGCTGGGATGCAGGGCACCATGTCCCAAGGCTGCACAGAGCAATAGGGACCTGGGCCTGGCCCACAAGACCTTTTTTCCCTCCTAGGCTTCCGGGCTTGTGATGGGGGGGCTATCGGTGTAGGTCTCTGAAATGCCTTGGAAGCATTTTCCCCATTGTCTTGGCTATTAACATTTGGCTGTTTTTACTTATGCAAATTTCTGCAGCCTTGAATTCTTCCCCCCAAAATGGGTTTTTCTTTTCTACTGCATGGTCAGAGTGCAAATTTTCCAAACTTTTAAGTTCTGCTTCCCTTTTCAATGTAAGTTCTAGTTTCAAGTGATTTCTTTGCTTATGCAAAGGAGCTTAGGCTTTGAGAAGCAGCCAAGTCACTCTTGAACACCTTGCTGCTTAGAAATTTCTTCCACCAGATACCCTAAATATTCTCTCAAAGTTCAAAGTTCCACAAATCCCTAGAGCAGGGGCACAATGCTGCCATTCTCTTTGCTAAAGCATAACAAGAGTGACCTTTACTCCAGTTCCCAATAAATTCCTCATCTCCATCTGAGACCTCCTTAGTCTGGACTTCATTGTCCATATCACTATCAACATTTTGGTGAAAATAAACAAGTTCTTAGGAAGTTCCAAACTTTCCTTCTTCCTGTCTTCTGAGTCCTCCAAACTCTTCCAACCTCTGCCCATGACCCAGTTCCAAAGCTGCTTACACATATCGTTTCTTCATAGCAACACCTCACCTTTCTGGTACCAATTTTCTGTGTTAGTCCATTCTAACACTGCTATAAAAAGCTACCTGAGACTGGGTTACTTACGAAGAAGAGTGGTTTAATTGACTCACAGTTCCACAGGCTGTACAGGAAGCATGGCTAAGTAAGCCTCAGGAAACTTACAATAATGGTGGAAAGGCAGAGGGGAGGTAATCACATTCTTCACATGGCAGAGCGGGAGACAGAGAGTGAAGAAGGGTGCAACACTTTGAAACAACCAGATCTCATGAGGACTCACTCACTATCACAAGAACAGCAAAAGAGAAAGTCACCCCCACAATCCAATCACCTCCCACCAGGTCCCTCCTCCAATACTGGGAATTAAAATTTGACATGAAATTTGGGTGGGGACACAGAGACAAACCCTATCAGATGGGAAAAGGGGAAGAAGATGTTACCATGCAAAAAACTGTACCCATCAATCCTTGGGGGTAAATTGTGAACTTCTGGGAAAAACAGTTGTTACTTAGAACATGTGGGCCCCTGAAATTGAGTATGGAAAGCCAAGAGAAATGAAAATTATATTTTTTCTTGGTATCTACAAGTCAAATAACAAGGGCAACAAGAAACTGGTGTCTTTTGAATGCATGGAGGGGAACCACTTCAGGGTTCACAATGGACAGGAGAACGTATAGATACTCTTTACTCTAGTTCTGCTTCTTTTATACTACAAAGGAGCTGGGGCTGTATAGAGATGCAGGGCCTAGTTCAGGGACAAAGATAGCTCCATGTAAATGAACATTTTCTTAAGTGGAAGCACCAAGTATGTATATGGCATGTACACATTTGCTTGGAAGACAGAGTATTTTCCCTGTAAAATTATTAGTGATATAGTAGAATTTTGATTTACTGGCTTTTGCCTTAATAGTGTCCTATCTAAGCAAAGGAAAATTAATGGAAGGACACATTGCATTTATTCCTGCTCTGTGTTCCCATCGCTATTCTGTCTTTAGGAAAAAAAAAAAATTCCTACTCTAAATAAAATATACTTTATTACAACTATGGTATTTTATCAACATCATTCTGTAACTAGCTTAAATGCTGAAAAATGAAAAGTATTTTCCATTTTTGTTTTAAAGCTTTCTTATAATTTAATCAATAAGGCTTTATTGTGGAGAAATTCCATTACCTCCAATTATTAGCCATGCAAAATATTGCAGCTATTAGGAACAAAGTAGTGACTTTCTTTTAGATTTGACCTTTTAGTGTTTTTAAAGCATAGAGTAATTTTCCATAATCTTTCTATGTTTTGAGTACTGGCCTACCTCTTAATTATCTTTGGTTATAACTATTTCTGTGTTTTGAGTACATACTACATCTTAATTATCTTTGGTTATAACTACAACATAATAATCAAATGAATATTTTTGTACTTAGGTTTAACAAATTTCTAAATACAAATGATGAATATATAATATCGCTCACAGAATTGGGGAATAATAATTTTGTGATAAAAGAAACTTCTCTGATTTTCCACTTTATTTCTCACATTTGTCTAGTTGGGGTGTATTATGTATCTCAGTTTACAGAGAAAGGTACAAAAAGTTGGACACCTAAATAATTCACCTGGGTATACATAATGAAGAAGATGTAGAACAGAAATTTAAAGCCCATAATTAATCCTAGGAAACTAAACTATTCATTAATACAATATAGCCACTCTAGCCCAAATTAAAGATTAGAAATTGCTCAAAATTGGTATTTTAACTGTTTATGTAGATTTCTTACAATAGTAATACTAATGCAAATATATTATGCACTGAATATTGCACATCTTATGTGTATTAGTCTGTTTTTACACTGCTATAAAAAAACTGTCCAAGAATGGGTAATTTATAAAGAAAAAAGCTTTACAGGATTCCCAGTTCTGCATTCTATAATGCAGGAAAACTTATAATCATGGTGGGAGGCAAAGGAGAAGCAGGCACCTTCTTCAAAGGGTGGCAGGACAGAGTGAGTGTCAACAGGGGAAACGCCAAAAGCTTACAAAACCATGAGATCTTGTAAGTCTTACTTATTATTACAAGAATAGCATGGGGGAAACTGTCCTCATGATCCAATTACCTCCACCTGGTCTTGCCCTTGACACTTGAGGATTATTACAATTCAAGTTGAGGTTTGGGTGGGGACACAGAGCCAACTATATCAGTATGTGTCAAGTTCTGTGATAAATGGCTTATTTTGCATAAGCTTCCTTTAAACCTAAGAACAGTGTAAAGTGGAAATAATTTCCATTCTACAATAAGCAAAAAGATTTGTCTAAAGTCGTATTTGTATTTAGCAGACAGGTTGGGAACCAAAGGAAGTCAGACCAGATCCTGTAGTGGTAGCTAATAGTTTAATTCAAATGTTTCAGCAAATATCCTGGTTGTTACAAATATATTATGTCCAAGTATAAAGTATGTAATTTTATAGTCTCTGTAGACAATTATATAATTCAGTCATAAAAGACTTAGAGCAATTGGATTGGTCAAATGTCAGTTTCTTAAATTCAAAAGAATTTTTTGGTGGTTTTGTGCAAATGCTAAAGTTAAAATAAAATGCCTAATTTGCACAAAGGCACCAGAACATTCTGTTTTCTCCATTAGTTTTATTCCAGTGAACATTGTACTATTCCTAACAATTTGATGAGGGTGATGAAGTGAATTAGTCCTCCAGATTTTGAAAGATTGTGGATTTATGCCTTTTTGGAAGCATTTTTTCTCCCAGGAATGTCAAAGCTGGCAATTTTTGGATGGTAATTTGTTTCTCCATCTGTCCCATACATTTAGAATAGTTGCGAAGAATGAATTTCATAACTATGCAAGTAGGCCTTTCCTCTTTTGTGTTGCCAGTGTGATTTCTCTAAGGAGAAGTCACCTTTGTGTTGGGCTTCCATGACTGCCCAGGTGAAATTGTTCAATTCTTTGACAAATCTTAAGGAAGCTCAAAAGTGACAGACAAATAAATAAATAAAACCTGAAATATGGTGTTTTTGTATTAGTCAAGGTAAATTAAGCTATGATTTGGTGCCATATACACCTACGCTACTTAGTGACTTAACCCATGCAAGTGTATTTCCTATTCAGTCACAAGGTCTCACTTAATATATAAAAACAAGAAAGAAGGAAGTGACATAGGAGGACAACTGGATATGAGTAAACACTAGTAATTTCTACCACTGCTGCCAATCCTTCATTTAAAAAGTTTATCATTCATTATTCTAGCCCTTTTGATATTGCAGATTACATAACCCAATTTATCACCCAGATGAGTAATGTAGCTTTGGATTGATTCATAGTTTATTTTGAAAGAAAAATAAAATTTGTAGCTTTTTGAAAATTAATGTGCCCAACTTTTTGCCTGCTATATTTGGAAAACTTATTAATGTAATGTTATAATATGAAAAATTGTTGTTGCATCATTTTCTCAATCAACAAATTGCTATAAGAAAATTTTATAGAAAAGTGGAAAAAGATTTTAAAGAAAACTAGAATAGTATTTCTACTTTTCTCTAAAATAATTGTATCTCTAACATCTGAAATATTTCAAAATTTTTATGGGTCTCTGAACAAGCTGTTTGTCCCTGGGTGAGTTATTTGACCTCCTTAAGCCATATTTCCTTAAATTAGGGAAGGAGGTAGTAACATCTCTTGTAGAGTTCATGTATTAAGTAATAAAATTCATGTAAGAAAACAACAATAGTTTCTGGTATTTACTAAAAGCTCAGTGAAATCAGCTAGTGCTATATGGGCCTCTGAAAAGGTGATGATCATGTCTATCTCAAATTTGAGCCAAACTCAGATGTATATATCTGTTAATTATGTACAGATTTCTTATGTGCTAAAATGCTATTAAGAACTTTCCATGAGTAAATATTAATACACCTTTGGGAATCATTAAATAAAAACTTATGCTAACACATTTTATCCTGAGAGTTTGTTTTTAGCATTTTTGATGATTATCCTGTTCATGTTCTGTGATGTTAACATTAGAATTCCTTCTCTGAATTTCATAATTTTCCACATAGAAACAAAGGTAAGATTTATAATCTATGTCTATAAGTTATAAACATAGTCCAATAGAAATAGAATTCAACATATTAATTAAATATTATTGCTGTAGGCCTAAGAAGAATTGGGCAGTAAGAGCTGATAAAGTTTTCAGTTTAACTTCATGATAATGGTTATGTTATAGGTTAAATTCTTCCCCACCCCAAATTGGGATGTTGCCGTCGTAACCTCCAGCACTTCATAATGTAATCTTATTTGGAAATAGGGTTGCTACACATATAATCAGTTAAGATGAGATCATACTGGTTTAGAGTGGGCTCCTAATCCAACATGACTGGTGTCCTTATGAGGAAAGATGGTGTGAAGGCACTAGGGGAAAACCATATACAAGCCAAAGTACTCCTGAGGCCGCTGCTCTCAGAAGAAACCAACCCTGTCAAGACCTTGATCTCATACTTCTAGCCTTCAGAACTCTGAGACAATGAATTTCTGTTGTGTAAGCCAACCAGTTTGTGGTACTTTGTTATGGCAGCCCTAGCAAACCAAAATAATTTGTCACACATTTCAATGTTACATGTTTTGAGGTCCATAAGAAATTATTAATATTCATTTACATCTCTAGCACTTTAAGTGGAAATCTTGGAGTACCAAGTATAATCTCAGATATCCTACCTTAGCTAGGTAAGAAACTGCCTGAACAGAAAATATCAAAGTATAAAACTCTTAAAGACTAGCTTAGCAAACATATATTTTTCACAGAGGGAGTTTCTTATCTTCAGCTATATACAGCATTATGTTTTGCAAACTAAACTGTATAACTCTGTTCCTAAAGTTTACATGTGATGAAGATGTAGCCATTTTCCACTGCTTGTATTAGTGGTCAGCACACATTGTTCATCCACAGTTAGATACATAATGCCTAGTATGGATACGTGGTGATGAGTTGAATACATAAATGCCTTTCATTGGTGGTGGGGTTTTGTAACATCAGTGGATATCTTCATGAAATTGCCTGTGGTAAGTATGAAAACTAAATTTAGATATATTTATGGCCTTTTGACAACATAAAATGGAAGAACACTGGTAGAACAAATACTATAACAATATGTCTTTAGAATTTAGTGTCTATATACATTTCATATGGAAATGCTTTTTCAGGTCTTTATTCAAATAAAGAATTATAAAGTTAGATGAACCATTGAAATAGCCTACATTTCTGATGTATTTAAATGATTTTTTGTACAGATTGTTGAAGTATCACATAAATGGTGTTAAACCTTTCAACCAGCAACATGGCACAAGTATACATATGTAACAAACCTGCACGTTATGCACATGTACCCTAGAACTTAAAGTATAATAATAAAAAATAATTTAAAAAAAATAAAAATAAAATAAAATAAAATCAAAACGACAGTGAGATATCACCTCACACCCATTAGGATGGCTGTAATTAAATGGATAGGCAAACCTTGCTTGGGAGGATGTGGAGAAAGTAGAACTCTCCTATACTGCTGGTAAGAATAGAAAATGGTATAGCCACTTTGGAAAACAGTTTGGCAATTTCTCAATAAGTTAAACTCTGTGTTTATAGAGTTACCATGTGACCCAGCAATACCACCCCTAAGTTGGCAACCGAGAGAATTGAAAATAGATGTCCACACACAAATTTGCTAATGAATGTTCATAGCAACATTTTTCATAGTAGCTTGAAAGTGGAAACAACCCAAATGACTATCCACTGAGAAAAGGATAAACAAAACATGGTATATCCATGTAATAGAATATGATTTTGCAATAAAAAGAAAGTACTGATATATACTACAACATAGATGAAACTTGAAAAAGTTATGGTAAAACCCAAAGGGCCACAAGTCATATGATTCCCTTTTTATAAAATGTCCAGAATAGGCAAACCATTAGAGACAAAAAATAGATTAGTGGTTGCCAGGCTCTGGTAGGGATTAGGAAAGGTGTTGGCAGGAATGAGAATTAGCTGCTAATGGATACAGGGTTTCTTTTAGGAGGGACAAAAATATTCTAAAATTTGATTGCTATAAACATATCAAAAATCAGGGAATCGTGTACTTTAAATGGTGAATTTTATGATAGGTAAAGTATATCTCAATAAATCCATTTTTAAAAAAGAAAAAAAAGAAAAAAAAAAAAAACCTTTCAACCATACTTCTAATAAAGCCACCAAAAATTTGTTTTGAGAACTAAAATAATAGATACAGAGACTCTAAATCTGAACTTTAAATACAAATAAAATTCCTCTTTTAAATTTGCTCTTTCTTCCTCTCTTCTAATTTTCTCTCCTCTTCCTCGTCTACTATTTTTCTCCTCTCTCTACTTTACTTCTTCCTTTCTCCTCTCTCCTACTTTTGAGAAAGACGATGAAATGTTCTCATACTGTGGCAAGGAACACTTGATGTCATATAATATCCTCCCAGGAGCAATTTAGTATGTGCCTAATGGGGAAGAGAATGTGTGGACTCTAAATCAAGTTTCTTTATTTTACCCAAGAGATGCTACTGTAATGTTTGTGGGGCCAGAGTACTCAAAGCAGATAGAACATAAGAGCAAACGTCTCATCATTAGGCTTATAGTTGCCAGTTTCAATATTCTCTTTTCTTTTTGATATGGGACATTAATGTTCCCAATCTTGTAACCTCAGGTGGAATCCTAAGAATAAAAAAATATAAAAATGTTAATATAAAAATGTTAGTTTAATGTCTCTAGTGTTATATCTTAAAAATAGTTATATATTCATTCTGACCTTGTAAATATCAGCTGTGCCTTAATTTAAGCTATCCTAGTTAAGTTTTGATGCCCTGGTATAGAATTTGTTCTATTATATCCCTCAAATGTACTTGAGCATAGATGATTAAAAAACTCCAATGCTTATGTTTAATATCGAGAGTTCTCCCTTTCCTAGTTCAAACGTTTGTAAGATGTACTTATACGCGAAGATTATGTCTTAATTTTGGACTAGCTGCTCTCTCAGTCTATGTAACCACTATTTACCTTTAACTAATTGTTTTTAGCTTTAAGATAAAACTAATTTATATGTGCCAGTTTATAAAGTCATTCAATGTCATCATCATGAAAATTATAGTTATTATATATTCTGTCATAAGTATTTTATTTTTTACAATAATATACTGAAAATTAGAGCTGTTCATGAAGAGTTTTAGATAGATCCAAGATGTGCATGATAATTAGATACTAACAACAACAATACACATACAATAATTATAGGTGTAAACTCTATTCAGATTCTGTGCTAAGTATTATATCTTCTTTAATCTCTTCAATAATCTTATTTGTAGAGGTACTATTATAATGCATATCTTATAAGAGGAAACTGAAACTCAGAAAAAATAAATAACATGCTCAAAGTTACACAGCTAAAATAGGAGTCAAATTGGGTTTAGGTGACTGTAAAGCTTTTTCTCTAAATGTTTGCCAGTTCTGCTAAAATAGAGCACAGCCTTGTTTTTTAGCATGCATATAAACATATATAAAAATAGAAAAATGTTAATATAAAAATGTTAGTTTAATGTCTCTAGCATTATGTCTTAAAAACAGTTATATATTCATTCGGACCTTGTAAGTATCAGCTGTGCCTTGTTTACACGTCTGGGTTCGTTCAATATGAAAAAACACAAAGAACACATAAATCTTATGTAAAATTTAGAGTAAAGTTGAGGCTAAAATATTATAAACAAAAAGGATGCAGTTTATCATCAAGCGACTCTTTAATAGGAAAAGAGATATGAGTTATTACTGGGTAAGCATTGTTAACAGTGTCTTATTCTGGATAACAAAAGGGAGGATGTATTAACAAAATTTATTGGACCAAGATCTCTACTGAGGAGGGTAGGTAGAAGAGGACAGAATCTTTTTTTCCTAATTTTGATTGAGGAGCCACTCAATATATTCACTGAGTCTTGGATTTTTAGGGAATTTATACCCGAATTAGGAAATTAGACTAACCTTTGAACTAACCTACATTATAGAAAACAATTTTCAGATTCTGCTTACACGCTGATGACTTCTCAGGAAATAGTTGATATAGTAAGGGATTTACATAATATTTAATTCAACAAAAATAACAGCAAGAGGTGGATTTATTTGTGAAAAGATAAAATTTTATCAAACACTTCAAATTCATTAGATTCTAGCTAAAGACAATTTTGGCATTAATATACTAGCTAAGTCAACTAGCCAAATAAAATTATACAATGTAATTTACTTGAAAACTGCAATAAATATGAGGTCAATTTCTGAGAAACAGTGGCAGAAAAAATTTCATTTATCATTTTCGTAAAAAGTCCTTCTGGTTTCTGTATCTCTTGCTATTACATCTGCTAAACCACACTACAAAGAGTAGTCAAAATAATTTCTAATAACTGATTTGACTACATTTGGCCTCAGCTCTCTGTTGGTTCTCCAATGAATGTAGAATAAAACCTAGACAACTTTGCCTAGCATTCCAGAACCTGCACAATCTCATAAGCCACTTCCTCAGCTTTTTTAAAGCAAACAGCAGTCAGAATTTTTCCCCAATCTTTATGTATAGTCTCATCTCCATACACTAATTTATGCCTATATTTCCTCAGGGATATTTTACTATTGTCTGTGTGTCTGAATCCTAATATTTATTTAAGATCAGCTTACAACCTATTTTTCTTGAAATTATTTTGTCCTCAACACAATATTTTTCTTCATCTTCAGAATAAACTGTTTTTTATATCACTTAATACTTTTTAGACTTCTTGATACTATTTTGAATATCAGTGCACATTCAATTCTTTCTTTAACTCCCTTTTCAGGAGGGTGATGACTAAGTCTGATTAGTTATATGTACTTTTAAAACAATAAATGATGGCATAATTTATTTTCAGTCTCTTCACAGGCTTTTTGAAGGAGGGTTTTTGATTTCGGTGAAATTCTTATTAACCAATTTGTTCTTTTATGGATTATGTCTTATGTAAGAAATGTGTGCCTAATCAAAAGTCATAAAGGCTTCTATAATTTTTTTCAATATGTCTGAAATGTACTTATATTTCTTTTATCCTTTTTGAGTTAACCTTTATATTCAGAAAAAGCTTTTTTTGCACATGAATATCTAACTGTAGCAATATAGCTTATTGATAAGATTATTATTTATTTACTGCATTGCTTTATATCTTGGTCAAAAATCAGCTGTCCTATAAAAGTATTGATTTATTTTGGACTCTATTCTGTTTTACTAATTTATCTTAATACTAATACCACACAGCCTAGATCATAGTAGCTTTAATAACATTTGAAATCAGGTAGTTTGGGTCTTATAATGTTCTTTTTGAAGTATGCTTGACTTCATTTGCATATCCATATAAATTTTAGAATTAGTTTTTTTCTCCTCTGTTTAAAGAACATCTGGGATTTTAGTTGAGATTGTGTGGCATCTAAAGATCAATTTGAGGATAACTGATGCCTTAATAATATTGAGTCTTCTGAACCATGAACCTGGTGGTATATTTCTCTGTTAATGACCTGATTTATCTCTCTCAGCAATGTTTTGTAATTTTCACTGCATGAGTATTTCACTTGATTATCTTTGTCAAAATCATCACTAAATATTTCATATTTTTGATGCTATTGTAAGTGGCAATTATTATTTCAATTACTTACAGTTTGTTGCTAGTGTATAGAAATGCAATTGATTTTTGCCTGTTTATCCTGAGTCTCATTTAATCAGTCTTGTTAAGTTCACTTATTTTTGGTAGTATTTTTGTATTGCTTTGGATATTCTATAGAGACATTCACATGATCTGTGAATAGTGACAACTGTATTTACTTCATATTTGAGTGAGTTTTATTTTTCTTATCTTACAGTCCTTGCGAGAACCTCCAGTATGACATTAAGTAATAATGAGTAGGCATTACATTCTTTGTCTTAAACTTAGAGGAAAACACTCAATCTTTCATTACAAAGTGTAATGTTTGTTTCCTCATCTGTCCTTTATTAGGTTAAAAGGTTCCTATTTCTGCTTTGCTGCATGGTTTGTAAAAATCGGAAATAGATAGCTAATTTTGTTAAATACTTTTTCTACATCTATTGAAATGATTTTATATCTATATGGTTTATTAATATGGTAAATTACATTGATTGATTTTTAGATCTTTCACCAACTTTGCATTTCTAGGATAAACCCTACTTGGTCATAAAGTATTAGCATTTTATATATTGTTGTATTTGACTTGCTAAAATTTTGTTTAGAAATTTTGCATCTATATTTATGAGGAATATTGGTCACAGTTTTCTTTTCTGTATTTTTCTGGATTGGATAGCAGAGTAATCCTGGCCACATAGAATGAGTTAGGAAATACTATTTCCTTTTCATTCTTTTTTTTTGGAAGAGTTTCAAACTAACAGATTATTAGTTTTTCTTTGTTTAAAGAATGTACCAGTAAAGGTATATTGTCCTAGAGTTTCTTTGTATACAGTTTTTTTAGTTTTCGATTTTTTTAAATTAAATTTTAGTTCCTCTAATAGATATAGCTCATGTCATCTATTTCTTCTTTAGTTAGCTCAGGTGAGCTGAGTAAATTAAAGCAGTTGTATCTTTCAAGGAATTTTTCAATTTCATTAATTTGTAGTTATTGACATAAAGTTGTTCATAATGTTCTCTTACTATCCTTTAATATCTATAGAAATACTTTTCTCATTCTTGGATATACAATGACATTTTTGTCATTCTTGGGTATAAATTGGTAACTTATATCTACTGTCTCACTTTTTTTCTGATAATAGATGTGTATTAATTTCATTGATTTTCTTAAAGAACTAGACTCAGGTTTTATTTAGTTTCTTTATTTTTTTTAAATTAAAGTATGATTGATTTTCTTTGATTCTGGATTACAGTTTCTGTCTTTTACTACTTTAAAAATGTTGCTTCACTATCCTCTCAATTTCATTTTTTTAAAACAAGAAATATTCTTTCATTCCTATCTTTATTCTTCTGTATGGAATGTCTTCATTTGTTCAATTTATTATTTTCTCTCTCTCACTGGTTATGAGCAACTTAATTTTGATTTGCCCTGGTGTAGTTTTCTTTGTATTTCTTGTTCTTGTGCTTCATTGGGATTGTTAAATCTATGAAGTTTTAGACTTTTTCAAATTGCAAATTAAATATTGAAAAACTTTTGCTCATTAGTTTTGAATGTTTGTTTTGTCTTGGATTTTTCTACTTTCAGGACTACAAGTATAAGCATATGAAACCACTTGAATTTTTCACAAAGCTTATTGTTGCTGTCTTCATCTCTCTGGTTTTCATTTCAGATAGTTCCTAGGGCTGTTCTTTCAAGTTTACTATCTTTTCTTCTGCAACATCTAATTTCATCCAGTGTGTGTTTTCATCTTATACATTGCAGTTTTCATCTCTAGAAATTTAGTTTTTGAATATTTTCCATATCTCTATTTAAATTTTCAAGCATTATAATGTAATACCAGCTTTAAATATCCTTATCTATTATTTAATATTGGTGTCAGTTCTGGATTGGTTTTTATTGATTAGACCTCATTATGATTCATATTTCACTGCTTTGTGGTAAACCTGGTAACTTTTTAATTGGATTTTAAACATTATAAATTTTATCTTGTTGGATGCTGAATATTTTCGTATTTCTACAAATATTCTAGATGTTTCACAAATGTTGAGCTCTGTTCTACAATAAAGTTAAGTAACATAAAAACAATTAACTTTTTGTTTGTTTCTAAGATGTGTTAGGCAGGACTAGACTAATTAGGCCAGGGCTAATTATTCCCCATTATTGAGGCAAAACCACTTTGTGTACTCTACACAATGGCCTGTGACTAGTGAGGTTTTCGAATCTGGACAGTGGGAACAGTTATTATCCCTATCTCTGTATGACTACTGAGCCATGTTGTCTTCATCTTTTTAGGTGTTTTTTTGTTTTGTTTTGTTTTGCTGACTAGGGTAGTTTCTTTACACAGATTTCCTAATCAACACTCAACTAAATAGTCCAGGTAGATCCTCTCTCAAACTCTAGAATTAGCTCTCTGTGAATATCTCTCTGAAAATATTTCCTGTGAATCCCAGCTGTGTTGTTTTCTACAGAATTTCAGGTCTGTTTTATCTTAAGCAGTTTGCTAGGTTCAGTATTGGTTTATTCTTCCTGAATTGTTACCCACAAAGTCTCCTAAATTAATATATTGGAGCCATTGTAGGTCTCATTTGTTTGTTTGCCATTTCTCAGGTACAAGTATTCTTTATTGTCTGACGTGTAATGTCTTGTAAAACCTTCCTCATATGTTTTGCTTATTTTTTATTGTTTCAGGAAACTGGGTAAGTCTGGTGTTGTTTACTTTGTCTTGGTCAGAAGTGCAAGTCCAGGATGGCTTTTTAATTAGCAAATAAATTATAGTCTGAATATTTCTTAAAAGAATGAAAATATGCCTTGTTATCACTCTGACTCAAATATATTCACATTTGGAAATTATGAGGGTTCTTACTTATAGAGCAATGAGGACAAATTATTTTTTTCTTAGAATACTTGAAAATAATTGAAGTCTCATATCCTTAGCCTAAAAGAAATCAGGGTGGAGCAAATAAAGAATTGGGCTACAGTCTAATGATGAAAATACTAATATACTTGGTCTGTATTTTCTTTTTGTCTGGTTTTCATGCTAATCTGAACCTGTGTGAGATTCCAGATCTACTTGGGACAGAGAGATCCTTACACTCCTTTTATTAGGTTAGTGCAAAAGTGATTGTGGTTTTTGCCATTAAAAATGGCACCAACCTAATAACTCTTGATGGGGGTGGACTGAAATGATTAAACACAATATGAATAACAATGACTGAAGCTGTAATAGATTTGTGAAGATTATTTGTGAGGCAAGCTAGAAACCATTTTATGTTACAGAATGTTTTTCCTGTTAATAAGACCAAAGTATCTCAGAACAGAAATGTAGTTTCTCTCCCTCTGCCTTGGTAATACCGAAGATGTGAAAGTGCTGTGACTATCTGACATTGAGAGCAAAAGGCCACGAAAAGGCCAGTAGTGATGTTATCAATAAGATATGCTGTGGAGATGGGGAAGAATTCAGTATAACACTTCCTGAAATGCTGAAGAATATCCTAAATTCATCTCTTTCTAAAATAAGGGTCCTTATTCTGTGGCTATAAATGGGAGTGACTCTGTGGCGGGGTGTTAATATAAATCTTTTATTTATGTTTTGCCACATGGGTTTTTGTTCTGATAATCTGTTCTTGTTCTGCTCTGGGAAACTATCATTATGAATACATATTTAAAATTTTCCTTTTTCAATTTCATTATTTACATCTAGACGTTGGATCTCATTTACATTTGTTTATGTCAAAAGGCCTAAAATTCCTGAATTTGGAATATGATAATTTCAGCTTCAAATGTTATCAGAACCATAGAAAAGTTTCACTCTATAAGAGATGAGGGCAAGTTACAGAAAGGAGTGCACTGAAATGTCAACCCAGACTTTGGACTATGTGAGGATAGCCTGCTCTATGTGCTGTTTTCCAGGTTTGTCCCTCAATCTGAATCTGTGTTTTGAATTATTTTTCCCCTAGATGTGTTAGTTCTTTTTTCCAAGTTGAACCTATTTTATTTTCCTTGCTAGGGCCCATTTTATTATTCCAACATTTCCCATTTTAGTATCATCTGCAGAATTCATTAAGACCCTGTTTACTCCCTTGCTGAGGTCTCTGAGACACAGAGCTGGGCAGGGCTTGGGGTCAGACTGTGCATTCCCTCTCTTCCATGCAGCCCTCAAAACTCTCTCTGACCCATGTAAATGAGGATCTAATCTCCTCCAAGATTTCCCTATGGAATGTGATTTCCTAGGTTTCCTCATAGCACAAAACTCAAGTGGAAAATGGAAAAGATAATAACAACAATATGTTTCTCTTTGCTGCCTGGGAATAAAGCACTCAACAAACAATTATTGATTCAGCACGTGTCCAGACCTTGGCTAAATAACATGAGTGAGATAAAGAAGGAAGAGCTTTAGTCCCCTCTCGAGGAAGTTATCATCTACGTAAGAGGAGGAAACATACACACACACACACACACACACACACCCCTACTCCTGAAACAATGAAAGGTCAAAGCACCTTGCACAAATACAATGACTTGAGAGATGCAGAACAGAATTGCCCAAACAGTGAAAAATAGCCACATGGATTATAAAGCTCAGGAAAGATTTGGCAGAGGAGAGATTATCTCCCAAACATTTATTTATAAATAATTTCTGTTCTGCTGCAGATATTTACTGGGCATCTACTATATGAAAGAGATTATCCTAGGAGAAAGGGAGTATATACAATCTTATACCATCACTAAGCTTTTAGCTGACAAGAAAGAAAGAATATCACTATACAGTGTGATAGGAGCTAACAAGACTTTTCATTGAGGGTTGCTTTTCCAGATACTAAAATTCCACAGTGTAAGATGTGATCTGCATGGGTTACTAGATTTACAATTAATTTATTGATTTGTTCATTCACTTACTTGTCTTGGGCATTTACTCTGTGCAATACATTAGGCTAGATGTTATATAAACACGAAGAAATGGACTTGGACTCTGAATTCACAAATTTAGTCTAATATGGACAAATATACCTGAAAATGCATAGTGCAAAGTAGAAAATGATTGCCACATTTTTATCTGGCTTACATTCCAGTTAGCCACATAAGCCTAAGAGAGCAATTCAAAAACATATTTGTTATATGGAAAGAAGTTTTTCATTAAAAGTGCTGGCAAGAAGTGAGACCATCTTGGGGACTTAGGAAGGAGCCTGGCCTTACTTTGTGAGGAGGAGAATGTAAGTATTGGAAATGTCTGAATAGCATGATTAATATTCAGGAAAGTACAACAGCAACAGTAACAGGAGTAACAGCTTATGCATTTGTGACTTACTCTAGGTCAAGCTCTTAAAATTGGAGAATCTCATTTAATCTTCCCAACAGTCCCACAAGATAGCTATTATTATTTTCCATATTTCACATGAAGTAATCTAAGCCTTAGAAATGAATAAGGTCTGACCCAGTTAGGGCAGCTAAGTGTTAACTCAAACTCAGGCATCTCTAAGTCTAAAATCAAAAGGTAAGAAGTAGGAGTTGCCATGAGGATAAAGGTATTTTACTTTGAACAATGACCCACGGCAGTGTTTATTAACCTTAAGTGCACATTAAAAATACCTGGGAGCTTAAAAATATCTTTATCCTAATCTAATGTGATGAGAATCTTGGAATGTGGGTCTTAGGCATCGGAATTTCTGGAGGGTCCCCAGGTGATCCTAGCAGCCAGTCAAAAAACAAATATATCTGAGTCTTCTCCAGAGCAAAAGAGAAAAACAAATGTTCTAAAAACAAACGAACAATAATTTTATGTCTATGTATACAGATACTTCTTGACTTACAATAGGGTTACATCCCTATAAACCCATCATAAGTTGAAAAGACTGTAAGTTGAAAATGCACTTAATACACATAACCTATCAAACATTATAGCTTAGCCTATTTTAAATATGCTCACAACACTTACATTAGCCTATACTTGGGCAAAATGATCTGACACAAAGCCCATTTTATAATAAAGCGTTGAATATCTCATGTATGAGTACAGAAACACATATCGCTAGCCCTGGAAAAGTACAAAATTCCAAATTCTAAGTATGGTTTTCACTGAATACTTACTGCTGTTGCACCATCATAAAGTCAAACAATTGTAAGCCAAGCCATCATAAATCAGGGACCATCTGTATAGTCTCTGTAGTTACACTCAGAATTCATATGTACGTCTACAAGTAAATATTCTGAGAGCTGAAACCTACTCCAGAAATATCAAATTCCTTGTTGCAGGAGGTTGTCCTACAATAGGCAGATCCATATCGTTTCAACAGGTTATGACCTTCAGCTAAGTGCTCCAAGAAGTCAAAAGGACTTTGTCTTCCTTGTTCTAAGTCTGTATGGCATAAGTTTTTACAGCAGGACTCCAATGTTTATCTGCAAATTATTGACAATACTTTCGATTAAGTAGAAAGAATGGCTACTTTATTTTGAATCTGGAGAGGTTTGAAGGTATAAGATGAGCTGAAAGTTCTGTAGGTGAGAGAGAAATCCTCTTTGTTAGCAATCTCACTTAAATACTGAATTCCTACAATGGCCGTTTCATGCTTTACCAATTCCTTTCCTCAGCATGCACCTCAGAGGCACACATTACATTAGATCAAGACAAAAAGTTCAAACATATAAGATCTCACGTAGGAGAAAAATGTCTGTCCTGAATACCATTAAGCATCCAAAGTAAAATAATATTTTCCTTATATACACTCTCTTGGAATCTCAAAACAAATCCTGATCTTATCAGTTGACAGATAAAGTAGACAGTTGCAGCCATACATCTCCAGAAATATACTGGAAATAGGAAACTTTCTACATCGGGATCAGCAAATTTTAAAGTTTCAACAACTCTTTGTCTTAAAATTTTGCTTGGTGTTTAAGAAATTAAAATCTTACACATGGATGGAAGTGAGAGATGAGGAATAAAAACTGATAAATATGTCAGATGTATCAAATTATATAAAATACAAAATGTCTTAAAATCCAATGCCAGGCTTAAGATAATAATTTTATTTTAAAATAAAGTCTTGTTTTCATAGAAATTACACATTTTCATTAAACCTGAAAATAAATTTAATATTTTAAAAGATGTCAATTCATTCATTCCAGTGAATTACAGGTTTTCAGATCCCATGCCAATGGTTTTGCTTGACAATTGAAACTGGTTTATGGAGTATTATTGTAGGCCAGCTAAATCGAATGACCTTTCCGCCCTCCAAGTTTCAAGCCACAGACTTCAGGAACAGAGACCAATGAAATGTGTATCTTACATTCCAGCCAGCAAAAGTAGCAAGGAGCTTTTCCTGTGGCTAGTAAAGAACATGTTTCTTAATACGAAAATGACTGTTTTAGCACGGTAACACATAAAGTCATTTCCTGGCTTGTGTTTTACATGTGGCTTTCTATTATTATCTGATACACTGAATTTGCATCCTTGATACCTCTGACCTTCATCTTCACCCAAAGTTTAAATCTTTTCTTAACCTTTCCTCCAATAATGAATTTAGCTCTTTGCTTCTCAACTCTGACCAAAGTGATTGTTGAAAGATGTTGGCCATGGGAGAAAATCTAAAAGGAAATTTCCTCCAGGGAAATTGAAATATGTCACTCATAGTTTATTTTTCTCAGGACTCTAATATTAATTTCTATACCACCAAGTTGTCAGTTGTCAATACTTTTTTGTTTACAAATTGTAGCATCCCAAAGTTGAACCACTCCTGTATTTCCTGCCACCCATCCTTTATACTTAAGTCTACCATTTATCAACATATAATCTCCAGCATTGCTTTCCTATGAAGTAAAATGATTCAGAAACAGAGTAAAGGAGAGGACAATGGATGAAGTAGAGATAATATGTATATATATATATCCTCTCTCTTGCACTCTTTTCTTTACTAGCTTTATTTTTAGTTTGACTTCTGTATTCTTAAACACCTTGACTTTATTCCTCCAAAGAGACGACTAGTTTATACTTATTTACAGTTTATAAAGGGGCACATAGCAGTTAAGATAACTAGCAAGGGCCATCATAACCAACTGAAATCTTAATTTACATGGAAATGGCTGAATTTAGATTTTACTTCATATATATACTTTAATTAATACATCATTTTTACTTGATGCTATGGCAGTTACTGTGGGATGTAACAATAAATAGGAACATGGTACACAAAGAGTTTACAGTGTTATGGCTAGAGTTGGGTAATAAAATTACAACTTAAAGATGCAGAGAAGCAGTGTGTTATAATGGAAAGAATTCTGGACTAGATGATGAAGGAAGTCGGAGATAATTCTAACATCACCATTTCCCACTAGGACCCTGTTACTGATTAAATTATGTTCATCGAAACTGATATGTTGAAACCCTAACCCTAACATGACTGTATTTGGAGACAGAGCCTTTAAACAGAGGTAATTAAGATTAAATGAGGTCATAAGGGTGGGGTCCTAATCCAATAGGATGAGTGTCCTTATAAGAAGAGGAAGAGGCACCAGGAATGTGTGTGCACAGAAAAAAAGGCCATATGTGGACACAGCAAGAACATGGGCATCTTGCAAGCCAAAGAGAGAGGCCTCTGGAGAAACCAACCCTGTTGGCACCTTGATTTTGGACTTCCAACCTCCAGAACTGTGAGAAAATAAATTTCTTTTGTTTAATTCACCCATTCTGTGATATTTTGTTACCTTAACCCAGAAAACCACAGGGCCTTTAAGAAAATCACTTAAAATTGTCAACCACAACCTTCTTCTGAAACATTCTTTCCTCATACTCTCTGACAATTTTTTGTTTGCTTATTCATGACGTCTTTTCTGGCAATGTTTCCTCTGTCATTCTCATAAGGTATTTGTCAGGTATCTGCCCCAGATCTTCTCTGCTTTTTGATTTTCACATGTTTCTAGGGGATCTTGCACACTCCACAGCTTCAGGAATGACTTAGTCGCTGATAGATCTGCCAGATTTTTCTCAAGTCTTAGAATTGTGTATTTTAACTTCTTACTTGACATCTGTAGTTCAGTATTTCAGCTCCCTCAAACTCAAAATGTTCAAAACCAAAACGATCACTTTTCCCAGGTGAATTTCTTTGGTAGTTCCCATCTTGTTAGAACCATCACCATCTTCTCGTCTATCCAAGAAACCACCTTGGTCATCATCTTGGACTCCTTTTTCCCTTAAAGTCAACCAGTAATGAAGTTTCTGAATTCCACTTTAAAACATAAGTGTGTGTATTGATTTTCATCCTCAGGATCATGAAGCTCATGAAAGCCACCATATCCATATGATGGACTGAAATAGACTCCCAAATGGATCTTCTTGGAACCAGTCTTAACTTCTCAAATTCATTCTCCAGGTGAGGTGCAGTGGCTCATGCCTGTAATCCCAGCACTTTGGGAGGCTAAGGTGGGTGGATCACAAGGTCAGGAGTTCAAGAACCATCTGTCCAATATGGTAAAACCCTATCTCTACTAAAAATACAAAAATCAGCTGGGTGTGGTGGTGCATGCCTGTAGTCCCAGCTACTTGGGAGGCTGAGGCAGGAGAATCACTTGAACCTGGGAGGCAGAGGTTGCAGTGAGCCGAGACTGTGCCACTGCACTCAAGCCTGGACTACAGAGAGAGACTGTATTAAAAAAGAAAAAAGAAAAAAAAATTCATTCTTCACTGTGTAGAAGTAGTTATTCTAAAATGCAAATGTGGTTCTGATACCTCCCTTAGGAGGACGAACATCTTTGATGTCTTTTGCTTTCAGGGTAAAGGTCAAATTTATTGGTATGCCTTAAAAAGTATTGTCCCTAGTCAACTATGTAGTCTTATGCCCACCCTCCTGATCACCCACCCGACTCCTTCAACCTCCATACACTGCATGTCCAGCACAATTTTATTCTTCTTTCAGGTCCTAGTGCCTGTCAGTTCTTACTTACCTCTGGACTTTCTTATGGGATTTTTCCTTTGTCTGGAATACTCTTTCCCTTTTATCTTGGATAATTCTTCCTCAAATTTTAGGTCCAAATGAGACCACATTTTCTTCATTAACTGCCCCTTGCAGTAGCTCTTGCTATACTAGACAAGGGCTACTGCTATGTACACCGGCGATATTCTGCACATTCCTTACAATAGCATTTAACAGCTTTTCCTTGTATTTTTATCAGTTGCCTTCAGTAGCAGCTCACTATAATGTTGTTAGGGACTTGCATCCTACATTATAATTCTGGGTGACTATTAAATATTTACTCTATGAATAAATGAATGAAATTCACTGAATCTGTAAACAAGAAATACCAGTGATGGTTCACTTTGTCCCAGCACAATTCCCTTATGAAGACAAAGGATATAAAACATTAAAAAAAAAAAAACTGAGAAAAGATTATCATGAAAAAATTAGGGTAACAGTATATAAATTTGGCCTTCAGCTAAACAGAGGGAGAAATTCTATTTAACACAAATTGCATTTAATTGTTGAAATAATTCCCAATTATCCTACATTTTAAAGCTTGTACTATCACACTTGAGGAAATTCTATTTATTTCTAAATTGGCATATAAACCCGTGCATGGACAGATATTAATAATCTATTACATTTTTGTTTATTATGTGATATTCACAGTGATATATTAAAATGAGATGCTTTTAAATATATTGGTTATTTGGGAATTTTGACCCACAAATCTTTAACTATGCTGAGAAAGCTCTAAAGTAGAATTGTGCTTTATTTCAAAAGGTTTTTTATTTTTCATGCTCCAATGATTTTCTTGCAAAATTCATTTAGTATTCATTGATTCTTGCATTCCTGAAAATCTTTCCAGAAGCATGATTTCCAGATTCTACTCTAACATTATCCTTTGCAAATTTTACTAGATACTTTAATAATATTTGGATATTTCTGTATTTTTGACCTTTTCTCTACATGGGCTTGCATTATTTAATAAAATAATGAATTTTATTTGGAAAAGGTCTTAGAGGTTATCTTACAGAAATCCCATCTCCAGTGAGATTGTTTTCCAGCCTTAGCTTAAGCACTTCCAGGGATTTGGCACTCTTTTCTAAGAGAATTCTTTTCAGAGTTGAAAAGATTTTCTTTTATTACTCTAAATTATGTCGCTGTGTTACAGACATCTACTTGCCGGTTCTAGCATTTTCCTCAGCAAAACTGGTTGTCCATAAGGTAACATTTCCAATTTTTAAAATTAATTCAAGCACTTTTTGCATTAAAATAATGGATTTGAGGTGTTTGTTACTATAACTCTTCTAATCTATGTCATTTTTTAAATGTTCGATTCATATAATCAAGTAATATACCTCATTTGATTTTTTAAGAGAAATTATAAGCGTTTGTCAGGAACCTCATTTGAATTTAAATTTCTTATCTATGTTTCCTCATATGCATGACTTTTTAATGTCAATATAATGCTATTTTATGTGGATATCTCCTATTCTGTGTTCTGCATTCTAGACTAAAAGTACTTAATTTTCAAATGAGTCTCATTACTTAGCTTTTGGTTTCTGCCATGTCCTAGCTGTTGTTCTCAGAATACTCTCTTGTTTGCCATTGTCTCTTCCAAAATGATACCTTATACATACCAGTGAAAAAGTCATAATAGGCTTGAATGACAACTAACTGTATCTTCACTTCTGACATTGTCTTGAAAAGCTATTGAGTGATACTTCTGGCACCAAAACCTGTAACACTGTGTTTTAGCTAAGAGTTCAGTTTGTATGACAAATAAGTTAGGTTCTCATTCCAAAGACAGCTTCAAATATACTGTTAGTTCCCCTATTTTGTAAGTAATCTTCTAACTCCATGTGAAAAACTGTTAATTACATTCAAACTTCTGTTTTTGGCTTAACTAGCAGAGATAATTTTGAATCATAATTCTGTTGTTCGAACTCATATATATACCTTTCCATCTGATTAAAATGTGAAATAAAATCAAGTCTGTTTTGGCTAAAATTATCCTGATTCACAAGATACTATTGATAATAAATGGGATGCAAAATTTTAGAACCTGCCACACATTCACCCAAAAACTCTAAAATTCTACAAAGGTATTATTAATAACTATACTGATAAAGTGCCTTGCTTGAAAGTTATTTTCCTTATTAGTAGACTACTCTCTTTTTGTCTTTTCTTAACATTATACTCTTCCTCTTCATTGTTCATCTTCTTGCTTAAGAAATGTCTACAAATACCTTTATATTTCTCCTATTACTCTTCACAAGTCTCAATTTGTTCTGAGCTTTATTCTATGGATGCCATACTTAGAGGTACATGCTACTCTTGTGTGTCCTTTTCTCCTTGGATAATTTTTTATCCATCTGTGGCACCTGTTTGTCAAAAAGATTGCTTTTGATCAATCTGATATAATTTTATTGCCCATATTTACTTATATTATTTGGAAAGCAAACACTAAGGTTCTGGATCAGGGACAGAGTGTTAACGCTTATAGCAATAGCTACATTAGTTCTTGATGTCTCATACTTACCTCTTTGGGATGATGCAATGAGGGCCAGATTAGCCATGTATGTGCAAAGGATATTTTGCACTACAGGACAGAAAGCCCCAGCTATGAATGTGGGAGTTAAATATAATCTACACAGTGCCCCCTGTCTTCCTGAGAAAGGGAGAGAAATCTTTGCTCTCTAATGTTTTAAGTCCTTTTGGAATGTAAAGGGGATTTCACCCTTTGAAATGTAAACACCAAGAAGATAAAATATTTAAATATTTTTCATGATCTTTCACTATTTGTTCAGTCATCTTTTAACTCCTAAGACTTATCCTTCAATCCAAATTCTAGCTTTCTTTTATCTTAAAGCTCTAAACATGCAGAAACATGAAAATATTCACTCTCCTACACTATCCATAATCCTCTAATCCTTATATATGGAAGCTCCAACTAAGAAAAATATACCTAGATATTTAATAAGAAGAAATAATAACAAAAAGGTAAATCTCTAACAAGAGGCAAATAGTAACAAAAAGGTAAATCTCTATAGGGGAAAGAGGAAAAAAAAATTTAGGTCTATATTATTTGCTCGAATGACATACTTGCTTCTAAAGGTGGGTTTAAGAAACCTGAATTTTCAGATGCCATTTTCTCATGCTTCACTGAAAGACTATCTGATTAATGCACATTGGGCATAATTAATTACTGGGAGAGATGGGAAAATCCTTCTCTACTTCTCTTCTACATTTCCCTTAGCATCTTATCAAACCCACTATGATTATCTTACATTTCTACTCACATCTATCACTATTCTCTCTACAGCAAGCAGATGTTTTTTTTAACTCTTATGTGATCTCTAAAATATTTAATAATTTTTTGTACACTCATTTTATTTAATATTTTTTGAGACAGAGTCTATCTTTGTCTCCCAGGCTGGAGTGCAGTGGCATGAACACAGCTCACTGCAGCTTTGACATCCCAGGCCCAGGTGATCTTCCTGCCTCGGCCCCCCACGTAGTTGTAGGGACTACAAGCATGTACCACCACACACAGCTAATTTTTGTATTTTTTGTAGAGATGGGGTTTCACCATGTTGCCCAGGCTGGTCTCGAACGTCTGGGCTCAAGTGATGCATCTGCCTCGGCCTCCCAAAGTGCTGGGATTACAGGAGTGAGCTACCACACCTAGACTGTATGCACATTTCAAATGCATGAATTATGCTGTATGTGGATCATATATCAATAAAACTGTTTTTAAAACATGCTACCTGAAACACTGAGCCTAATTCATTTCTTTTTTTCTATGTTTCTGTGCAATCCTTAGCAGGTTTTTAGTTTTTTATTTCAATAGGTTTTGGGGGAATAGGTGATGTTTGTTTACATTAATAAGTTCTTTAGTGGTGATTTTTGAGATTTTGGTGTACCCATCTTCTGAATGGTGTACACTGTACCCGATCTGTAATATTTTATCCCTCATCCCCCTCTCACCCTTTCCCCCGAGTCCCCAAAGTCCATTTTATCATTCTTATGCCTTTGCATCCTCATAGCTTAGCTTCCACTTATGAGTGAGAACATATGATGTTTGATTTTCTATTCCTGAGTTATTTAATTTAGAATAATGGTCTCCAATTCCATCCAGGTCTCTGCAAATGCCATTGTTTCCTTTCTTTTTTTGTGGCTGAGTAGTACTCAATGGTATACACACACACACACACACACATATATATACACACCACAATTTCTTTATTCAATCGTTGATTGTTGGGCATTTGGGCTGGTTCCATATTTTTGAATTTGTGAATTGTGCTGCTATAAACATGAGTGTGTAAGTATCTTTTTTTGTGTAACTACTTCTTTTCCTCTGGGTAGACACCCAGCAGAGGGATTGCTGTATCAAATAGTAGTTCTACTTTTAGTGCTTTGAGGAATATCGACCCTGTTTTCCACAGTGGTTGTAATAGTTTGGACTCCCACCAGCAGTATAAAAGTGTTCTGTTTTCACCACATCCACACCAATATCTATTATTTTTTTTATTTTTGGATCATGGCCATTCTTGCAAGAGTAAAGTGGTATGGCATTGTGGTTTTGATTTGCATTACCCTGATCATTAGTCATGTTGAGCATTTTTTTTATACGTTTATTGGCCATGTGTATATCTTAAGAACTGACTATTCATGTCCTTAGCACACTGTTTGATGGGATTGTTTTTCTGTTGCTGAGTTGCTTGAGTTTCTTGTAGATTCTGGATATTAGTCCTTTGTCAGATGCATATATTGCAAAGATTTTCTCCCATTCTGTGGGTTGTCTGTTTTTTTCTGCTGAATTTTTCTTTTGCTGTGCAGAAGTTTTTAGTTTAATTAAGGCCCATCTATTTGTCTTTGTTTTTGTTGCATTTACTTTTGGGTTCTCGGTCATGAAGTCTTTGCCTAAGCCAATGTCTAGAAGGGGTTTTCTGATGTTATCTTCTAAAATTTTTATGGTTTCAGTCTTTAAGTTCTTGATCCATCTTTAGTTGATTTTTATATAAAATGAGAGATGAGGATCCAGTTTCATTCTACTACATGTGGCTTGCCAATTTTCCCAGCAACAGTTGTTGAATAGGCTGTAATTTCCCCACTTTATGTTTTTGTTTGCTTTGTTGAAGATCAATTGACCCTAAGTATTTGGGATTATCTCTGGATTCTCTATTCTGCTCCATTGGTCTATGCACCTATTTTTTATTACCAGTACCATGCTCTTTTGGAGACTATGGACTTATAGTTTAGCTTGAATGTGGGTAATGCAATGCCTCCATATTTATTCTTTTTGCTTAGTCTTGCTTTGGCTATGCACTCTCAAACTTCATACTAGTTTCATATGAATTTTATGGTGGTTTATTCTAGTTCTGTGAAGAATTATGGTGGTATTATGATGGGAATTGCACTGAATTTGTAGATTTCTTTTGGCATTATGGTTGTTTTTACAATATTGATTCTACCCATCCATGAGCATGGGATGTGTTTCCATTTGTTTGTGTCATCTATGATTTCCTTCAGCAGTGTTTTGTAGTTTTCTTTGCAGAGGTCTTTAACATCCTTGATTATGTATATTCCTAAGTGTTTTAGTTTTTGCAGTTATAGCAAAAGGGGTTGAGTTCTTGATTTGAATCTCGGTTTGGTTGCTGTGGTCTACCGCAGAGCTTCTGATTTGTGTACATTAATTTTGTATCCAGAAACTCTGCTGATTTCTCAGTTCTAGGAACTTCTTGGAGGAGTCTTTAGGGTTTTCTATGTATATTATCATATCATCAGCAAAAAGCAACAGTTTGAATTCTACTTTACTGATTTCGATGCCTTTTATTTCTTTTTCTTGTCTGATTGCTCTGGCTAGGACTTCCAGTACTATGATGAATAGAAATGGTGAGAGTGGGCATCTTTGTCTTTTTATAGTTTGTAGGGAAAAATGCTTTCAACTTTTCCCCGTTCAGTATTATGTTGGCTGTCAGTTTGTTATAGATGGCTTTTATTACCTTGAGGTATGTTCCTTTTATGCAGATTTTGCTGAGGGCTTTAATCATAAAGGGATGCTGGATTTTGTAATGCTTTTCTGCATCTATTCAGATGATCATGTGATTTTTGTTTTTAATTCTGTTTATGTGGTGTGTCACATTTATTGACTTGTGTATGTTAAACCATCCCTGTATCTCTGGTATGAAACCCACTTGATCATGGTGGATTATCTTCTTGATGTGCTGTTGGATTCAGTTAGCTAGGATTTTCGGATTTCATTGAGGATTTTTGCATCTATGTTCATCAAGGATATTGGTCTGTAGTTTTCTTTTTCTTTATATCCTTTCCTGGTTTTGGTATTAGGATGATACTGGTTTCACAGATTGATTTAGGGAGGATTCCCTCTTTCTCTGCCTTGTAGAATAGTATCAATAGAATTGGTAATAATTCTTCTTTGAATATCTGTTAGAATTCAGTTATGAATCTGTCCGATCCTGGACTTTTTTCTTGGCAATCTTTTTACTACCATTTCAATCTCACTGCTTGTTATTGGTCTGTTCAGAGTTTCTGTTTCTCCCTGGTTTAATGTAGGATGGTTGTATATTTCCAGAAATTTTTTTGTCTCCTCTATGTTTTCTAGTTTATGCTCGTAAAGGTGTTCATAGTAGTCTTTAATAATCTTTTGTATTTCTGTGGTTGGTTGTAATAGCTCCTGTTTCATTTCTAATTGAGCTTATTTGGATCTTCTCTCTTATTTTTTTGGTTTTTCTTACTAATGGTGTATCAATTTTATCTTCTCATAGAACCAGCTTTTTGTTTCATTTATCTGTTGTAATTTTATTTTCAATTTCATTTTGTTCTGCTCTGATCTTTGTTATTTATTTTCTTTTTCTGGGTTGGGTTTGGATTGTTCTTGTTTCTCTAGTTTCTTGAGGTGTGACCTTACATTGTTTATGTGTGCACTTTCAGAAATTTTGATATAGGCATTGAAGGGTATGAACTTTCCTCTTAGCACTGCCTTTGCTGTATCTCAGAGGTTTTGGTAAATTGTATCACTATTATCATTCAATTCAAATAATTTCTTAATTTCCAACTTGATTTCATTGTTGACCCAGTGATTATTCAGGAGCAGATGATTTGATTTCCATTTATTTGCATGATTTCGAGTATTCCTTTTTGAGTTAATTTCCAATTTGATTCCACTGTGGTCTGATAGAGTACCTGATATAATTTTAATTTTCTTAAATTTATTGAGACTTGTTTTGTGGACTATCATATGGTCAGCCTTGGAGAATGTTCCATGTGCGGATGAATAGAATGTGTATTCTGCAGTTGTTGAGTAGAATGTTCTGTAAATATGTGTTAAGTCCATTTATTCTAGTGTATAGTTTAAATTCATTGTTTCTTTGTTGACGTTGTCTTGATGACCTGTCTAGTGCTGTCAGTGGAGTACTGAAGTCCCTCACTACTATTTGGTTGCTGTCTATTTCATTTTGTAGGTCTAGTAGTAATTGTTTTATAAATTTGTGACCTCAAGTGTTAAGTGCATATATATTTATGATTGTGATATTTTCCTGCTGGACAAGTCCTTTTATCATTATGTAATATCCCTCTTTGTCTTTTTTAACTGCTGTTCCTTTCATTTTTTTTTTTTTATACTTTAAGTTCTAGGGTACATATGCACAACATGCAAGTTTGTTACATATGTATACTTGTGCCATGTTGGTGTGCTGCACCCATCAAATCGTCAGCACCCATCAACTCGTCATTTACATCAGGTATAACTCCCAGTGCAATCCTTCCCCGTTCCCCCCTCCCCATAATAGGCCCCAGTGTGTGATATTCCCCTTCCCGAGTCCAAGTGATCTCATTGTTCAGTTCCCACCTATGAGTGAGAACATGCGGTGTTTGGTTCTCTGTTCTTGCGATAGTTTGCTGAGAATGATGGTTTCCAGCTGCATCCATGTCCCTACAAAGGACACAAACTCATCCTTTTTTATGGCTGCGTAGTATTCCATGGTTTATATGTGCCACATTTTCTTAATCCAGTCTGTCACTGATGGACATCTGGGTTGATTCTAAGTCTTTGCTATTGTGAATAGTGCCGCAATGAACATACGTGTGCATGTGTCTTTATAGCAGCATGATTTATAATCCTTTGGGTATATACCCAGTAATGGGATGGCTGGGTCATATGGTACTTCTAGTTCTAGATCCTTGAGGAATCACCATACTGTTTTCCGTAATGGTTGAACTAGTTTACAATCCCACCAACAGTGTAAAAGTGTTCCTATTTCTCCACATCCTCTCCAGCACCTGTTGTTTCCTGACTTTTTAATGATGGCCATTCTAACTGGCGTGAGATGGTATCTCATTGTGGTTTTGATTTGCATTTCTCTGATGGCCAGTGATGACGAGCATTTTTTCATGTGTCTGTTTGCTGTATGCATGTCTTCTTTTGAGAACTGTCTGTTCATATCCTTTGCCCGCTTTTTGATGGGGTTGTTTTTTTCTTGTAAATTTGTTTGAGTTCTTTATAGGTTCTGGATATTAGCCGTTTGTCAGATGAGTAGATTGCAAAAATTGTCTCCCATTCTGTAGGTTGCCTGTTCACTCTGATGGTAGTTTCTTTTGCTGTGCAGAATTTTGTCAGATATAAGGATAGCTACTCCTGCTTGCTTTTGGTGTCCATTTGCATGGAATATTTTCTTCCAACCTTTTACCTTAAGTTTATGTGAGTCTTTATGTGTTAAGTGAGTTTCCTGAAGACAGCAGATACTTAGTTGATGAATTCTTATTCATTCTGCCATTTTGTATCTTTTAAGTGGAGCAGTTAGGCCATTTACATTCAATGTTAGTATTGAGATATAAGGTACTATTCATTGTGCTATTTTTTTGCCTGAATACCTGTTTTTTATTTTTTAATTGTGCTTTTGTTGCATATGTTTTGTGAGATGTATGCATTAAGAAGGTTCTATTTTGGTATATTTTAAGGATTTTTTTTAAAGATTTAGAGCTCCTTTTAGTAGTTCTTGTAGTGCTGCCTTGGTAGTGGCAAATTCTCTCAGCATTTGTCTGAAAAGGGCTGTATCTTTCCTTCATTCATGAAGCTTTCTTTCACTGGTTACAAAATTCTTGGCTGATAATTGTTTTGTTTAAGGAGGCTAAAGATAGGGACCCAATCCTGTCTAGTTTGTAGGGTTTCCACTGAGAAATCTACTGTTGATCTGATAGGATTTCCTTTATATGTTACCTCGTGCTTTTGCCTCACAGCTCTTGAGATTCTTTCCTTTGTCTTAACTTTAGATAACCTGATGACTATGTGTGTAGGTGATTATCTTTTTGTGACAAATTTCCCAGTTGTTCCTTGAGTTTTTTGTATTTGGATGTCTGGATCTCCAACAAGGCAGGGAAAGTTTTCCTTGATTATTCCCTCAAATATGTTTTCCGAACTTTTAGATTTTTCTTCTTCATCAGGAATGCTAATTATTCTTAGGTTTGTTTATTTAACATAATCCCAAAACTTCTTGGAGGTTTTGTTAATTTTTTAAAAATCTTTCTCTTTTGGTCTTATCTTTTTTTTTTTTTTTTTTTTTTTTTTGATTAGATCAATTTGAAAACCTTGTCTTTGAGCTCTGAAGTTCTTTCTTCTGCTTGTTTGATTCTTTTGCTGAGACTTTCCAGTGTATTTTGCATTTATCTAAGCATGTCCTTCATTTCTAGAAATTATGATTACTTTTTATTTATGCTATCTATTTCACCGAAGATTTTTCCCTTCATGTCTTGTACCTTTTTTTTAATTTCTCTAAGTTAGACTCAACTTTCTCTGGTGCCTCCTTGATTAGCTTAATAATCAACCTTCTAATTTATTTTTCTGGCAATTCAGGGATTTCTTCTTGGTTTGGATCCATTGCTGGTGAACTAGTGTAATCTTTTGGGGTGTTAAAGAACCTTGTTTTGTCATACCACAGGAATTGTTTTTCTGGTTCCTTCTCATTTTTGAAACTTTGTCAGAGGAAAGATCTGGGACTTATGGGCTGCTGTTCAGACTTTTTTGTCCCACAGGGTGCTCCCTTGATGTGGTGTTCCTCCTTTTCCCCCAGAGATGGAACTTCCTGAGAGCTGAACTGCAGTGATTGTTATTTCTCTTCCGGAACTAGCCATCCAGTGGAGCTACCAAGCTCTGCGCTGGTACTGGGGGATTTCGGCACAATACTGTGATGTAAACCATATTCAGGTCTCTCAGCTGTGGATAACAGCCCTTCCTCCAGTGGAGGTGGCAGGGGAGTAAAATGGACTCCGTGAGGGTCCTTAGCTTTAGTTTTGTTTATTACACTAATTTTGTGTTGATTGGCCTCCAGCCAGGAGGTGGCACTTTTTAAAGAACATCAGTTATGGTAGTGTAGGGAGGATCAGATGGCTGGTGGTGTCTTAGAGCTTCCAACAGAACATTTCCTTTGTCTTTGGCCACCAGGATGGGTAGAGAAAGGCCAGAGTTAGGTGTATCTGAACTCAGACTCTTCTTGGGTGAGTCTTGCTGGGCTGCTATGGGGTATGGGGGTGTCATTTTCAGGCCAATGGAGTTATGTTCCCAGGGGGATTATGGCTGCCTCTTCTGTGTCATACAGGTTCTCAGAGAAGTGGGGTAAAGATGGCAATTACAGGCCTCATCCAGCTCTCCTGTAGTCCAAGAGGCCAGTCTCACTCCCTCTGTGCCCCTACAACTGCACCAAGTTTATTTCCGGGCAGCTGATGAGCAGGGCTGAGAACTTGCCCCAGGCCACCAACCTCCTGGCTGAGAAAGCAAACATAAGGCTCTCAGGTATCGCACTTCCCCGCCTGCCACGGGTAAGTGCGATACTGCCATTCTCTTCCCCATGGCAGGTGGGGAAGTGTGATACTGCCATTCTCTTGGCTTTCCTGGTATGCTCCTGCAGTAGTACTTGGAACAAAAGTTCACAGTGTGTGTCTCCACACACTTGCTCTGAGTGGGAGCTGCAAGTTAGTCCTGCCTCCCATCCATGATTTTTTTTCCAACAATTATTTTTTAACTTAAAATAACCTCTAAATTATTATACTTAGAATGCAATTCAAATTTGTTAACTCTTCAAGCTTAATTTGGCTTCTGCCTACCTCTCTGACATTACCTTTCCCTTTTTCCCCTTTTCTCACAATACTTAAGCCACAGTGGCCCTGAGATATTAAAACAACAAAACAAGATCTATCCACTTCAAGGCTTCTCAAACCAGTTTGCTTTGCCTAGAATGTGCCTTCAAATGAGAACTAGCCCCATCTAACCTCCTCAAGATGGCTCCCACCTTTTCTTATCTAACAAGTTACAACTTGTAATAGATTTGGGTAATTATCCACCAACAAAAATGTGTTCAACCTTCCAAAGTGTAGAGTCATCACAGGAAGCATTGCATTTCTCATCCCCTTTGCTGCTAATTAGGGCCATGTGCCTAGTTCTGGACATGGCAGTATGATCAGACATGCCATGTGCCACTTCAAGGTCTGGCTATTAAAACTTTTCCTCATGCTTTCTCATTCCCTCTCCACTGTCTATAGGGATAGAATTAAGGTAACCCCAGGTGTCTTTGAAAACAACATATTGTAGATGTAAGAGACTCCATCAGAATGGGTACTCGGATAACTGAGTGGACAAGGGTGACCCCACTAACCTGTTCACCTAGCTAATAGTTTTACATAAATGTAACTAATCCCCTGTAAGCCAGCATACACGTCAAAGTAAAATTTTTGTGGCAGCTAGTCTACCTTATGAATACAGAGAAGTATGGCGTTCAACAACTTACAAGGTAGACCAAGTGCACACAAATTTGGTAGTTCTAAAAGAGGTAGGAGAGCACAATGTTAGTAACATGGGTTGTTTGACACTATTTATGGAAGATATTTAAAAAACTAGCTTGGGCAAGAATTAGCTGATTTTTGAACTGAAACAAAAGAGGAGAGAGCATCTAGAAATTTACATAGTAGGAAACAAGATTTACAAAGAACTAAAAACACAGGTTCATCAAAGGTTCTCATTAAGCAGAGGATCTCAGTTTTGCAAGGTTTAAGTTAAAAATTCTTCCCTTCCACTCAAGAATAATGTTTCACATGGCCTCAAGGTAGCTGTCATAAAGAGACAGAGATGTGGAAGCAGAGAAATAAATAAGACGCAAGAAGTATGTCAAGGAGAAAATTTAAGTTGTAGTTACTGGCACCTCATACTGACTGGAGGCATCTAGCACTGATTGAAGCCTATTGTTTTTGAAATAATTGTGTTTCCAAAAAATGATTAGCCTGAACCAAAAAAATCTTTGACTATTAAAGCCTTATAACAACTTTCCAGCTATTTAATGTGTATGTGTAACAAGTAAGGAGCTGAGAAATCCGTCAAAGAGGGCATACTCTTCAACATTCCTTTTTAGATGTAGCTCTGGGCAAGAGGTGAACAATAGGTTCTTCCAAATAATTCAGATAAGATCTGAGTAAATGAGAGACCATCCCACACTGCCAGGGTGGGGACTTCTACAATGACTGCCAATGAGAATACCAGGATTGCTATGGATGGGTGATTGCTGTGTATCTGGTATTCTTTAACACTTCGAAGTGAGTTGTAATTGCCATGCTTGCTCCACCTTGTAAAATGGACATGTGGGGTTGGAGGATGAAAATTAATGGCTTTAGTGGATACCACAAGATTATGAGAAGCCACTTTTATACCTATTTGAAAAAAATATGCATCTCCTGGATCTCCTGGACTTTGTACTAGATGCAGTGACTGGATTGGACTTTGAATTACTTCCTCGTGAGTGGAATGCAGAGTGATATTCGGTGGGATGAGAGATAGATTGTGGAAGAGATAGCTAATTGTTCACTAAAAATATATTTCCTCTTCCATATTATGGAGTTTTTTAAGGGAGGTACAAGGCAAATTTTTCCAGGCTTTCTTGTATGTACTTGTAGCTGGGATTGTGTGACCAGTTCTATTCGATGCAATGTCAGTAGCTGAGACCTGAAGTCACTTACAACACTGGCCCATAAAATGTCCCTGGCAATCTTCTTTTTTTTGTTTGTTTGTTTTTCATTCCAGTCAGTGAAACTGAAGACAACTTCCACGGTGATCTTGGAAGCCTTATTTAAAAGATAGCAGAGCCTCTTTAAGTTTATTTATGGAAGATTACATTTAGGAGTGTGATTCTGCTGACAAACACATCTGTCATCTATGTTACAAGGGCAACAGCTGAGTTTCTATTGTGTTAGAGTGATTATACAGATGTGAATCTATTTGATAAATATTACTTCTTTAGAGAGCATTCCTATTCAGATACCACCTATCTGAATGCCTGGACATATAGAAAATGCTTAGTACATTTTTTTAATGACTCAATAAATGTATAATTTTTAAACAACCTCTTTGAGTTGTGACTTTCAACTTATTTCCTCTTCTAATATTTTACCAGTTAAAGTAGATTAACCATTTAGATATATTGTTACCTATCTAGACATATCCTATTTGTTATATAAACTGTCAGCTTGCTGTTTTTCTCTCAACTCACAATATACTAGATGTCTCTGTTTTGACCTTTAAAAATTTTTATTTCCTCTGGGTAGTTTCTCAGAACTGTTACGGTCACTCATTCACTCATACACACACACACACACACACACACACACCCCACAGAGAAACAGAATTCCTGGAATTAGCAAGAAAAAAACCTCCTGGAATTACTAACTCATTCTTTTACTCTCTGAAGAAAATTAATGTAGTGTTAAGCTACTGATGACGTGACGGTCTCTCTTTTATTATGAAAAACATTGAAGGTTGTTGACCTCATTGTGACTGCAAGGATTTATTATTTGGTTCTTCACAAAAATATCTAGGTTCTTTCTCATGTCCACTCTTTTGGCTCAAGCAGACAATGATTTGGCCACAGGCACTGGAAAAAGGTTTTCCGTTTTGTCTCTAGCAGTGTTGGGTTATGTGCATTTCTATGGTCTAACTTTTTTGCTCTATGGGCTCAGAAAATTTCTAAGAATCAAAAATATAGAAAACTAACAATGCAATGCATTATTACATTAAGCACTGACTCATTTTAACTTGGCAAATTATAAGATTTATTTTTTATTGTAGCCAAAATACTCCTTTCAATGGAACTTCTATTTCAAGCCACGTACAAATTATCTTGTCCTTATCACCAGAGTTTAAATGTTCAAAGTTGACTTTGTGGTCACATTCTTGTAATTCAAGTTTTCAAAAGAAGCAAATCTAAAGTTTGTAATGTTATTCAATGCTAAAATGAAGTTTATAATGAACAAATGGTATTTAGCCTTTAAATTAAGAAATGTACTTTTTCTTTTTTTCGCAGAAAAAGCATCATCAGACAGAGACTCATTCTTTGACGTGTTTTGTATGCATGTGTTTGTGGTCTATTTAAAGCTTTTCAGTGAATAAGAGATCTTCATTTTAGCACAACTCAACAAAAGCTCCCAAACTATGTACTTTAAAAACCTATTTCACGGAACAAAAATATTTCTTGTATATTGAGATAAATATCTTTTCAAGAAAAAAAAAATATTTCCTTGGTAGGCCTGCAAAGGTAACAAAGTCATAGATCTACATGATAATTTGCTGAATGTGAATATCACAATTTTCAGCTATAGAAAATTTCTAGTGAAGTTCTGTGTAACACTTAACACCTAGTAGGTGACCAACTCATCCTAGTTTGCTTAGGACTGGCCATGATGGACTTAACATTCCCCTTGGTTTGACTGAACTTTAGAGGGGGTTTCTCCAGACCCTTGGCCCTAAGACCCTTGGCTTTTTCTTAGAGCATTTATTTTGGAAAGTTTTCCATTGTAAATTATTTCTCTGCCTCTTAGAGACGGAAAAGCTTTTTACAACCCAGAAATGTCTTTCTCAAAGACCTGGGAGTTATCCCTTTGATATGTAATCATTAAGAAAGATGGCATCTCTATATTCCAGTTTCTGTGGAAGGACAGGAGCCTAATTTTTTAAAAGTAGCAAACACAGATGACTTAACATTGACCATCTATCCCCTAATATTTTACTGTACTTTTCCCACTATCCAACCCAGAATTTAAAAACCAAGCTACCTTTTGTTTTAGTGGAGTTCGGTTCAATCCCTCTCCTCTATTGCAATAGTCTTAAATAAAGTCCTCCTTGTTTAACTTTATCTGATACGTTTTTTCTTTGACAAGATGCTTCGAGAGACAGTATTAAGAGTCTAAATCCCTAGAACCTTCTGGGACAATTAGGCTTGTTTGTTTTGTTTTGTTTGATCTTTTTTTTTTTTTTTTTTTTTGCACAGTCCTGTAGCCTATTTATATGGTTCTGAAGCCTGCTGATCTCTCAAAACAATCGTTGCCAAAGACCCTACCATTATGTGTAGTGGTCTGCATATTATTCTTCTGCTAAACAGAGTAAGTGCTTAATAAACATTTGTCCAATAAATAAATTGAGAGCATTGAAAACAATTATGAACACAAACTGATGCTATTGGAGCATTTGTCTTCATTATTAGATCAATGCAGAATATACAATGATCTTTGTTCATTTACTTATTCACTTATTCATTCATTAATTTTATTCATTCTCTGCATTCAACAAATAGATTTTAGGCTCCCATTCTCAGCCTAACAGGTTTGCCCCTTGACCTTTAATAGTTTACAGACTTGAAGAAGAAATAGCAATGAACGAAAAACAACAGCAGCAGCAACAACAATGGAACTCTCTCTCTGACACAAACATACACACAGACATACACACACAGTTTAAGACTGTGGAAAGTCCCGTGGTTAAAAGTCAGAGAATGATATCAGAGAATGTAAAGTAGGTGTTGACTATAGTTATCTATTTTTACTTTTTACAATATTTTAACAGTCCTAAAACTTTTAAGAAGATTTGATATTTGTTTTCTATTGTAGTTTAGGACAGAATGTTTTAAATATCATGAGGTGGTTCAATATATTCTTGTCAACATAGCCAATTATTAAGAGGAAAGAGCATGTAGATCCACTGAGGCCCTGACATTAGCTACCATAAGAAACATTTGCATGTGTTGGAAATAATTTTCGGTATCCCAAATTTTAAAGAACTATTTAAATGTTAATAATGAATTTCAAATTTACTTTTTAGGATATGAAGATGAGTCCTTTGGGAGAGGTTATCTTGTGAGCTAACAGACCTCACATAGCCAAACGGATGGAAATTTTGCTACTGACGTCAGCTTTTCCTATCATTCTGGGAAACAAAATTGTTTTCTATTCCAAGTAATACAGGAGAAAGGATGATAAAGCTATGTCTGACTAAGGACTGTGCGTGGGCATTGGATCACATGCCATTTCTATGTCTTTCTTTGGGCACAATGGAATATGTGTGTGTGTGTGTGTGTGTGTGTGTGTGTGTGTTTTGGGGGGGGGGGGGGTGTGATATATATTTGACCTGTAGGGTACTATCTTTAAATGAACACATAGAGCTATTATGTGCTTGCTGTGACTTTTCAGGTGGAACTTAGTGTGCTTGCAAATAACAAAAATAGTTTTCCAGTTATCTTATCCCTTTGTTGGTTATTCTGGCATGCTCTACTCAACCTCACAAAGATTCTTATGGGGTCACCAAGTGGGATTAGGTTAAAAATTTATGACACTTCAGTAGAGACATCACTTAATAGGATACATGGTTTACAGCGTGCAAAATTTCTACATGCCTGAAGACTTGTTAGCCAAGTGATAGATCAGCCCAAGATTTGCATGTGAAATTTCTGCTTGTATTGGTTAAGACTACTTTAATTGCAAATAATAGGAAACAAAATACAAACTGGTATAATCAACAACCAAAAAAGAATTTATTAACTTATATAACTCAGTAGTCAAGATAAAGGATGCATATGTGACTTGGCACAGTGAGTATAAACTGCTAGGCATCTAATTTCTTTTCTGTCTCTTTGCTCTAACTTCTGTAGCACTAGCCAACTAGTGGTCTTTTTCACTCCACATAGTGGCTCCTGGATCCTTTTTTATGATGACTGCTGTTCTGCACCTCATATTATCTCATCAGTTTATCCAGAGGAAGAAAAAAGCTATTTCTCAGTGGCCTGAGAACTGAACTGGATTCTGGGTCACCATTAAATAAAATACCAAAGCCATGGGGATGAGATAAATTGACCAGATTAAATTAATGTAATCTATTCTCTTCCAGGCTACCCAATAAGTATAGCAACTATACTGTAAGGATATATAAACTCTCTCACCAAGAAAAATCAGACTACTTTTGATAGAAGAATGAGGAAATGGATGCTTTACATTCTAAAGTTCAAAAGCGACCACTAAAAGTCTTTTATAATTTATGCAAAGACTGCTTAGCTATCAAATAATCTCTTTCAACATGACTCCTGGACATAGGAAAAAAAAAATCATTGTAATGTTTTCTCTCTCTCCCATTTACTTAGTTCTTTCCAGCAGAAACTCTAGCATTATTTTCCGGGGCTTACTGTATGTTTTCCTTTCACCCTGCTATTTCTCTTCTCTATCCAAGTCTCTACAGCCTCTCAGCTCCTACTCACTTTACTATGCACATTAAACTAGTATTTCATTTATCCACATAGCAGCATTTATTTACTCAAACACAGCAATGTACCATAGACTATCAGGTAGAATTTCAATAGCCCATTATAACTGGACTCCATGTCATTATCTAAAGAAAATTATTTTCCCTTTCCTTGGAGAACCCAAATTGTCTCATCTTTTCTTCCTAAAAAAAAAAAAAAAGATTATTTTTACTCAGTCTTGGAAAAATATTCCCTTTTCATAAGAATGAGCAAAATTATTCTGTAAAATGCTAAAAGAAAAAGGCAACATTGAATTTAACAGTCATATTCTATTATAGCACAATTAAATTATATCTTTGTTGAGAAGACTTGCAGAAAGCAGAAAGGTTTTGAGTTTCCAAATCATGCTAACTCTACTTCTCAATTTCCCTATTTTCAGAGAAGTTAATTAAAGGATAAGATAATTGTAGTGATAGCAAACACACATGTGCATCCACTACGTGTCACATAATGTCCAAACATATAATACTGTCTTTATTTCTCACAATAGTTCCATGAGATAGGTAATATTATTATCCACATTGGAAATGTAAGAGAACTATGTCACACAGAAGAAGCTAAGCAACTTGCCAAGGGGGCACAACTAACATGGCAGAGCTAGTCAGTTTAGCTTTAGAATCCATGTTTTTACTACCAACACTATATTACTATGAATTATTAAGTTGTTTGAGTTTGTGGTAAGTCAAAAGGTGACTTAGCTAAAATGATGAAACATAAGGTCAGAAAATTTATCTTACTCATTTTAAGCTAGATTAATTCCCAGAGGGGGCCTATTCAGGGACAATCTAAGACTTTTGTCTCCTATTAAAATTCTAGAGAATATCAACTAGCTCTTAGTACTGTTTTGTCTGTGAAACCTAAGATGAGAACGTGATATATGAGAACTAGATGAACTTTTAGATTCTTTAGCTCAGTCTTGTGTCATTGTTATATAATGTCTTTGAGTCTCTCTTATAGCTTCAATTCATTCAGTGATAAAGATCTAAGTTTTGGTTAATAATTTTGGAGAAGAGATAGGAAATAAATGGAATTATCTTTTGATAATTCTTATTATTGATGAGATGTTAGTTAAAAGACACAAAATTTCAGTTAAGCAGTATAAATTCAGGAAATGTACAGCATGGTGTCGGTAGTTAATAACAATGTATTATATACTTGAAAATTGCTAATAGTGATTTTAAATATTTTACTACAAAAAAGTTTGTGAGATAACAGATATGTTAATTAGCTTGATATAGCCATTCCACAATGCATACATATAGAAACATATCATGCTGGACACAATATATAAAATTTTTGTCAATTATAAAATAATTCTTATAAACTCAACTGATAAGAGACCCAATAGAAAAAAAATAGAAATAAATTAGCTTATGTTATATGTTATTTAGATTTTTTTCTATTCTTCTTTTTAAATAATATAAAATTTTCTGCTATTCAACATTTGAAGAACTTAGAAAAATGTAATTGGGTTTAGAAATCAAAATATTGGGTATACATAGAAAAGGATCAAGCTTAATAATTTTTATGGAAGAACCATTTATATGAGGCATAGAAAATACTTAAGGTATATGTAAAATAAAATATCCTGTATTTTTAATAGTTCTGAAACTAATTTTATATGGTAAAATAATCTATAAATAATAATATAGTAAAATAAACTATGAATAATAAGCTATTAATAATGTAATTGTTTAAATGTTGATATTTCTCCTTTATTTGTATATGGCTGCCTTATTTGACAGGCATACTGTTTAAAGTTTTGGAGTTTTACTTTATATTCTAGGAGTAAATAATCCTATGTTGATAATGGAAAAAATTGAATTGCATCACGAATGTTTTCAGATGATTGGATTTATTTCATATTTCATAACTTTCAAGACTTTTACAGTTAAAAGTTGCCACCTTTTATGGATTGAATATGTCTCCCAAAGTTTATGGGTCAGAAACTTAATCCCTAATGCAACAGCGGTAAGAGGTGGGACCTCTGAGAGGTGGTTAGGCCATAAAGGCCCCACCCTCAATAATGGACAATACCAATTATAAAAGGGCTTGAGGCTGCAAGTTCAATCTCTCGCTCTCTGTTGCATGCACATGCTTTCTTGCCCCTTTACCTTCTTCTATGGGATGACACAGTATGAAGGCCTTTGCAAAATGCTGGCATCTTAGACTTCCTAGCCTCTAGAACTATGATAAATATTTCTCTTTGCAATTACTCAGTAGGTGATATTATGTTATAGTAAAAGAAAACAGTCTAAGATACTGATACCATCTTTCCTATTAATTTTAAATTTGTGTGAGAAATGTCTCTGGTAACTAATCAACTGAAATCCTTCTTCATTTATCTACTTCAAAAATACACCTAACCAGCTGGGTATGGTGACTCATGCCTGTAATACTAACACTTTGGGAGATCATGGTGGAAGGATAGCTTGAGGTGAGGAGTGTGAGACTAGCCTGGGCAATATAGCAAGACCCCATCTCTAAAAAAAACGTTAGCCAGGTGTGGTGGTGCATGCCAGTAACCCCAGCTGCTCAGGAGGCTGAGGCAAGAGGATCACTTGAGCTCAGAAGTTGAAGGCTGCAGTGACCTATGTTTGCCACTGTACTCCAGCCTGGGTGACAAAACAAGAACTTGTCTCAAAAAAAAAAAAAAAATCTATCTATCTATCTATCTATCTATCTATCTATCTATCTTCAATCTAATGTATTAATAATACCCGTATGTTCACAAATGTAAAATATACCACACACTTTTGTCCCTTAAGCTTACTTACCACTTCTTAGAAACATTTATCTGCTCTACAACTAGTATTAAACCATGAGTCAAATAAACACATTTTAATTGTTCTGAGGACTGGAAGTAACTATTAAGCTTTATTTATATGTTAGCCCTTAGTACCCAATTCTGACACCTAAGGCTTTAATGTTAACATAGGTTGCTCAAGGTTCTCTCTTAACCATTTCACCTCGGCTTACTCACCCACATCAAAAACACTACACGATTAATATTAAAGAAAAAACTTGGTAGACCCTATAACTTCTGAAAGTTATTTTCCCTCCTTTCACACAGCTGGCTGCCTATAGTAACTGGGCTGGTACCATGTCTCCTACTCATTGTCCTGTAAGGCTTAATAGAATGTTATTGTATTAGTAGGTGTCCCATGTCAGGGATATGGTTTCTGTAAAGGACAACTACAGCTGATTATTTCCACCTTCCCAGTATTAACTCATCTCTCTGCCTTCACCTAGCAATCAGCAGACTTGCTGAAGATTCTTTTTTTGCCTGGCTGATTATGGACTACTCCCATCAACAAGGAAGAAGGGGGAAATAGCAAATTATGCTCCATATATTGTTTGGAGAAAAGGTATATATCAAGTTATTGATTTATTGTTGTTAAAGAAAATTGATAAATGAAAAGAGAATGTGATAGAAAAAGAGTGTCATGTGCACAGCATTTATATACAATCTCACTAGCTCTTTTTAGGAGTTTCAGTGAGATAGTATATACTACATTTTCATGGATATTGCTTGGCAAAATGACAGACAACTTTTAAAAAATTAACTGCTTAGTACAGTACTTATCATTATCAATATTAATTTGAATGAATAAGTCCTTACAACCTTATTAGGACTCCAGGGTAAGTAAGTGGTCTATCCATTTTATGAGCAAGGGTAAGAAATCTCACAAAATATATTTTATTAATATTTCATAATATGAGTGACTCACAACCTTCAAACATTGCACTGTTTAATAAATGACCTTCATAGGTCATTTAGTAAGTAGTACTTGAGGTATGCTTGAGTTGCAAGGAATAAAATGTGTGACATTAGTCTAGCACAACATATCCTGTAAAATCAGAATGTAACTTTCATTTTTTCATTCAGCTTTCATTGAGTGAATAATGCAATTTCAATTGAGCACTGAATTGGAGATACAGAGAACTAAGGTTTTATTACCAGCTCCATCACTGACATACGGTGAACCATTAGGAAAAAATAACTTTTCTGCTCTGAACATCAGAATTCCCTTCTTTAAAATAAAAACAAATTTAGTGGCTCAGAGAATGATGTTGGATTTGTCAAATGTAGGTATGTTCAACATTCTACACCATTTGAGTTAATGAAATTCGTGATGTTCATAATAAAAAGAAATAGCAAATCTGTATACATGTGCATAGTAATAATAATGATGATGAAAATAAATAACTGCATAGGAAATTACATCAGCCAGTGTAGCCATATTTATGTAGCCTGTTGTCTTATGCTGTGAGTGTGGAAAAGCAAAATCATTTCTCCCCTATGAGAGCATGCCTGGCACCCAAATTAGCCCTCTACAATGTGCTCATGCTCAAACTTGGCGCTTGTCGTGAGTAGCATCGTTCAGTGTTTGTATGACTGTGTATTCACAGGTTTACATTACTATATATGTGTCAGGGTCATGGTAGATCTCCAAGCTGCGGATAAAGTGGATATATATAAAACAAGGCAGAAGTGAGTCCAACTGGAGGCGAAAGAGTGGAGTGAAACGAGGCAAGGAGAGGAACAATTTCTACCAAAAATAAAATGATTCAAAACCAGTCTTCAAACCCTTCAGGAAATTCTGGTGAGAAAAGAAGATAAACAGGAGGCTAGAGAGATGGATATCCAGACACAATAGGGAGTAGGTTGGACTGTAGCTTGATGTTTCTGCTGATGTACTAGGGTAAGAAGCATTTGAATTCAAAGACAAGTACAACTGAAAATGGGGAAATGGAGACTTTTTAACCAAGTCTTTAACTGAAGGGGTAGGGGTTTTAACCAGGTATAAGCTGACTCTCAGTTGTATAGCTAGGTGTAAGAAAGTGAGGGTGGCTATTCTGAGCAAGGGAAATCAAGACAGGGACCATGAGGGAATGTCAGTTATTGCAAATACAGTGACATTTCCAGGTATTAGTGTCTTTTAGTGTTCAGATATCCTAAAAACATAGATTTACATGATTTTAACCCATTAGACAAAGCTATATTTTAAAACACATATTATCATTAACTAAGTCTGAAAGACTAAACAAAAACATCAAAATGCAATCAGAAAAGAAGTACTGACATGTCACTAATTAAATGAAATGTCACAAGTCAGAAAAGAGAGTAATAAAACCAAAAAAAAAGCTAGAAAATGTTCATATATATATATACACAAAGGAAAATTTGTTTGCTCTATAAATAAGGGTAGATATAATTGGATTAACTACTTTTTTGATAGGAATGATTCATTTGAAACATAGATCATAAAAAATTATAAAGGAATTTAGACAAGTTAAGAAGTTGAACATAAAAATCACTCATTTCATATGTATCTCTTGAGTACCTACTATGTTCCAGCCACTATTCTAATCATTGGGGTATATAAACAAGAACATAGACATAGTCCCTGTCCTCATGTGCCTTACATTACAATGGAAAGAGAGAAACAATAATACATTAAATAACTTTAACAATAAATAAAAAATATTTAAAAAATAAAAAGCAAAGAAAATCTTTAAAACTAGAACTATATTTGTGAATAATAATAATGAATTTCTATTTGAAAATCATTAATAAATTAGCCATTCAAGAAAACATTAGTGGATTTGTTTATTCATACTTTAACCAATTAATTACAAAGAAATTCTGGGAGGACAGTAGCACACTTACTCATCCCTGACTCCTTCTTCCTCCAATCTTCCATGTTTTATGGAATAATATAACAAAGGAGGGCATAAAAGCTACTCTCAGGTGAAATCATTCATCTCCCCTGAGCATTATAGGTAAGAAAGTAGGCACCGGATTTTTATTACCTTTGGTGCTCAGTGAGAGTGAAGGGACCAGATATTTTTAAGCAAAACTGCCATTTTTTTTCTTTTACTTGCAAGTGCACTTCAGTGAAGAACATAGCGACCACTAGTACAGTTGGAAGCTACTACCTTAATTTGTGCTAAGGCACTAGCAATTCTACACATCACTGCTTCTGCACCACCCATGCCAAAGTCAACCCAGTGCATTCATGAGATTCAAAAAAAAAAAAAAAAAAAGAAATTCAACAGCATTACTCAATACTTTGAATATTTCAGTGTCCCTTGTACTTGCTACCAAACATTCACATAAAACAAGATCTTTGTGGCTGCTTAGTCAGTGCTGAAATCAAATGAATAGAAGCAAATGAGCTAGACCAGCCACATCTGCAGATTTATCCATTTGTAAGGTAAAAAGTCCAGTTCTGCAAACAAGATATTATCTCACTCTTCATGTTTGCAACATCATCTTTAATTCAACAAGATACAACAACATTAGAAATTGGCACTGCTGTGAATGCTTTTACTAATTTTTCATGAATAGACATTGAGTAATATCAATAGTCTAGGGTTTTATTAAACTCCAGCTATTGTATGTTCTTCTACAGCAAATGCAATATGATATAAATGCTGCAGGATGTTTCAGCAGCTTCTCTGTGTCTTAGTTTGAAAAGCTGTAACACATGATTCTGGCTGTTAAAGACTTCAATCCAGCTATGAATAAGGTATTTAATTATTTTTTACATTAACCTTTGAATGTTTGGTTTCAAAATGACACTGCAATATAATTGGCAGTACAAAACTATTTAAAAAGATTCTGTTCCAAAAGATACAACAAAGAAAAGTGTTAGCATATGTAAAGATGATGGAAATAGCACTTGTCATAGTATTAATTACAGTTACACCCAGGTTCTCTGGAGTAGATTCCTCTCTTTCATGAATCAAATGACCCTCTGATATGAAAGTTTTACTTAGTATCCTAGGTGTAGACCGTGCAGCTGCGCATGGATAAACATTTTACCATTTTTTGTATGCCAATAATCATTCTGTAAATATAGGAGAAATGGTCCCTCTATTTCAGAATAAACTATGATTACATTCTAAAATAATAACAGTTTTAGGTGAAATCTAAAACTTTAGAAATTAAAAAAAAATTTAAGATATAATGTAAGTAAAAACATGTTGACCTTTTTATGCTTCTATGTAGACAAAGAAGAATTTCAGGATTTCAAAATAACATTTGTTAGATGATTATGAGTTTATAAGATCACTAGGATATAACCAGTGATAGTAATAGAACAGCAGAAGTGCTGTTTCAAAACTGAGTTAATATATGAAAATGCAAATATTTATGTGCCAATGTTAGATTTAAGTAAGTATAAGAACATTCAGGCACATATTTTATTAGCATAAGCCATGACATCCTATATGGCATATACTTTCTAGAAAGCCTACTCTATACCTGGTCAAGAATTAAAGTAAAATGGCAAATAATGTGTTATTGCTATTTAAATTTTTTTGGCCTTGCAGAATTCCTGAAATGGTCTTGGGAACTTCCAGGGGTTCTCTTGATAATACTTTAAAAACTATTGTCCTACTGGATAAATGGGGGTGGCTCATGAGTAAATTTCGCTAAATCATATAACAATTTTAACAAGTGATAATTTCATATTGACCAACAATTTAAAAATTGAACTACATTAATCTTAAATACAAATAAATATTTTTTTCAAGGAAAAATTTTGATACCAATAACTATATTTCTATACACTTGTGAGTGTGTGTTTGATTTACAAGAAGAGAGAGTTTTTGCAATTTTACTTAACAATTGACTTTATAATACTAACATTAATTTAGTTAAATATTTTTTGCAAAACAGTAAATGATTAACTTTATGAAAGTGATTTTATCATGTAAAGTCCATGTCTGCTACTGACAAGGATTCTAAAAGATTTTCTAAGGTAGTATCAGTAGACTCTGCAAGCAGCAGATCTTAAGAATATTAATTCCAAAATTTCAAAAAGTATTTTTTCCTATTCAACGGTAATTAAAATGATAGAGTCAGAATGAAAGCAAGATACTTTCAGATGTAACATCATAATCACTGAATGGTTAAGCCATGAACATTCTGGTTTGGAAGGAACTTTACTTGTTGGGATTCATAAAAGATACTACAAAATAGTATTCTGTTCTCATGCTGCTAATAAAGACATACCCAAGACTGGGTAATTTATAAAGGAAAGAGATTTAATTGACTCACAGTTCAGCATGGCTGGGGAGGCCTCACAATCATGGCGGAAGTTGAAGGAAAAGCAAAGTCATCTTACCTGATGGCAGGCAAGAGAGCATGTACAGAGGAACTGCTCTTTATAAAACCACCAGATCTTGTGCGACTTACTCACGAAAACAGCACAGGAAAAACCCACCCTTGTGATCCAATTACCCTCCACTGGGTCCCTCTCATGAAACATGGGGATTATGGGAGCTACAATTCAAGATAAGATTTGGGCGGTGGGGCGGGGCGGGGAGGAGGTGATACACAGCCAATCCATATCGCTGTGCTTTGACATGCTGAACTGAAGAAGTCTCAAGATCTCTCTAACATTTCCCCATCCTCCCTGTCTCTCAATACTCTGTCTCTCCCAAAGTACAGGATGAAGTAATTTTCTAAAGTTCCCTTACTTGCCTAAAGTTTGGACCTAGCAAAGAAGGAAACAATTACCTCTGATCCCTTCCCTGAGTTTTCATTAACTAAACTCATATGATAAGTAGAAAGACTGAAGTCTGTCAATGCACCTGGACAAACTTTTATCACAAACCGTTATCTGCTCCTCAAGCCCAACAGACTTTGTCCTAGTCCATTGTATGTTCTCCAAGTCCATTGATTCCCCTAAAAATAATTTACTACCACCCTAATATTGTCCACACTTCCCCATCTCCCTTTACTGTAGGAAGAAAGGTATATAAGCATCTTAGCCCACTGGGATAGGAGACAATTACACTGTGTGTGATTCTTCCCTGTGCACAGTAATGAATTTGTATACCATTTATCCTACTAACCTACCTTTTATGAGTTGATTTTTCCATGCCACTTCAGGGCAAAGTGGAAGGTTTCCACTGGCACCTACACAATTGTCTAATTCAACTATGTATCAAATACCTACAGCTGCTCTGACAAGTTTAGTCTTTGTTTAAATGTCTCTTAATCCATGGAGAATATATAATACTCTAGATTGCCTTTTTTTAATGTGGCACTTTTGCCAGAAGTTCATCCTTCTATAGAATGTCTGCTTTTTATGCTCATTTATGTACATTTTTACTAGTTTGATCCCTAATCCAGATTGAGACAATCTAGTTCAGTCAGTAACTAGTTATGTAATCTTTGAAAGTCACCTCAATAATCTAGCTACAGTGTTTTATATGAAATGCTTGTATTCTATTATCCTCAGGATTTCTTTGTTTGTCCTTGCTCTAAAATTTGGCAGATCTCTATTGCACACACTTACGTGAATTCATGCCAGATGTGTGATCTTATGTTATCTTACTAATCCTTGGGATCTCAATTTCCTTTTTTCTTAGCTGTTAAAAATAATATCTACTTTATTTTTCAAGAGATTATTTGGAAAAAGTAAACATTATACAAAAGAACGTATTTGATAAGCCAGGAGTACGCTATACATAGGCAATTAAAATAATAACTGATTAAAAATATAATTAATATGAGAAATTAGTAAAAGGAAGTAGTATATTAGCAATTAGAATAAATAATCTTAAATAAAAATTAATATTATAGGAAATGAGTAAACAAAGTAATCAGCAGCATAAATAATTGTTAGTCAAAAGTATACCACATTTATTGGCATATAACATAATAGAATTTGGTGAATTTCTGCCTCTAGTACATAACAGACTGAACCTTTACCGGATAACAACTATAAAATTTCGAGGAAAATAAACCACAGAATTCTACTAGCCAGTTCCAGAGAAGAGATAAAAGCAGACATATTGGAGGGCAGTTAAAATTTGGAAGAAACGACTGTGATGGATTAATTTTCCTGTTTTTATGATTTCATACTGAGGCTAACCACAGTCACAAGTGCAAGGTGGGGAAGGACAGTTAAAATACTTAGAGAAAAATGACTGCCCTTCTGTCCAAATAACCAAAAGACAGAGCCCAGGGCACCCATGACCCCTAGAAAATGAGAAAGAATTCCTGAATCAGAGAAAATCAGAGAAGGGGAGTGGTAATTTCTCTGTAAAAACTCTACTGAAATCTCTACTTGGCCCCAGAACCATGCATATGTGAGGCAATTCAAAATAGTTGTAGCTAAGGATAAAGGACTGAAATGAGATCTGAAATACTACCCTGCAGGAGAAACAGAATTTGCAGTGTCAATCTAACCCAATTGACTGTCTGTTAAAACAAACATATCAACTTTAATGGTGACTTATGTTTACAACTTTGAGAAGGCTAGTGAACTACAAGTAGAATAAATACAAATAAAATGCCTCCACGTGAAAAAAAAATCTGCTAAAACACCAAAGTGGAAGAAAGAATGTTGGAAAAAGTCAGGAAAAATAGTCTGACACAAATATGCTTCAAGAATGAAGGTGAAATAAAGGAATTTTGGGTTAACAAAAACAAAATAAACAACAAACAACAAATCACCAGCAGATACGCACTTCAAGGAAGGTCTTCAAGCTGAAAGACACTAGCGGTAAGCATAAATCTTAAATGAATGAAAAACATTAGAAATGACAAATGTTTCAGTGTATATAAAGGACACTTTTCCTGGCTAACACGGTGAAACCCCGTCTCTACTAAAAAATACAAAAAACTAGCCGGGTGAGGTGGCGGGCACCTGTAGTCCCAGCTACCTGGGAGGCTAAGGCAGGAGAATGGCGTAAACCTGGAAGGCGGAGCACTGCACTCCAGCCTGGGCCACAGAGCGAGACTCTATCTCAAAAAAACAAAAAGACACTTTATTTTAATTTCTTTAAATAATTACAAAGGTTTAAAACAAAAGTTACAACACTGTTCTGGGAGGCATAGAATGCATGGTGGCATAATAAATATGATAAGTATATATATAAAAAGAAGGGTCTGGGTGATAAATTGCCACACTCTATTCTAAGGTTTCTGTATTTACTCATAAAATTTTAACTTATAAACCATAAAAATTAGACATTATTTAATACCACACCACCTACTAAATATAAAGTAACAGTGTTACAGTAAAAAAAAAATAAAATAAAATTGAATGTGAAAAATATTCAGATAATCCATAAGTAGATAGAAAAGGGCCAATAAAAACAAAAAATAGAGAGGATGAAATAGAATACAAATAATTAACAAGGGTTATATATATATATATATATACACACACACACACACACATATATTTCAAGATCAATGAAATTGATAATCATCTAACTAGACTGAAGAAATAAAAAATAAAAAGCTTCTTTTTAGTTAATATACTTGTTTGAACCAGGACCATAGTGACAGTGAAACAATTTGTTAATACTTAAAATGTATACAACAAATAGTAAATTGTACTGTATATAAATTTTAAAATATTAATCAGAATGTGGGGGAGATTCAAAATCAAATACAAACTCTAGAAATGAACCTGATTGTATCACAAATGATTAACAACCATAGTGAAGGGAATATGGAAGAAAAGACTGACCTAAGAAACTTGAGTAACAGTATTTGGACTTCATATTTAAGGTTAAAGTTTGCACAGAAACATTGTACCATACAGAGTAAATTTGTTTCAGACACATATGGATTAGCAACTTTAAAATTATGTATAAACTAGAGTTGTGAAAATAAGTATATTGTAAATAATAAAAATCAGGTGTATTACTACAAGCGAAAGAAGTTACAAAAAAGGGAAGGGTGAAAGCTTGAATGGACCTTGTGTCTTGGGGTAGGAATCAGAATTATCAGTGTTAACTGATTGTTTTTTTAAAAATAGAACTGGAGACAGTAATAAATATAAATCTTTGTGTGAGTATATATGCATACATGAGCTCTGTTCACTGAGAAGAACTATAAGCAGTGGATTAGCATATGTAGCACAAACTTGGGTTCTCAATATTATTATTCAATAAAAAATACAAGAAGATGTGGTTGATTTCAGGGATGGCACAGGAAAAATAAAAGATGAGCCTAAACCATGTTTTGGTGCCAGAAAGTAATGAAGTGCTCAAAAAAGGATGGAACCATGTTAAAAGAACACAGGAAGCAAGCTGAAGGAGCTCCCAATAGCCAAATGTACAACAGTCTCACAATGATATAACTAATGATAGCACTGTTTTATAATTCATAAAATAAAAATAATTCATGAATACACATGCATATAAAAAATTATATATGGAAAGATGGGGCAGTTATTCCTTGCAGAAGAATTCTTATTAATAAATATATAAAGAATGAAGAAAATAGAAAGAACACCACACTAGTAATTTTTGCAGGAAGGATATACTGATGGATGCTGAAATTAATGGGTAAAAGTTGAAAGTGAAATTGGATGGTTGCATAGTCTCAAAGTATCTCCTCCAAGATAGTCATTACCTACGTAGAGAAAACAACTTTTCAGTGACAGATCCAACAAACACCTCCTTAACCAATGATCATAGTTAACATCACAAGTAATAAGATATATTGATATCATGTACTCCTTGGTATACTGCACTGAAAAGGAAATCTCATTTATTATTCTTGCCAAAAATTCATAACTTCAATTTAATCATGAAATAATGTTGGATAAACACAAATGAAGGACATTCTACAGAGCAACTGAGGAGTTGTCATCAAAATTGCCAATGTCATAAAGCATAAAGAAGACTGGCACTGTCACTCATTGGAGGAGACAAAGATAAGAGGCTGAAAATACAGACAATGGCCATACCATATTTAAAAATAGAACTCTGACCCACAGTCTGCAGCCACCAGTCCAGGAAGCCAACTCATTACCTTCAGTAACCAGTTCAGCAACTCAAATTATTATTTATAGCTAACAATCTGGGCAGCCAAACAATAGCCCCTACATAAATTAGCCCTAAAAAGCCAGAATTTAATAACTGACAGCTTCTCTAATTTTCCCTTACTTCCAACTTAGAGTAACCGGAAAAAGCTGCAACCTTTACTTGTTCTCATTTGGGTGATTTTCATTTATTTCCACAAAGGAGACTTAACAACTGAATGCAATATGGGATTTTGGGATTCTATTAGTGTAAAAACTAATGAAATACAAGTAAAGTCTCTAGTTTAGTTAATACTATTTTAGCAATCTTATCATCTTAATTTTGATAAGTATAACTTGATCACAAAAAAGTGTTAAAATTAAAGGAAGTTCTGTGAAGGGTCTTCAGGAACTCTCAGTACTATTTTGGCAACTTTTCCGTATGGTTAATATTATTGCAAAATAAAATGTAAATTTATAAACTACAAAAAACAAAGGAGAAAATATTTGCAAAGTTGGAGTAGGCAAAGATTTCCTAAACAGGGTATAAAAAGCACATAGACCACAGATAGTTAAGTTTGACTTTATCATAATTATTTTTCTCTTTGAAAAACATAGTTAAGAAAGCAAAAACATACCAAAGACTGAGAATGAATATTTGCAAGATATACATCTTGCAAAGATGTATAAAAGAAGATAAAAGAATGACTATGTACACATGAGAAGACACTTAACATCATTAGTCATCAAGGAAATGAAGATAGAAATGAGATAAATCTATGAACACATTAGAATGGTTCAAATTGAAAAGGCTAAAAATACCAAGTGTTGGTGAGGAAGTGGAGGAACACTTGTACTCTGATGGTCAGAATGTAAAATTAAATAACTACTCTGTAAAACAATTTAGCACTGTCTAAAAATTTTGAAGACACAGCTAACATATAGCTCAGCCATGTTACTCTTAAATATTTATCCAGTAGAATTGAAAACTTATGTTCATAGAAACACTTATGCATGCATTTTCATAGATTTATTCATAATAGATCCAAACTAGAAATAACCCAAATGTCAATCAGCAGATGCATAGATTAAATAATATGAAGAAGAATGAAGAAAGTACTGGTGCACGATAACCACATGGATGATTCTCAAAAATCATTATGCTGAGTGACTAAAGCCAGACATAAAATAGTACATACTGCATAATTCTGTTTACCTAAATACAAACTCCTTTATACTGATCAGTGATTGTTTGGGTTGGAGGTGGAGGAAGAATTGTCTACAAAGGGGCATGAAAAATCTTTAGGGGATGATTGAAATGTTTTGCTTTTTGATCGTATTGGTGGTTTCATGGGTGTGTATATCTGTCAAAACTAATTTAATTGTACACTTTAAATAGATGCAGTTTATTTTACCTAAAATATACTTCAATAAATTTAACAAAAATAAATGGAATATAATTTAAAATTTGAAGGAACCTCAGAAATCATTTAGTTGTCTTCCCTGATATTATAGAAAAGGGAAGACTAAGTCCAAAAAGGTTAAATTAGTTACACATAGTTTTATATCTAATGAGGAGGGGAACATAGGTTAGAATCCAGATCTTTTGCTTCCCAATCTGAATTGCATTAACTACATAAATATGTATGTGCAAATATATATATATATATATATATATATAATAGAAAACTTAGAGTACTATGTGATATTCTACACGGCATTGCCTCCTTTTGTTTAAATTCTGAAAGTGACTTATTCTTAAAGATGGACTGACTGAACGCGGTACTTTGTCTTCCTGCCAGAAGGGGCAAGGGAAGGCCACTGGGTTCTCAGAACATATTGGTTTGCCTGGCTTTTCCAGAAATGATTGGAATTTCTATTTGGATGTATTTCCAGGACCTGGAAATGTTTTCAATAAGCCATGAGGAGTTTTGGCTCAATCTCCTGTTCAGTTCATGCCTGTTGGGCTTCACAGAACACTCAATCTACAACATGTGCTAGAAACCTGGACAAGGCTAAGATTGAAAACGTATGCTGTCTATTATCTGCCACTTTGCTTTTCTTTCATTCAGTGGTCCATTTCCACCTGCCCGGGAAAGTAAACTTCTAAGCAGCAGCAGAGATGGTAGGCCACAGTTAACCCTTCCCAGGTCTGCAACTGGTTCTCACTCCCTACCTCCTCTCCAGCATGTCTGAGCTAATCTTGGATTCATCATCTTGTCATTTGCCATGCTCTGCTCAAAAGGAGAAGTGTTTGAACATTATTTTACATGGCACACTTCAGTATTTGTCTAGAACAACAAAAAAGTTCAATTCAGTTCAAACACTTGGCAGGAGCTGTGAAAGGTGCACAAGGTTACTAAGCACTCCAGGGGCTCAGAGTCTTGTGAGGGAGACAGATGCAGTAGCTAAGCCTTTCCACTGCATGCATAGAGATATTTGTTGGGTGTTCACACAGGATATTCTTTTCTCCTTGTCAGACTGAATAAAACACAACAGAGGGAATCTGGCCAAGAAAAATCTAAGCTTTATCTTAAAAAATAGAAAAGGGCAATGTACAAGTATGAACTTTTGGGGTTGTAAGTTTCCTTATTTGTGAAGTGAATGTTTGGATAACCTTGAAACTAGTCCTACCATTCTGTTTATCTTGTTTAATAGCTTGATAGGATGGGTCACCTCTGAAGTCCAACTCTGAGAAATTACTTCATGTTTATAAGCCCCAGACAATGTCATCCTTTCTGGTCTCTGGGAATCTAACAAGGAGTCAGTTCCCCTAATAATTTTTTTCTATCTCCCCGCACGTGGCTATGTCCATTCTCAAATGTTTGGCTCATCCTGCTAGGCCTTTTTACAAAGATGCAGATGTTTCTTAAAAGTGGCAAAAAGATCAAAGAGACTTTTTGTGCCTGATGTGCTGGAATGGGACTGAGTTCTGCTTAATCTGATTTGAACATATTAAATTAAACTAGAAACTGGTGGTTTGTAAGAGGTTGCTGGTGAAGTATGGAGCTTCATAGGTCAAAATTGTAGCACACAAAAAGCCAGATTTCATTGCCTTTTTCTTTTGAATCATAATTAGAGATAAGAAACAAAATGAATGCTGCTACACATTATGATGGTTTTTTTTTTTTAGACTATTAGTGCTTTTGCAATTAATTAGCACAAGTCTATGGACTATTGCTTGCTCCTTTTTTATCCTAAATATGACCAAAGAGGAATATTCTTAACAAGTATAATGGTGGCTTAAAGCAAAACTGAATATACAAACATAAAATGATCATTTCTTTCATACAAAACTTGGAATAGGAACTAAGGAAACAAATAGAAACATTTACACTATTCCTACCCTCACAGATGACACATGCTAAAAAGAAACATAAAACACTCATGTAACTGCCATATAAATAAATCCCACAAATTTGTACAAGAGTTTATGGTGTTTGAAGAGGAACAGTTCAAATCCAGTTGAGTTAATTTAATCTTTGGTGTACTTAAACTACCTCTAGTCATATTTTCTTCACACCCTAAGTATTTCTTTTGTACTTAGTACCAAGTCCCAGAGTTGGTGTCAAGTGATGATTAGTAACCCTGCATAAGGTTTTAAATGATAATTAATGCATTTGCAGATATGACCTGTCTTGGGTGTGATTGAATTTTAATGCTATAGAAATCTAGGAGAATGATACTACTGGTATAATAACAGGAAAAGTTGATGTATATGTTGTAGGTCCTTGAACCTCATCCTAACATTCCTTCAATTAAACCATTATATTTAAAGATAACAGCAGTGTATCTTTGAGTTAGATGAGCTCTTTGAATGTGTTCTAAAGATAAATATTACTTGGGTGGTGAAATAATCTGTACACCAAAACACCATCACATGCAATTTGCCTATATAACAAACTGCATAGGTACCCCGAACCTAAGATAAAAGTTTTAAAAAGTTAAAAATGGAAGCTCTAGAAGATTCATTACCATCTGTTATTTGAATATCTTTCTCTGAAATTTCTGTTGCCATTGAGCCGTCATTTCCCTACAACTGGTGCTCGCTGAATTAGTACAATAGGAAATACTTCCACACAGAGTAGGATTACAGACCAGCCTGAGAGGCATCTGGTAAGCAGACTGAATGGAGTCACACCAGTATGAAAAGAAATGTTGAATTTTAAAATATCAGAAAAATACAAATAACTGAGAAAAAAGAACCCAACAACCTGAGAGCTGGATTCAGATTCTCTCAGATCATACTTTTCTTCTACAGTCTAAAATTATCTTAGACACCAAGAAACCTCATGTGCTTATTTTCAGTTCTAAAATTCTATGATCCTATACAATCTCACTATCAATTTGGATAAAATTGATATATTTTGCCACCGAATAAAAGTCCTATATTTGAGAAAAACAGATATTATCATTCGATTATATATATATATATATTTATTTTTTTTTTTTCTGAGCAATTTGCTTCAGATATTATGAGCTATGCTAAAGGTGGAGGGACTGAATGGTCAGGCTCTCAGGTGAATATCTAGTGAGGCTCTGGATAACCTTATACATATATACATGCAAAAGACTCCAAAATAGTTTGCAGGAGGTAAGATGGGGAGGTAAGCATTTAATTTCCATTTTTAATATTATTTTTACCTCCTCAAATATTCTTTCTTATCTTTTTTTTAAAAATGACTCTCACCTCTTTTCATTATTTGGAGTGAAGATGTTTCTCTTATTAAGCAATTGTGTTTACAGTTCAGTTCTTCTAGGAGCAAAGACTTTCCAAATATTGTAATAAATTACTCAGATACTGTGATGATATTTCTTTAAAAATTGTGTTATTTGTAAATCTTCAGCAAGAATGATGTATAATGAATAGTTAAGCAGTGTGTGATAAAGTTATTAAAACATAAAACTTATAACTCCAGCAAATTCATATTTCTCCCATATATTTAATTTTGCAGTGAACATATTTTTACTCTAACATGGCTTACTTTAGCATAAAATTCTATGATCTATATTTAGCATGGTATTCCTATTTTGCACTTTATCAAGGGAGTTTATTTGTTGAGGTAACAAAGGTCCTTATTTTATCATAAAATAAAGATTGCCATAGACTTTAGAAATAAGTTAATCAACAATAAAAGAGAAAGCTCTAGAATGGTAATACTCATACCCTTTAGAGGGGAGAGTGGAGAGGCCACCCAGCTGAGAGAAAGGTTTGTATTGGCTGATACTGAACAGAAGGTTCTGGCTCTGTAGGACTCCTGTCATTAACCTCCCACATATCCCTTTTAAGAAGTTTGTCATCTTCCTGAAAGATGACACCCACCCTGTTGTAACTACTTTAAACTCCAAAGGTCGCTTTATCAGTGAAAGTTATTGCAGCTGCTACACAGGTGACCTCCAGGCATAGTCCAATTCACTAAGCCCACAGGGTGGCATTAAGAAATTGTAGTTTAATTGGTGATATGGTAACATTTGTGACTTAAAAGTCTGAAAGTCACTTATTTTTTTTTCTCACTTTGTCTTAAGAAAACAAGAAACATATTATGCATCTGAATATAAATGAAAAACGTGTATCTTTACCTCTTCCTTTATTGGGAGATTACTGAATTTCATAAGCCTTATGCAGAGCAAAGCTTTGAGGACAAAATGCCTGGATAAAATCCTGGTGTTGATACTTACTAGCTATACATCCTTGAGCAAATTAACCACCTTTGTTTCTTAGTTGCTTCAACTATAAAATGGGAATAATCACAGTACCTAACTCTTGTAAGTATTCTGATGGTTAAATGAGAAAAAAACAAAAAAAACAAAAAAAAAACTTTAGACTAATACTGTACTAATACCAAATGTATTATTTTTAATACACTATCATACATTTTTTTCTGTTATCATACTAAGAAATTTTCCACTTCTCAATGCCCAAGCTTATCACATATTTCATCAAGGGAGGACAGGCCCAAGTTCTTATAACTCTTTCATTTTCTCTTAGTTTTTCCTGTTTAATATTATCCTAAGTGCTACACTGCTTTGACTATGAAGAAAACCCATCTTATTCTATTTGTTCGCTTAAATTACATAACAGCATTTGCATTATCATGAAGTTCTCCAGAAAAGTCCATTGTTGATACTCGTAGATTTTAGCAAAAGGGTGAGCTAGGAAAACAACAATATTTAGAGATAAGAATGTTTGGGACAGTGTTTTGACATTTGGAACAAACTTACTTTATTGTTTTTGGTTGCTTAAGCTACATAAGTAGCATTTACATTTCACAGATGTTTTCTGGGAAACAGTATTGTTCAAACATTTAAATGTTAGCAAATGTGTGAACTGAAACATTCGTGTTTTTTGAGCTAAGCATATCAAAGTCAGTCTGAAATTATTTTCTTTACAGAGACAATAATGGATTTTAATGAAAATGAAGTTTTGCTTTGCTAAGCACTGGAGTTAGTTAGGGCATAATATTGGATTACAGAGAGAGTTTACATGGCCAGAAGCAAATGCAGGTGAAAAGAATAAAGTCATTCCCTATCTCAAGAGTGAAGAAAAAAATTCCAAAGGTAGCACAGGGGCAAATGTCCCAGGACACAGTAGAAATAGTTATTTGGAGCCTGTATGCATACATCAAGTGATCTGGTTCAGGAAAAAACAGAAGAGGTAAAAGAAACTAAGCATGAAAATAGTTGCTTTGTAACAACAAAAAAATAAAAACGTATAGTGTACCTTCTTATAACAATTAAAAAAAAAAAGCTAAACAAGTCATCATGGACTATACAAACATTTTCAGTTGTATGCTTTTTAGATGTTTATAAAAATGATAGAATTGGTAACAATTGATAAAGCTTTTCTAATAAAAATTAGGCTATTAGATTCTTAAACTCTTTTTATTAACTCAACTTACCTGCTATAATCAAGCAACTCATTGCTGTCTATTGAGAAGTATAAATATATAAATATTATTGTAGAGTAAGTAATCCTATGTTGATATTTATAGTAACAAAAAATGCTACAGAGGAAGTAGTTTGGAATCATTCTAAGTTTTGCAGTCTTCCTGAGTTTGATTTTATAGATTGGATTTCAAAATGCCACACTGGGATGGAGTACAAAAGTGATGCAGCAGAATAAATATTTTTGGTTGCTACTATTTTTTCATAATACCTTTAGTGATGTCTTAGAGAAATATGAGATCGTTCCAAAAGCAGTACAGAACTGAACCTGGGAATATAATACTATGATTTGCTTTGCTTCTTCATTCTTAATTAAATAATGCTAACATAGTCATTGTATTAGTCAAGGTTCACTACAGAAACAGAATGAATATATATATGAGAGAGATATATGTATACTTTATACACTATTCAAAACAATAAGATTAAGAATTATATTTTTAATTTTCTTTCCGACATGTTTGCTGAATATTTTACCATTTAGGGTATTGTGGGGAAATTTATTGTAATTAATAAAGGTTCCAATTACTCTTGATTTCTCTTCACATGTTTGATTACATATCATCCATTCCTTTCTCAGACTTCCTTTGAACTGTGCTGAATGTGTGATATCTGACAGGGTAAGCTGATATTCATGCTAACAGATCTCAGTTGATGTTCCATAGTCATTATTATGAGTGACAACTGTTACAAGTCATATTTTTAAAAATTAGGAGATATTAAGGAAAGATTATAAACATAAATATTAAATTTTATATGTTGTCTGTCATGTTTAAATTATAGTGAAATAAATCTAATTATTCCTACTTTAAATATAGAATTTAAAGAGATTGCTGTTGAGTGTTGAGTGGGATTTTCTATATGAATATTCCAGATAAAAAACATTTACTTAGTAAGTCCAGGGACTATACACAGTACTCAAGGTAATAATTTCTGTCCTTAATAAGTTTTATGTATGACATTTGAACCTCCAGATTTAGACTATTTGGCTTTAGAATCAGTTATTTTGTATCCAAATAAATAGGGCCCAGAAAATGACTAACATGGGAGACTCATTTCAGTTTTGGAGTCCCAAAGTTGGAATATTTATGATATGTTCAAATTATCCCTTACTCTCACTTAATTTGTTCTCTCCACATGTAGGACTAGCTGCTTATACAACTGACAAAGTGGTCATGACGTGTTACAACCACAGGTTCTTTTTAGTGTTATTAGCTATTTCTTTTTTTCCCTGGCAAAGTGCAGCAGATGCCATTTTAATAAAGGAGAAAGACATGTCAGGGTAGATGGGGCAAAAGGGAAAAGGTATGGAAAATGTGTCAACATAGTTGATGGCTGAAGGTCATAGGGGTAATGAGATAGAATGCACCTGGAGGCCTTTGTGCTATAATCAGAAAAGCTGGGACATCCATGCCACCTCTGATTGTACTTTTTCCACTTGCTTTGACGCATATAGTAATTGAGAAACCAATTCCAATCTCCTGGTTGATTAGTGTTTGTAATTTATGTAATTTTATTAATTACCCATGATCAGAATAAGGGACCTGCTTTGCTCTGCTTTTAAACATTTTGATTTTAAACACTTCTTTTGACTTCTCCCAAGAATCTGTTACTTATTGTCCCATTGATCTCCATATTGCTCTTGTAAAAATTATCAGTTATTTAGTGGATTAAAACAATATGATTTCCTCATAGCTTTGGAAGTTGAAAGTGTAAATTTGAGATATCAGTAGGACGTGTTCCCTTAGGAGGCTTAAAGGAGGAATCCATTTCCTTGCATTTTTAGGTTTCTAGAGGTTGCCTGCATTCCTTAGCTCATAGCTCCTTCCTCAGATCCCTCCACCTAACTTCCCTGCTCATATTTCCTGCTACTTACTCAAATTCTCCTCTTTCTTTCTTATAAAGGCCTTTACGCTGGGCTCTCCTGGACAATCCAGGATACTCTCCCCATCTCAAGATCCTTAATCACATCTGCAACATGCCTTTTAACATGTAAGGTAACATATTAAAGGTTTCCAGAGATTTAGGACATGGACATCTTCAGGGGGTCAGCATTCAGCCTGCTACAGGAATAAAAGATCTTGGGATGTTATCCTATGTGAAAAAGAAACTGAAATAATAGGGATTACAGAAGGTTTTATGAAATTACACTCCTAGTCAGTGGAAGAGGAGAGGCTAATTATAATCCAGAGTTCTGGACCCTTAGCTGTTGGAGTTCTGATTCACATGGAGCTGAATCAGGATTGTGCCATGTAGGACCTTCCACTCTGATTACATTTCTAACAAGTATAGACCAGGTTGTCTATGACAATACCTCAATTCTGACGCTCCATAGTTGTCCCTTAGAGGTACGAGCAGTTTAAGCAACGCACCTCCCTTAGCACTGAGGCAACTACAATAATATCAATAAATTGCATTCCTTGGATCGGAATTGCAAGTTTCACTCAATGACATGATAATATCTCATTGCTGATGTACTACATTAAAAACTATCTAGACAATCAAGTAACTTTGTTTCTGTAAGGTGACATGTGGACACTCCCTTGGAACAATTAGGGATAAAAGTTTGGGCTAGTAATTACTAAGAGCAATACAAAGATAATACAAGGGTCCTCATCATTTAAATATTCATTATCCATGCCTTTCCAATGAGAAGAGTTATAGTTGATGAAGGACATCACCATGGAAAAATATTTACAAGCAAACTTATTCTTTATAAAATTAACTCCCCAATTCAGAACTAAGTAGTAATACCTATGCCTTACTTATCATCTCACCAATTTTTGGTTATTGTAAACACCAAATAATACAATGCAAATACAATAAAAATCAGTTACAAATGAAAATGCTTTTTGCAATGTTGTATCGGAGAATTCATCAAAACATAGGCAGAACCACTGACAAATTAGAATCAGCATAGACTGCTTAATACTAAATAAGAGGAAATAACAAGAATGATGATGACAGAATTTTATAAAGATAATGATTTGATAATCAGATAGTTAAAAGAAGCCATTGGGGAAACTGATGAGGATATCAAATATTTTTGCACTCTTTATGATCCTGTTGTAAAGGTGAATTATAAAATGAAGGATGTTGTCATTCAGAGTTTTGATACAACATGTGACTGATTTCATTTTTATTTTTGCATATGCTAAGTATTAGGTTAGAATTTCAATTATATTTTGAATGTTATTAAATATAAAAGAAACTTCATATTAATATAGTTTACCTTAAGGTAAAATATCACTTGCTCTCTTAAAATTAATTTCTTCCTTATTTTAAGCAATTTACCTAGTTTTTTTCCTACTACAAATGACCCTCAGAGAACAATGACTTTCTGTATTTCAAGGTCTATAGTCCACCTTTAGTGGGCAGGAAAGTAATTGAGGGTTTTCTAGTCCCAACCATCAGCATCTGGTTGTAAAACACAACTTAAGGCTGACAGCTTTTTGGCAGTTTGTAGGCAAAGTTTTGAAGTAGTAAACAGGAAAAGACCACTGCCAGATGGTTAATTGGGCTTCCTGGGATGATAATATTCTAAAAAGATTCCTTAAGGTTCTTGCTGGGGGGAAAAAAAAATCTATTTTCAGGGAGCAAAGAGACCTCTGACGTGCTGCTGGGAGCCGGAGAAACTCCTCCCAGACCTCTGAGACGAGGTAGTGCATGTGGCCACTTCTGACCAGCAGCCACCGTCACCAGCATCATGAGCATGATGAAAGACAGCTGAGCCAGAGGAGTCCTGGATCATGCTGGAGTCTCCTAGAGGCCCAGAGAAGCAGACTCCAGAGAAGTTCGTTTTGACAAAATTCAAGAGGAAAGTTAAAAAGACAGTCAACAGAAATACCTTTTGTTTGTATAAGACTCAGGCTATTAAATTGTTCATGTACCCTAGGTTAAACTGTTCGTGTACCTATGTTAATTGTTTAGTAAATATTTGTCTGAAGTAACCCAGAATATTTTTAAATTCCTCCCAAGTAGGTTATTTTATTGTTCACTGGATTCCCTAGGTAAAAATAATTTTAGATATAATAAAATGGAAATAGTTGAATTGGATGAAAGCAGTTAATGATTTGGAGTTATTTTTGGTAATGTTCTATCAGGAAGTATTTTTTAAAAAGTACATTGACCAGGACGGTTTGAAGAATTGGTGACTGAATAGAAACTTGCTCTATCTTGAGTGCTTTTATAAAATTTTGTAAAACATTTTGTATTATTTATCTCAATCTCTCTTCCTCTTTGTCTTTATCTGTGTGTCCATGTCTCCTCTTATGTTGTCTCTCTTACCATCTTTCTCTTTTCTCTTCTACCCTGTTTCTGTCTCTGTCTCTATTTCTCTCCTACATCCTCTTTCTCTGATTTTCTCTTTTCCTCTTTCTCTCACTGTATCTGTCTCTCTTTTTGCTTATCTCTCCCCATAAACATGTGTGTAGTTTGTTTATTTAAGTTGCTGCTCCCCTGATAACTTGTGACTTCCCCAAAGGCAGGGGCTGTGGCTTATTTGTGACTGAATTGCAAGTCTCTTGATGTTTAAAAAGTGGATTAAACAAATCAGTGAATTTTAATAACTTAGTATCATAGTTCCACAAGTAGCTTTATTTCTCTTTCTCAATATCTCAATTCATTCACTTTTTCTCAAATTATAAACCCGCAAATTGTGAAAACTGGAATGTAGGTCTAATTCTAGGAATTTAGGAATGTTTCCATCTCATATAGAAGGGAATAAGATGGTGTTTTATTATTATTTCCAGATTTATGATGTTTAATTTTAATTGATTATATACAGATTGTATGAAAGAAAAAATACATAATATTTGGGTGCCTAAGGTTCATGCTTCTATAAAATGCTAGGTGATAATAGCAGCTACAATTTACTATAATTTCCTGAGTGTCTATTGTTTATTAGGCTTCTAGCTAGACATTTCACATGTAATCTTTTCATCAGATATGCAAAATACCTATAGGCCCCTCCCCTTATTTTTAACAGAGAAAAAAATAAGCTTAGTAAATTTTCTCACATAACAAGAGAAAAAAGCCTGTAAATGGCAAAAACCCAGAATTTAAACTTAGGTAGTCACACTCTCAGGCACTCTGGTATGTCCTGAGTCTTTTATATTCTTTCAAAAGATATGCTGTATTTGGGATATGAGAGTGTGAGGGGATAGGGACCATTCATTGGCTGCTTCTATCTAATTTAGGGTTTATACATATAGTCCTCTTTTAATAAACACTTCACCTTTGTGAATTCTGATTAAAGTACAATCTGTATCTCAGTAAACAGCTGCTATTTAACACCTGCTGTGAGTGATGAAAAGCTTGCAAATAACATTAACTGCAGAAAGTCTCAAGGCACAGATGACTGAAGCCACTTTAATTAAGCCTTACATGCACTTCTCCTCCCCTGGCCTGCCCTACCTTTCTGTTCAGAGACGCTACCTGCTATTATATTGCTTTTTAATTAATTTATTATTATTATGTTCTTTAAGTTGTAGGGTACATGTGCATAACGCAGGTTTGTTACATATGTATACTTGTGCCATGTTGGTGTGCTGCACCCATCAACTCGTCATTTACATCAGTATACCCCAATGTAATCCTCCCCCTCCCCTCCCCATGCAGTTCTGTGTGTGATGTTCCCCTTCCTGAGTCCAAGTGATCTCTCATTTGTTCAGTCTCACCTCCATGAAGTGAGAACATGTGTTTTCTGTTCTTGTGATAGCTGCTAAGAATGATGGTTTCCAGCTGCATCCATGTCCCTACAAAGGACACAACCTGTATCCTTTTTATGGCTGCATAGTATTCCATGGGTGTATATGTGCCACATTTCTTAATCCAGTCTGCCACTGGAGGACATTTGGCTGATTCCAAGTCTCATTGTGAATAGTGTCAAGAATAAACATAATGCATGTCTTTATAGCAGCATGATTTATAATCCTTGGGTATATACACCCAGCAATGGATGGCTGTCATGTGGTACATCTAGTTTCCGGTAGATCCTTGAGGAATCGCCATACTGTTTTCCATACGGTTGAACTAGTTTATAATCCCAAAACGGGTCATGCGTCTTGGCTTCTCCTATCTCAAAATCGTTGTTTCCTTGACTTTTAATGATTGCCATTCTAACTGGTGTGAGATGGGTATCCCATTGTGGTTTTGATTTGCATTTCTGATGGCCAGTATTACGAGCATTTTTCTTGGCAAAAGCCCTGCCACAAGAACACCTCTCTTTGAGAAATGTCTGTTCATATCCTTTGCCCACTCTTTGATGGGTTGTTTGTTTTTCTTGTAAATTTGTTTTGAGTTCTTTTGTAGGTTCTGGATATTAGCCCCTATGTCAGATGAGTGATTGCAAAATTTTGTCCCATCTGTAGGTTGCCTGTTCACTCTGATGGTAGTTTCTTTTGCTGTGCAGAAGCTCAGTTTGGCTTGAGATCCATTTGTCAATTTTGGTTATGAGCGGATATGCCTTTGTCGAGAAACCGACTGGAATTTTACTTCGATTTTATATTCATTTGTCTCGATCCACGGACGACTTTTCGATATAGTGATCCGAGCCAGCTTAATGAGCAATAATTCTGAATCCTGGTTTAAAGATCGATGGTATTTTATTTCTGACTCCTGTTCGAAACCCGATGTTTGATAATTAGTAATTATGTTGTTTGAGCCATTGGCCTTTAGAGGTTTGCCGATGCGGATGCTCTCTTTCTTCTGTCTATGTTTTGGTTCATGAACCCCGAAGTGTTCACCAGAAGAACTTATTGGTGCTGGATGGCATTGAATCTATAAATTACCTTTGCATGGTCATTTTTCACGATATTGATTCTTCCTATCCAGCATGTTCTTCCATTTGTTTGTGTCCTTCTTTATTTCACTGAGCAGTGGTTTGTGTTCCTCTTAGCGGTCCTTTACATCCCTTTGTAAGTTGATCTTAGGCATTTCATTCTTTAGCTAATTGTGAATGGAAGTTCATTCCGATTTGGCTCTCTGTTTGTCTGTTACTGGTGTATAAGAATGCTTGTGATTTTCGTACATTGATTTTGTATCCTGAGACTTTGCTGAAGGTTATCAGCTGAAGGAGATTTTGGGCTGAGACAATGGGGTTTTCTAAATATACAATCATGTCACTGCAAAGAGGGACAATTTGACTCTTTCTTTTTCCTGCAACTGGAATAATTCTTTGATTTCTTTCTGCCCACCGTCTCATTGTGAACTTCCAACACTAGTGTTGAATAGGAGTGGTGAGAGAGGGTATCCCTGTTCTGTACCAGTTTTCAAAGGGAATTTTTCCGTTTTTGCCCATTCAGTATGATATTGGCTGTGGGTTTGTCATAAATAGCTCTTATTATTTTTGAGGTACTGCTCCATCAATAACGAATTTATTGAGCTGCTTTTAGCATGAAGGGCTGCTGGATTTGTCAGCCTTTCTGCATCTATTGAGATAATCATGTGGTTCTTCTGTCTTTGGTTCTGTTTATATGCTGGATTATGTTTATTGATTTGGTAATGTTGGTAGCCTTGCATCCCAGGGATGTAGCTTCCACTTGATCATGGTGATAAGCTTTTTGATGTGCTGTTGAACTGGGGTTTGCCAGTATTTTATTGAGATTTTGCCATGTCTGTAATTAGGATATTGGTCTAAAATTCTCTTTTTTTTGTTGTGTCTCTGCCAGGTTTTGGTATCGTATATGCCATCTCAAGTAAATGAGTTAGGAGGATTCTTTTTCTATTGATTGAATAGTTTCAGAAGGAATGGTACCAATTCTCCTTTGTACCTCTGGTAGAATCTTAGCCAGAATCCATCTGGTCCTGGAGTACAGCTACACTATTGCTTCACTCTGCTATTGGTCTGCTCTAGGATTCAACTTCTTCCTGCTTAGTCTTGGAAGAGTGTAAATGTCCAGGAAACAATCACTCTTCAGATTTCTGTGCCTATTTCATGTAGTGTTTCATAGTATCTCTGATGGTAGTTTGTATTTCTGTGGGCTCTGTGGTGATATCCCTGGTCTTTTAATTGGCCGATTTGATTCTTCTCTCTTTTCTTCTTTTTATTAGTCTTGCTAGTGGTCTGTCAATTTTTGTTGGATCTTTTCAAAACCAACTCCTGATCTCATCTTTGAGTGGTTTTTTGTGTCTCTATCTCCTTCAGTTCTGCCTGATCTTAGCTATTTTTGCCTTCAAGTAGCCTGCTCTCGTTTCCTGCCTCACATGTTAGAGGTTTTAATTTAGATCTTTTCCTGCTTTCTCTTGTGGGCATTTAGTGCTATAAATTTTCCTCTGCACACTGCTTTAAATGTGTCCCAGAGATTCTGGTGGTATGTTTGTATCTTTGTTCTCATTGGTTTCAAAGAACATCTTTATTTCTGCTCTCATTTCAAGTATATGTACCCAAGGAATAGTCCAGGAAGTTGTCTTAGTTTCCATGGAAGCGAGGGTTTTGATTGAGTTTAGTCCTGAGTTCTAGTTTGATTGCACTGTGGTCTGAGAGACAGCCTGGTATTATAATTTCTGTTCTTACATTTGCTGAGGAGTGATTTACTTCCAATTACGTGGTCAATTTGGCAGTACATGGTCCTGAGAAGAATGTATATTTGCTGATTTGGGGTGGAGAGTTCTATAGATGTTCATTACGCCTGCTGCAGAGAGATGAGTTCACCCCTGGATATCCTTGCTTACCCTCGCCCCTGCCATGACTGCTCCACGTTGACAGTGGAGTGTTAAAGTCTCCCATTATTATTGTATGGGGAGTCTAAGTCTCTTTGTAAGTCTCTAAGGACTTGCTTTATTAAAATCTGTGCTCCCTGTATTGGGTGCATATATTTGTGGCATAGTTAGCTCTTCCTGTTGAATTGATCCCTTTACCATTATGTAATGGCCTCTTTGTTCTTTGATCTTTGATGGTTTAAAGTCTGTTTTATCAGAGACCAGATTGCAACCCCTCAGCTTTTTGTTCTCCTACTGCTTGCAATCTTCCTCCATCCCTTTATTTTGAGCCTATGTATGTCTCTGGCAAGTGCAGAGATGGGTCTCCTGGAATACAGCAGACTTGCTGGGTCTTGACTCTTTATCCAGTTTGCCAGTCTGTGTCTTTAATTGAGCACAGTCCATTTACATTTGCTATGATTGTTATGTGTGAACTTGATCCTGCCATTAAGGATATTAACTGGTTATTTTGCTCGTTGTCAGATGCAGTTTCTTCCTCTAGCCTCGATGGTCTCTTTACATTTTGGCATGTTTTTGCAATGCTGGTACTGAAGATCTCTTTCCATGTTGAGTGCTTCCTTCAGGGTCTGTAAGGGCAGGCCTGGTATTACAAAAATCTCTAAGCATTTGCTTATCTGTAAAGGATTTTTATTTCTCCTTCACTTAAAATCAGTCGGCTTGATAAGAAATTCTGGTTTAAAATTCTTTTCTTTAAGAATGTTGAATATTGGCCCCCACTCTTCTGGCTTGTAGAGTTTCTGCCGAGAGATCTGCTGTGAGTCTGATGGACTTCCCTTTGTGGGTAACCCTAATTTTCTCTGGCTGCCCTTGGCACTAACTCTTTGGTGAATCTGGCACTATGTGTCTTGGAGTTGCTCTTCCGAGGAGCATCTTTGTATGCTTCTGTGGCTTCCTGGATTTTGAATGTTGGCCTGCTCCTACTAGGGTTGGAGATTCTCCCGGATGATATCCTGAAGAGTGTTTTCCAACTTGGTTCCATTTTCCCTCACTTTCAGGCACCCCAATCAGACGATTTGTCTTTTACAATCCCATCCTCTGCAGAAGAAATTATTTCTTTTTTTCTTCTTTTTTTCTTTTGGTTTTCTCCTCGTTTCATTTCATCTTATCGGATCCTCAATCGCTGATACCTTTCTTCCAGCTGATGAGCCAGTTACTGGCTTTGCATTTTTCAATGCATTTCTCGTGGTCATGGTTTTCATCTCTTTCATTTCGCTTATGACCTTCTGCATTAATTACTTAGCCATCAATTCTTCCACTTTTCAAGATTTTAGTTTCTTTTGCTTGGGTACGAATTCTCCTTTAGCCTCCTGAGGAATTTGATTTTGACTGGTGTTTTCTTTCTCTCATCTCATTAAAGTCATTCTCCATCCCAGCTTTATCCGTTACAGATACGCGCTTCCTTTGTCGGAGATGTGACTCTTGTTTTTAATTTCCAGCTTTTCTGGTCTGCTTTTCCCCATTCGTGGTTTTATCCTGCCTCGGCCCTTGGATGATGGTGATGCACTGATGGGGTTTTGGGTGTGAGTCCCTTCCTGTTTGATAGTTTTCCTCTTCTAACAGTCAAATCTCAGCTGCACGCCTGTTGAGATTGAGGTCCACTCCAGACCCTGTTTGCCTGGGTATCAGCAGCAGAGGCTGTATAGTTGTGAATTATTTCTTGAACAGCGAAAGTGCACCTGTCTGATTCTTTATGAAGCTTCCTCTCAGGGTGTACTCCACCCCTGTGAGGTGTGGGGTGTCAGACTGCCCCTAGTGGGGATGGCAAGTCTCCTGTTGGGCTACTCAGGGTCATCAGGGACCCACTTGAGCAGGGAGTCTGTCCCTTCTCAGATCTCAACCTCCGTGTTGGGAGCACTGCTCTTCAAAGCTTTCGTCAGACAGAGTCGCTTTTGGCGCCTGCAGAGGCTTCTGCTGCATTTTATTGTTTACTGTGCCCCCGGCCCTGAGGTGGAGTCTACAGAGACAGGCAGGTTTCGAGTTGCTGTGAGCTCCACCCAGTTCGAGCTTCCCAGCAGCGAGCGCATCTACTTAAGCTCCCAATGGCGTGGCTTCCTCCCCCCAGCTCCTCGGGCTGCTGCCTTGCCGGGTAGATCACAGACTGCTGTAAGCAACAGGAGGCCTGTGGGCGCGGGACCTCCGGCCAGGTGCGACACGATCTCCCTGTGCCTGTTTGTCAGCAGCATCAGTGGAGCCACTGACCCTCCAGGTGTTGTGTGTCCTGTAGTTCCCCGGCCAGGAAAAAGGGACTTCCCTTTTAGGCAAGGGCCTCTAGGTGAGGCAATGCCTCAGCCTCTGCTTCAGGCTCGCTGGTCGGGCTGTGCTGACTAGCATCCCATAGTCCCGCGGCCCCCAGTGAGATGAACTCCAGCCCTCAGTTGAAAATGCCGAAATCACTCAGTTCTCTGTAAGTCAAGCTATTAGAGTTGAGAGACCGGAGTCGCTCCCATTCGCCATCTTGTTCACTCTATTATATTAGGTTAGCTTTTACCTGACAGAATAAAAGAGCTGGCACTTAATAAACACAGATACCACTATACTACATTATGTATTTAACTATTGTTTTGAGTCTATAAAAAAGAGACTTTTCTTTGTTAGATATAATTTGAACTTACATGCCACACACTTCTGTTCTTATCTACGATTCATGTGACTACAGATGGTCAGTCTGTGGATCTTTTGGAGATACAGGATCTAAGTGTTACTGAGTACTATAGGCTTGATACTGATGACTGTGGCCTTTCTGGTTTTGTTAAAGAATAATTTTGGGAGATATATCAAGGGACTGTTGAAGTAGCTGCTTCATAAACATAATGTATTTGCCCCATATTTTTTCCAAAAATATGAGCTTATAAATGGAGAAGACATACCAATGTTTATATCAATTCCATCAGGCAGGTGGAAGCTAAGTATCATCTGTAAAATTACCATCTGTGTCTCAGCTGTGTGCTGAGTGTTGTATTTACAAACAGTGTCTCCGTTGGCATCACACTTCCACACACTGCTTCTGTTTCCCTCTTCACAGGTCCATTGATAAATCCAGATGCAGAATGAGGGATAAAGCTAGTTATAAGCAAAATTAATAACAGCAGTAGATTGGCAAGGCTCAAGATTTAGGTTTTCATTTGAAAGTTGCCAATAATTAGATATGTCACATAGCTAGTTCGTGAATGGTTTACTTAATTTCTCTGAACATTAGTATTCTCAGAGAATCTAAAAATGGGAGGCTCACATAATTGGCAGATTAGTTTTAACTTTGACATTCAATAGTTCTACTGACAAATGGCAATGAAACACCAGTGATTTCTCATCAAAACCTAGAGGCTTCAGAGAGATTTAGAACTTCATTCGATGGTGAAGAGAGTGGAGGGAGCAAACTATCAAAACTGGGATCTAAAGAGCGAGGGAACAGGACATTTCTCCATGCTCTGTATCTGTCTTGCAATCCCTGTCATCACTGTCTTTTTTCCTTTCCCTTGCCTTTATTTCCCATCCAATCTGCTGCTCCAAACTCCCCTTTCTACCACTGATTCAACCCCAATCAGTGCTTATAGAAGCAGGTTTTTGTAATCATTCAACTGGAATACAGTGATAAACATCCAACTAGTATTTACATTTCAGTCTCTCACAACTTTAATGTATTTTACAACTTTCTTCTAGATTAGGAATCCTGAAACACAATCTCTTCATGTCACTGTCCTATAACAATATCAAACCAAATAAAAGCAAGAGTGAACAGCTACTGAAAACAGAATTAAAGCAAACTTAAACCATATACCTTTATGATTTGGCTCAAATCTTATTTCCCAGAACTAATTCCCATTACCTTTCACAGAGTTTGTTCTAAAAAACTGTCTCCATGAAGTTTTCTGTTGATGTAGTTTGATGTGATTGGCATTTCTGTTGTTTCTGAGAAAGTTTCAGAAACGGCTTTTCAACTAAGTCTTCTCAAATCTCTGTAAACCAACTCATACTCATCTCTCAAGTTTAGGCTCAAATATTATCACATTCCCAAATCCCATGATAGCACTCAGATCTGAGAAAACTATCTTCATTTAATATTTCGTAGCATACTCATATCTCTAGATCTCTCTTTCGGCATTTAGTGATTGATAGGTAGATATAAAGACACAGAAACATTTACATATTTTTCATACTAAATCTGAGTATCATTCTTTTCCTAATTATATATTACCTTAAAATAGTAACTGACCATAAATGTTTGATGAGTAAATAATCACAGACAATTTATCATGAACTCATACCATATTATGATCCTGAATAAGAAGGAATAGAACTAGGAAATAAAAGTCAGAAGGGTTATATTAGAATTATTGGAAATGACATTTGCAAAAGCATATTTTAAATTCCATTTTTTTATTTGGTGGACATACCATTCAACTAATTTTGAAATTTCAACTAACTCTAAATGAGTTTTAATATTTTTATCCAAATAATTTATAGCTGAAAAAATTGCGGATTGCTGCTTTCATTTGCTGGTAATGGATTTTGTTGATAATTCTGAATTCAATTTTTCACCATTGTTGCAGGTTTAGTAATGTCAACCAGGTGTATGCTGACCACAAATACTATTTTTAAGTAAGAAATCTCTCCTGACTTCAAGCTAGATATGTTATCACTCTGCCTTGGATTCCTTTATTTTTCTCCAATTATATTAACACATTCTGCATCAAGTTATAAAACATTATATGTTCCTGTCTTCTTTATGTTTGTTCCTTATTTATTTTTTTCCACCTACAAACCTAAAATTTTTCTTTGCACAGAGTAAGACATAATAGTAATGATTACAACAACGATAGCTGGCTTGAATCATATTTCTTTAAAACAAGCTTATTTTCCTGTTTTCTTAAGGCTTTAAGACCTTGAATAGCTGCTAGAATTTGAGAACTTCCCTTTGCTGCTCAAATGATCATTTCATCACTATTTATCTAATTTTGTAGGTGAATTATCTTTTTCCTTTGTCTTCAGATAGCTTCTCTATTTTATATCACATGATATATATATATATATATATGTATATATATATATATATATATCAAATTGCCTATTTTGTTTATAGCATGGCATGCTGATTTGATTTTCCAGTTGATACAGCTTATAAGTTATCCCATGGAAGTTCATGCATTATGGTTGTATTCTATTTTGATGTGGCTTTGAATGTAAATAATGCATTTCTGCTACTTTTGGTGATAATTTTTTTAATGTACAGAACACACATATCTTTAAATAGTTAACTCTTGGGTTTTCAAAATTTGTAATCATGTCTCTCACCTTAAAAGATTTTTTAAAATCACCCTTTGGAAGGAAAGATTATAATTTACATGGGTTGAGACAAAGGGAGTATATCAGATGGTGTTTGAGCACACCAGTAACTACATTTCCTCCAGGGGTGATTCATTTTTTTCCTAAGGCAATTTATTTTTACTTCTTTGCAATTAAAATTTTCATTTCATGAGAACAATAAAAATGTATACCAAGGAAAGTAAATGATTCTCTTTATAATTCACTCAGAGATGCAGTACTGCATTTGGGTCAGAATTTTGATAGGGAGGAGTAAATTTACAGACTTCCACTTGGTCTTTCTACCACTTTAGCCCTTATTTAGCCAATGAGACAGGAAACCAGTTTTTAGATTCTATTTCCATTGCTGAGTCCATTTATTTCAACTTCAATGGAAAACTAATACCAATATATATTGAAAATATTTATCTAAGATATTCCCAAAAGTCTGTGGAGCTAATTACATAAGATGACTATGAACTTATAAGAGTAATAACCATCCTGTGTGTCTATTGATTAACAGGATCCAGTATATGACAGACTCAGACTGAAGTTCCATTTATCACTAAGCTAACTTCCATATGAAATGTAGTACTATTTTGTTCCCTCAAATTATCATTGATTCAGAGCTAGTGTCCTTAATGTCTGGTCATTACTTTTCAGTTTTGTATTGTTGAAGTAACAAGTCACCATAAATTCAGTGGCTTAAAACAACACAAATTTATTATCTTACACTTCTGTAAGTTAGAAGTCTGATATAGATCTCACTAGGCTGAAAGAAAGGTGTCATCAGAGCTAGAAGAGAATATTTTTCACTGCCTATTTCAGCTATAGAGGCTGCCCCATTCCTTGACTACTGGATCCCTTCCTTCATCTTCATAGACAGCAACATTGCATCCCTCTGTTCATTCTTCCCAGTCACATCTCTCTCTAACTCTGACTCCCTATTCTGTCTCCCACTTCTACTTTTAAGAACTCTCGTAATTACATTGGATTCATCTAGAATGTATATAGATGAATAGAATGAATGCATAAATGAATATACACAGAAACATCTTCCTATTTGAAATTCAGATAATTAGCAATCTTAATTCCATCTGCAACTTTACTTCCATTTTGCCATGTCATATGGTTTGGATCTGTGGCCCCACCCAAATCTCTTGCTGAAATGTAATCACTAATGTGGGATGTGGGACCTGTTGGGATGTGATTGGATCATAGGGGTAGTCTTTCCTGAATGGTTTAGTACCATCATTTTAGCACTGCACTTGTGATAGTGAGTTCTCATAAGATCTGGTCATTTAAAAGTATGTGGAACCTCCCCTGTTCCTCTCTTGATCATGCTCTGGCTATGTGATGTGCCTGCTCCCCCTACACATTCTGCCAGGATTGGAAGTTTTCTGCAGCCTCCTCCGAAGACAAGCAGATGATAGCATCATGCTTATAATATCTGCAGAACTGTGAACCAACTAAACCTCTTTTCTTTATAAATTATTCAGTCTCAGGCATTTCTTTACAGCAATGCAAGAACAGCTTACTACAGAAAATTGGTACTGAGGAGGGGGACATTGTTATAAAACCTGAAAATGGGAAAGCAATTTTGGAACTGGGTAATAAGCAGACATTGAAAGAGTTTGGAGGGCTCAGAAGAAGATAGAAAGATGAAATAAACCTTTGAATTTTTTAGAGGCTGGGTAAATAGTTGTGATCAAAATTTCAACAGTGATACAGACAATGAAGTTCAAGCTAAGGAGACTTGGAAATGAGGAACTCAGATGGAAATGAGGAACTCAGGAACTGGAGAAAAGGTGACTTTTGTTATTCCTTAGCAAAGAACTTGCCTGCATTGTGCTCCTGCCCTAGAGATCTATGGAACTTTGAACTGATGATTTTGGGTATCTGATGCAGCAAAGCATTCAAGTAGTGGCCTGGGAGATTCTAACAGCCCTTGCTCATGTGCAGGAACACAGAAATAACTTAAAGTTGGAACTTATATTTAAAAGGAAAGCAGAACATAAAAGCTTGAAAAATTTGCAGCCTGGCTATGTGGCAGAGGAAAAAAAAACAAACTTTTTTTGGGAGAAAAATTTAAGCAGGCTGTGGAGCTACCACTTGCTAAGAAATTTGCATAACTAAGAGGAAGCCAAGTGCTATAATCCAGGACAATTGGAAAACTGCCTCAAAGGCATTTCAGAGACTTTGGCAGCCCCTCCCATCACAGGCCCTAAGGCCTAGGAAGAAAGAATGGTTTTATGGACTGGACCCAGGGCCTTGCTGCCTTGCACACCCTCAGGACACTGCTCCCCATATTCCAGCCACTCTAGCTCTAGTCTCGGCTCAAAGGGGCCCAGGCACCGCTCAGGCTATAGCTCTAGAGAGCATGGCTACCATAAGCCAGCTTCCGCATTGTGTTAAGCCTGCAGGTGCAAAGAAGAATAAGGCTTGTAACCCTCCACTTAGATTTCAGAGGTTATGTGAGAAAGTCTGAGTGCCAAGGCAGAAGCTGCAGGGATGGAAGCCTCACAAAGGACATCTACTGGGGCAGTGTGGAGGGAAAATGTGTGGGTGGAGGTCTCACAGAGAGTCCCCACTGGGACACTGCCTAGTGGAGCTGTGGAAAGCGGGCTACCATCCTGCAGACCCCAGAATGGTGGATACACTGGAAGCTTGCATGCTCAGTGTTAAGTGCAGGTGTTCAACAACCTGTGAGAGCAGCTTCTAGGGCTAAACCCTGCAAAGCCACATGGGCAGAGCTGCCCAAGGCCTTAGGAGTCTACCCCTTGTAACACTAGGCCCTAGATGTAGGACATGGAATTACATTGTTTTGGAGCTTTAAGATTTAATGCCCTGCTGGGTTTCAAACTTGCCTGCAGCCCGGTAGCCCCTTTGTTTCAGCTGATTTCTCCCTTTTAGAATGTATTTACCCAATGCCTATAATTTCATTGCATCTTGGAAATAACTAAATTTTTTTTTAATTTTATAAGCTCATAGGTGGAAGAGCTAGGGTTCTCTCAGGTGAGACTTTGGACTTTGGAGTTAATGCTGTAATGAATTAAGAATTGGGGGGACTGTTGCAAAGGCATAAGTGTATTTTGCAGGGTGAGAAGACATGAGATACGGGATGGGTCAGGCAGAGAATGATATAGTTTAGATCTGTGTCCCCACACATATCTCATTTTTAAATGTCATCCCTAATGTTGGAGGTGGGAGCTTAAGTCGGAGGTGATTGGATCATGGCGGTGGTTTCTCATGAAAGGTTTAGTATCATCCTCTTAGCACTATCCTCACAAAAGTGAGTTCTTCCCAGCTCTAGTTGTTTAAAAGTTTGTGACACCTTCCTTCTTTCTCTCTTGCTCCTGCTCTAGCCGTGTGATGTACCTGCTCTCCCTTTGCCTTTTGCTATAATTAGAAATTTCTTACTTCTTGTACAGCCTGTGGAACCAAGGGCCAATTAAACCTCTTCTTTATAAATTACCCAGTCTGAGGTATTTCTCTATAGCATGAAACAATGGACTAATACACCATGTAAACTAACACAGTCAAAGGTTCCATAGATGAGGACAAGAATGTGTTGTGGGGAATTATTAGTCTGAGCTTCCATAACATGATGGTCTTATTGTATAGTCCTCTCTTATGGAGACTAGACTCCCCTTCTGTAAATAACTCTTAACTGGGTGGGAACTCATGACTTTAGATGATAGTGGTTCAAATAAGGTATCTGCTTACCATGCCTAGGGATTTGGGGTTATATAGATGATGTAACATCTGTTGGAATTATAGATAGTATATCATCTATAAGCTAAACCTTGTTTAGCTTACTGTAAAGAAGAAAACTATTCTTAGATTCCTATATGTGAAAATACTGTTAATTTCTACTCCATCCATTATGCTTATTGCAAATGTTGGTGCTTGCACTGTTTCTGGGGGTTAGTCACTGTCACCTGGACTCCTTTGCTTCAGAATTCCATTGCCTTTATTCAGTTCAGGGAGTCCATTTCAATAGCAGCATCTCTTGCCATCGTTCCTAGACTACAGATGACAGCCATCGTGAAGATATTATGGATGATATCTCTTTAGTTATTATTTAATTGCTTAATGCCTTAGGGAAAAAAGTGTACATTTAGGTCTTCCTGGTGAATATGACATAGGAGACAGGCAGGACTTGTTTTCAGATCATAGTCCTGCTGGACAAAACAGAATCTGATCCAGACAGATGAAGTGAAAAAACTGGCGAGAATAACATATGATGACAAAAGCAATTTGTAACATCCCTCATTGGCAAAAGATGTTCCCACCAGCACTATGATATTTACAATTCCATGGCAATAACTGGGTATTTACCACCCATTTCATGGCAATGATTGAAAAGTTACAGCACCTTTCCTAGAAAGTTCTAAATAATCCAGTTCTAAATAATCCTCCCCTCAATTTGCATTGACCTGCCCTTTACTATGCATGTACTTGAAAGTGGATTTTACTGAGTATAAATACAGTTGCCAATAACCCTTACAGTTCTGAATCTGGGATTAGTATCTATGAGTTAGCCATGCTTTCCAAGGACCAGTACTGTTTAATAAAATATTGCTGTATAATGCCACTGCCTCATTCTTGAATTATTTCCTAGGCAAAGCCAAGAACGCTCTCAGGCTAAGCCCCAATTTTGAGGCTTACCTGTCCTGCATCATCTGGTGACCACAAACGGACAAAGATGAGTGAGTGACTAACAGGACTATGAAACAGTGGCAATCAGTGGCAAAATGGTGAGACAGTGGTGATCAGCAGAGAGGTGATGAGACAGAGGAGATGGCTGTGATTAGTGGTGAGATAGCAAGACAGTGACAATCAGCAGAGAGATGGCAAGACATCTGAGATGGTAGCAATCACTAATTGGTGGAGAGGCAAGACAACAAGAAACAGTGAAAAACAGCAAGGCAGTGAGAAGCAGCAACTGACAGTTGATGAGACAGCAAGAGGAGACAAGAGGTGGCAATTGGTGAGAGTTAGTGAGACAATAGTTGGTGAGACAGAGAGCTGGAAGGTGGCAACTGTTGCTATGACAACCAAAGTTGCAGAGCTATAACAGTAAAGAGCTGTTGGGAGTCTGAGGCGGGCAGATCACGAGGTCAGGAGATCAAGACCATCACAGCTAACACAGTGAAACCTCGTCTCTACTAAATATACAAAAACAACAACAACAACAACAAATTAGCTGGGTGTGGTGGCTGACACCTGTAGTACCAGCTACTGGGGAGGATGAGGCAGGAGAATGGCGTGAACCCGGGAGGCAGAGCTTGCAGTGAGCCAAGATCACGCCACTGCACTCCAGCCTGGGCAACACAGTGAGACTCTGTCTCAAAATAAAAAAAAAAAAAAAAAAAAGAGCTGTTAACATGAAAAAGTTTTCACACTAGCCAAATCCTCTTAAAAGTCGTATCGTTCCTGACAGGTGGTGGGGTTGAGTGGATGGGTGAGTGGCCACAGTTCTACTTCATGTGAGAACTACTTCTCTGGCTGGCTGGTTACAAGACTGTGCACTGATCTCCTCATAATAGCAAAGCCTGCCCAAGCCAGGGAAACCTAGGGAGGAGACCTTCACCTAAGCCCCAAGTTAGAGAACGGTAATGCCATTTTGACTCCTTGCAGATGGGTAAGTGCCCCCTCTACCTCCCCCAGTATTGAGTGAGCCAGATAATGAGGCCTTTGGCTAAGTAGTCTATTCAATGTCCCCTGGCATTTGGGTGCCTTAGACAAAAGCACACTTGAACAACGTCATCCTTGTCACCCCTTCTCTCAATCCTTTGTCCTCTAACACCAATTTATTTTTCTGTTGGCCATTTTATTTTGCTATAAAATGTATGTTTTGTTTGAAAGAATTTTGCTTTAGCTCCCTGTTAACTGTATTTGGGCAATTATTTAAGGCAGGATATTTGATTGCAAGAGATCTCCTGTTGTTTTGACTCTGGGACACCAGAGTCATGGTATTCTCTTGCCCCAATCAGGCCTTTGGGAATCACAGTTGGCCACCTGCCGGATACCCCAGGATTTTCAGCATTTGGTGTGGGGACACTCGTTGGTTGATACAGTTACTCCTTGTTTTCAGCCTTTGGTATTTTTGGCTGCCCCCAGATGCTCTGGGGTTTTTGGCATTGGCATTTCCTCTAAGATTGTGAGTTGGAGACCCACTATAGGGGAATCCTGGTCTTAAGTTTTCTTGATTTCTGTTCTAAAATTATCATTTTCCATAACAGCATTTTCTTTTCTTATTGTCACTTTATTTACATGTTTCCTTCTATACTTAGTTTAATAAAAATACTTTTCTCATATTTTCACTTTCACAATGCCTTAATACATATACTTTCTTTGCAGAAAGTGAAAATCTAAAAGGGAAAAATAGCAAAGGCTCAGTTGATTTCCCTCTAGCTAGACGTAAAATGTTTCTGTGTCCAGTAAAAAATAATGAGCATCCTGGAGGACTCACTACTAGGGTATCTTGTAGGCTAATGAAACAAATTCAAATCTCATTAGAACAAAACAAAACAAGAAAAAAAAAAAGACTCATTTTCTACTGTGACACTGTTTATGTTCAATACAAATTAGAAAACCAAAACATTTGGCCTAAAAATGATAGTTTATGTTATAATAATATTTTATAATTGAATCTATTCTGTAAAAAATAGAAAACAAAAATAGAAAAAGGTCCCTTAGATATGGGCTCTTATGGCCCTTTAATGGCTCATGTCACTGCCTGGTACCAAGAAGCCACACTTAAGAGATCTCCTATATGCTCCCCCTAAAAGGCCTACACCCCCCATCATCTCCCAAGTCCCCCAATTCTGACAGATAACCTGCCAGTTATCTAATGAAGGATTCCACCCAAAAGTCATCAAGCGCCCCTGCCCTTTATCCAACTGGCCCCAGCCTATAACCACTTCTTCCTGATAAAGTAAACCTGACCAGTAGCACCAGAAATGTGGCCCCATATCAGCCTCTAAAATCAAACCTGTGTCCATTTCAGGAGATATTTAATAAAAATAAACACATAGAGAACATGTGCCATTTTTCTATGTGTGATTTGGCTTTATAGAAGGAAAATTTGGCCAGTTTTCAAAGGATCCAAAAATGTTTACAGAGAAATTTGTTGAATTGACCATATTCTTTCTTTTAACTTCTCAAGACTTGCAAGTATTGTCATCTGGTTGCTGCACCATGGAGAAAAGGCAGAAAAAAAACGGTGTGGTTAGGCCAGTTAACTGTGATAAGGTAGGAAAAATAAGTCAAGGAAAAGATAAGAATCTTACTCTATTTCAGACTTATTTAGTTGAGGCACTCAGGGAATATACTAATGCAGACCCAGACTTCCTAGAAGGGCGAGCTATCCTGGATATACATTTTATTACTCAATGTGCACCTGGTATTAGGAAGAAGTTACAGAAAGCATCGATGGGACCTTGAATCCCTATAGGCCAATTTAAATGTGGTCTTTAAAGTGTACAACAATAGGGGCAGGGCAAAATAAATGAAAAAAAAAAATAGCCAAAAAGTGCAACCATTAACAGTTGCTTTAAATCCCCTACCACTTCAAAATGAACAAAAATTACCAAAACATTGTTATAAGATTGGCAGCTGGGATGCCCAGACAAGAGTCCCCAAACTGCCAGCCCCTGAGTCAGAATCAGTGTGCTTACTATAAGCAAAAGAGCCATTGGCAATGAGAATGTCCTAACCATCCCTGGTGAGAGAGAAAAAAGGAAAAACTCCCCATCAATACAAGAGCTAAACACCTTCTACTAGCCCAAACAAGCTGCCTTGCTCAAGTAAGTTTACTGAGGGTTTCAGGCCCTTGACTCAATGGACAGCTTCCCAGAGTGGCAGAAAACTGGCCTCCTCAACATTTTTCTTTGGTTTCTCTGCTACTGGGTGAGCTCTCCAGTGGCTCAGAGACTCAGGTCTTGCCTTGAGCAATACAGTTTGCCCCCTGCTTTCCTTATGTAATGTTATGGGATCCCCTTCCTTGTCTCTTCCTGTCTTCCATACATATCAGGACAAACAAAATTTGGCCAGACAGATATGTCCCAATTTTATAAATAAGTTAGATCCAGCTAGGTTGCTTTGTTTAATGTTGTTGTTTATATGTCTATACAGATATTGTGACATGTATTATGTCTAGCATGCTATCAAATCGGCTTATAAAAGACTGCTCATAAACAGATAAGACTAGTATAAATGTATAAATTCCAAGAGAATATTGTGTCTTCTAAAATTTAACTTTAATATTTTTACCTAAATAAATCACTTTATAGGCTTTAAAATGTTAAAAAGATGGCTTACATAGTCAGCTTTATGTATGTTAAAAATCTTACAATTATAAAATAATTCTCAACTCTAGAATGCTAATGGCTAGTGGGCAGTTCAGGATTTCTTTCTTCCTGAGTTTGTATAAAATATGACAAATAAATGTATTCTTTATTGGAATAAAGAATAATTTTTGTTACATTTTGAAATTATTAATGGGAGGTTCAAAATACAAAGAAGCCAGTAAATAAAAAATATATTAATTATAGATAAAATGTTTTTGAAGAAAGTGTCATGCCTTTGAGTCCAAGCTATGCCATCATATCACCTGTGACCTGCATGTATACATCCAGATGGCCTGAAGCAACTGAAGATCCACAAAAGAAGTGAAAATAGCCAGTTCCTGCCTTAACTGAGACATTCCACCATTCCTGCGCCACCCTAACTGATCAATTGACTTTGTGACAATACACCCTCCCTGCCCTTGCGATAATGTACTTTGCGATATTCCCCCAGCCTTGTGAATGTACTTTGTATGATACACCCTCCCCACCCTTGAGAAGGTACTTTGTCATATCCTCCGTGGCCCTGAAGAAGGTACTTTGTAATATTCTCCCCACCCTTGAAAATGTACTTTGTAAGATCCACCCCCTGCCTGCAAAAAATTGCTCTTAACTCCACTGCCGATCCCGAACCTATAAGAACTAATGATAATCCCATAATCCTTTGCTGACTCCTTTTTCAGAGTCAGCCTGCCTGCCTGCACCCAGGTGAAATAAACAGCCTTGTTGCTCACACAAAGTCTGTTGGTGGACTCTCTTCACACGGACACATGTGACAGAAAGACTATTTAAAAATGTATATAAAAAGAATTATTAGTAGTAAATTTTTGTCCTAAAATGACTGTTTTTAAAAAAATATATAGAATAATTCAAAATGTACAAGCATATTATAGTCTGTGTAAGTTGTAACAAAATTCATAAGCAGCATTTATGGAGGAAACTGTGTGTAATTAAGCTAGCTGTAATTTAAAATATTGTTTATAATAGACTTTCTTAAAAATGGTCTACATGTTAAAATCAAATTTTCTTAAGATATTAATTGCTAAATTACAAGAAAATTTTACTTTTCAATTCTGCAATCTCTTTTTCATAATTTCAGATTAATATATCCCTCTCCTTTAGCTTTTTTTGGTCTGCTTCTCTGACATTCTCTTTTCTGGTTCTCACTATTATTGTGGCCTAATGCTAAAGTATTTTGTATTAAAGGTATATGGGAGCAGTGTTTTCCCTCAATATAGCTTATTTCTACATTCTTTGTTTTTCTTAATATGTAACTTTAATTTTGTCTTTCAGTCTTTGACTCTTAAAAAAGGGATTTTAGAGTTAATGAGTGCCTGCCCACCTCCATTCCCATATGGCCTAAAATGTTTAATTGGATACAGGTCTTTTGGCCAGTGGAAATCCTAAGAAATCTAAAATAATCTAATTTAGGCCATGAAGAAAACAGAGGGTTGGACACATCTCACTATATTCCCTTTAACGTTTAAGCTAGGTTCACAAGGTCCTTCAAAATATAAAAATGAAATATTGTCTCCAACTAAAAGACTTAATCTTACTAAAACCTTTCTTAAATCTCCTGAAAATAAATTACAACTAAAATAAAAAGCCTTTATCAGGTATTATTAAATACCTTCACTGCTGCTAAACTTAAGGAAATCACTAACTGGATACACTTGTCCAGGATTAAACCTGTTTCACGTAAGTCCCTGCAGGCATAAGTGGAGGACACCATAACCTACACTTGTAAACTCTTAAAGACTTAAAGTTGTTGTTTCACAAATGCATAAATTATGTGATGCTGTAGGTGAACATAGAAACACTATTTTTTCCTCTTTCTTCTCTTTTAATTTTCTTGTTTAATTTCCTAGTAAAGTTTATATATTCTAGATTTCACATAAAGAGGATACTAACACAAGCCATCTAATCCAGCCCATCTTCTGACCCCAAAATAAAAACATCCTGCAATTGGACCCCTTGGATTAGGTATCCAAAAATGTTTACTCCTCCAATTCCAGGCAGGGCTTATGCCTATAAAATCATCAAAAAGCAATAACAGAGGATGGATCTCCACGTTTCTGCAGCCTCCTTAAAGTTAAAAAAAGAGTATCAAATCTCTGAAGGGAAAATGAGGTATGAGATGGGCATGACTTGTTTTCTGATCACTGCCCTGCTTACCAAAACAGAATCTGATCCAGACAAGAAACGGTAAGAAACATGGCAGAAACCTACAAATGTCAACAAAAAAGATCCTTAGCTGTCCTCTGCTCATTGGCATAAGACACTCCCACTAGTGCCATGGCAGTTTACAAATGCCATGGCAATAACCCAGAAGTTACCAGCCGTTTCCATGGAAATAACTGAAAAGTTACTGTCCCTTTCCCAGAAAGTTCTAAATAACCCACCCCTCAATTTGCACTGACCTTCCCCTTACTTTAAATATAATTAAAAGTGGGTTTAAGTGAGTAAAGTACTATTTCCAAGAGCCCCTACATTGCTGACTCTGAGCACACTATGAGTTAGCCTTGCTCTACAAGGAGCAATATATTCAGTAAAAGATTTTTGTCTACCACCACAGGCTTGGCCTTAAATTATTTCCTGTGAGAAGCCAGAAACCCTCCCTGCTGAAGCTCCAGTTTTGGGGTCTACCTGAATGAAAGCCATTTTTAAAACCAAGATTCAGTCAACTAAACTAATAATCTGTTAGCGTCACTTCCAGCTACTCATGTTAATATATTAAATCAAGAATCTTGATTTGATTAAGGACACCTATATCAATAAATGTAGTCTTTATCTATGGTGTAACATTTATTTTATTTATTTATTTATTTTTTTTGAGACGGAGTCTCGCTGTGTCTCCCAGGCTGGAGTGCAGTGGTGAGATCTTGGCTCACTGCAAGCTCCGCCTCCCAGGTTCATGCCATACTTCTGCCTCAGCCTCCCCAGTAACTGGGACTACAGGTGCCCACCACCACACCCAGGTAATTTTTTGTATTTTTAGTAGAGACAGGGTTTCACCATGTTAGCCAGGATGGTCTCGATCTCCTGACCTCGTGATCCACCTGCCTCGGCCTCCCAAAGTTCTGGGATTACAGGCGTGAGCCACCACGCCTGGCTGGTGTAACATTCTTAGAATCCAACCACATACATACTCACTAAACTTCTGGCTGATATGAATTTGCAAAATATTACAATTTCTTTTTTTGTTTTTTTGGTTTATAAGCTATGTCTTTCTAGAGAAGATTCTGCAATTTTCCTGGGTTATATTGGTGTCAAATTGCCTATGGGTTTGAGAATAATGAAGAGTGGTTGGGTGGGTTATAAGAAGAACAGAATACCACTTGTGAAGCAACTGGCTCGGGTAAAGCCATCACACTGGCTTTAAGAAGGGAAGAGCTACAGGAGAGGACAGGAGAGGATAAGTCTTCCGGCAAAGGGAGCTCAGAGAACTTAGAATTTCCATGTTAATCAAAATCAACCTAAAATACCCAGTTACAATGATCAAAGTATTGCTCCTTCCATATTGTTTTAAATTCAACAAAAATACCCTGTTGCGACTGTATTCAATTTGAGATTTGATTGTGAAACATGTACATTTAGCAAATGAATCCAATTCTAAACCATGTGTTCTTTGAGGCTAACAGAGATTTTAAACTATGGGTCCATGCTAAGAACATTTCAGAAAATTAAAAAAAAAAAAAGTTAAAAAGTAAAAAGAAGAAGAATAGCTAATACAGACTACATGGGCTTCTATAATCCCTGAAATATTTTGCCATCTGACCATTTACAGAAAAAGTTCACTAAACCCTGTTCTAGAAGAGAAAATTATTATTTTAAGTTTCTAAGCCAGACACAGCAGCTCACACCTATAATCCCAGCACTTTAGGAGGCCAACGCAAGCGTATCACTTGAGGTCAGGAGCTCGAGACCAGCCTGACCAACATGGTGAAACCCCATCTCTACTAAAAATCCAAAACTTAGCAGGGCATCATGGTGCAGGCCTGTAATCCTAGCTACTTGAGAGGCTGAGGCAGGAGAATCACTTGAATCCCAGAGGCAGAGTTTGCAGTGAGCTGAGATTGTGCCACTGCTCTCAAGCCTGGGCAACGGAGTGAGATTGTCTCAATTAAAAAAAAAAAAAAAAAAAAAAAAAAAAAAAAAAAAGTTTCTATAGATTGTCATGGTCTTTCATACATTTGAAAGCTGACAATGTCTAAATCTGTGAGTTAAAAATCTAGTAGTTCTCCTAATGCTCAGACTTTGTAGTCTGTTACAGTTTTGTTTTGCTTTATTTTCTTGATACAGTCTCATTCTGTCACCCAATCTGGAGTGGACTGGCACAATCTCAGCTCACTGCAGCCTTGCCCTACTGGGCTCAAACAATCCTTTGACCCCCAGCCTCCCAAGCAGCTGGGACTACAGGTGCACCACCATGCCTAGCCAATTTTTTTTTTTTTTTCTTTTAGACGGAATCTCGCTCTGTCACCCAGGCTGGAATGCAGTGGCCGGATCTCAGCTCACTGCAAGCTCCACCTCCCGGGTTCACACCATTCTCCTGCCTCAGCCTCCCGAGTAGCTGGGACTACAGGCGCCCGCCACCTCGCCCAGCTAGTTTTTTTGTATTTTTTAGTAGAGACGGGGTTTCACCGTGTTAGCCAGGATGGTCTTGATCTCCTGACCTCGTGATCCGCCCGTCTCGGCCTCCCAAAGTGCTGAGATTACAGGCTTGAGCCACCGCGCCCGGCCGCCAATTTTTATATTTTTTGTAGAGGTGGGTTTTTGCCATGCTGCCCCGTCTTGTCCCAAATTGTTGGGTTCAAGTGATCCACCTGCTTTGGCCTCCCAAAGTGCTGGGTGTAATCTATTACATAAAGCCTCACAATCAATGGGCAGTTCATCCCAAACATTTATAGTTCAGAGTTTTATAAAGTAACACATTATTGATATATCTTTGTCACTAAAAAGATTTTATCAATGTATTTAAACTAAAAGAATTGGACTATTTAATCCCATAATCTTGTATTGAGAGTCTTGATACCAAGAACTATGTCAGTCAAAACCTAGTCAGAAAATGGAAACCATTACCTGCATTTGAAACAGAAGAACTTTATATAAGAAAGTGATTTCACATATAATGGAAGAACAGAGAATGTAAACACAGGATGATGAGGCATCCCAGAAATAAGCAATAGTGGGAACTTCCTAGCACCTCTAGAGCTATGAAGACATGATGTTACCAGAGCTCAGGAACAGATCTATCACACAGAAGCCGTGTCGAATTATGTTGGGCTTGTTTACCAGGAGCTGGGTCTATGGAGCATGGAGTTGCTTAACAGGTGATAAACCCATGTAGGGTAAGAAGGAGGACTGTAGCTATTTTTGGAGATGCTATTCAAGGCAGCTGAATGGAAACATCCTGTCTTCTCACTTCCTTCCACCTTGCAGCCTTCTGGTATACCTGCATAGCCTAAAGCTATTTGAAAACTGAAGACAAGGAAGCCTGGAAAATACAATGCTAGACAAAGCGTTGCATTTGCAAATGCCCTGCTAGACAAAGCAGGGCAGAGAACCACAGAAATTGGACATAAAACAGAAAAATAACTGTCACATTTTTGTGTGTTCAGCTACATGCTAAAAGTTTAATTTTAATAATGTATCTTTTTTCATTATGTATATGCAATAATGTATGTTTGTGGTTCATATTTTCCAACTAATACAGTATTATTTCTTTTTATTGACTTATTGCTTTCATTAGGACTCCCAATAAAATATTAAAATAGAAATACTATCAGTGGATATATATCTATCACAAAAGGAAAGTTTTCAACATTTCAATAGAGGATACTTTTATTTTTGTACCCTTTATGGGTTTTTTTTTTGGCTCATTAATTACTTCATTTATATATTTAATTATTATTGTCATTGCAGTTGCTCTTTTTAAAATCACTTTATAGAAATACTTACATGCAAAAAGATGTACATATGTAATTTTTGCAACTTGGTGAATTTGGAGCTAGGTGTACAACACAAGCTATGCCATAAACATGCCTATCACTTCCAAAAGCTTCCTTCCTCACTTTTTATTAATTTTTATTATTATTTGTGGTAAGAAGACTTACCATTAGATCTATCTTCTGAACAAATTTCTAAGTATATGACATGATTGTGTTCACTATAGGCACCATGATGTACAACAGATCTCTAGGACTCATCCATCTTACATAACTAAAACTTCATACCCTTTGACCAATGCCTTTCTATTTCTCCCTCTCTTGAGCCCTGGCATTATTCTACTCTCTGTTACTATAAGTTTGACTCTTTTATATTAATCATATAAGTGGGATTATATAGTATTTGACTTTCTGTGTCTGGCTTATTTCAGTTTGCATAATGACTTTCAGGTTCATACATGTTACAAATGGTAAAATTTTCTTCAATTTAAAAACTGAATAAATATTTATATATGTTATGTAGATATACATTTATATATAATACACATACACACACTACCTGTTCATTATCTATTCATCCATCAATGGACATTTACATTCCTTCCGTGTCTTGATTATTTTTAATAATGCTGCAATCAACATGGGAGTGCAGATATCTCTTTGAAATCTTGATTTCACTTCTTTCAAATTTATAACCAGAATTGCATTACTGTACCACATGGTAGAAATAGTCAGGGAACAATAGTAATAGAAGACTTTAATGTTCTACTCTTAATAATAGATAGATAATCCAAACAGAAAATTAATAACTAAACAGCAAACTTTAACAACACTATAGAATGAGTTTACCTCACTGAAATATACAGAACATTCCACGTGACAGCAGTAGAATGCACATTCTTCTCAAGTGTACATAGAACATGCTCTAGGATAGATCACATGCTTGGTCACAAAACAAGTCTTACGAATATTAAAATAATTCCAAATACCTTTTCACACCACAATGGAATCAAACTAGAAATCAATAACCTAAAGTAAAAGGAAAACATTTACAAATAAATGGAAGTTAAACAACACAGTCTTGAACAAGCATCGGGCCAAAGAAGAAATCAAAAGGGAAATTATAAAATATCTTGAGACAAACAAAAATGAAAACAGAATGTACCAAAACATGAGATGTAGCAAAAACAGTACTAAGAGGGAAGTTCATAGCAATAAATGTCTACATTATAAAAGAAAGATTTCAAATAAATAACCTAATTTTGCACATCAGTGAACTAGAAAAAGAACAAAATAAGCCCAATGTTAACATGAGAAAGGAAATAATAAGGATTAGAGCAGAAATAAATGAAATGTGCAATATGAAAAATAGACAAAATTGAGTTTATTTGTTGAAAAGATAAAATTGACAAACCTTTACCCAGACTAAGGAAAAAAAGAGAATACTCAAATAAATAAATACAATCAGAAATTAAAGGGAGACATTACAACTGATGCCACAGAAATGAAAAACGTAATGGGGGACTATCCTGGGTTTATTAAAAAGTAGATCTTATTGTGGATCTTCATTCCCACTTCTCCAAATTATAACATCACACATTATTACTTTTTTGCTGACTTTCTAAAAATGTCATGCAAAACTTGTTTCTCTTTTGCATTGCTAACTATATTTAAAGCCTCAAATGCAGTTTGTATAACAATTTGCTAAATCGGTTGACTTTTTTTCAGTCTTTTTTCTCATCTATTTTCTATTCAGCTCATATTCTGTGTCTTTGATCTTGTTTTCTCCTTATCAAATTTTGTTTTACGTTGCATGAGCAACATTTTTTCCATTGAGATGCAAAATAATTTTCTGAAATGTTATTTTTTTCTGTCAAATGTGACAGGAACAAGTTTTGTATGGAATTTGTATAAAATGGGCAAAATATAATAATGTGGGATGTAACAATTTGTTTCCTATAATAAAATATTTATAGATGTGATCTTTTGCTAAGTCTTCAAATATGTTCTACTTTATTCTAAAGAACATTTTATAACTACATTAGGTTTTATATATATATATATGCTTAATTGTACAAAATATGACCAAATATTTTCCTAATGGTTCGAGGATATGCATAGCTCTTGGCCAAATTCTTTGCTAACCTGGGTGCTCATGGATTCGTCTTATCATTTTTACAGCTGCTGTACACATTGTTGTGTATAATTTATGACTTCATTCTCAGTATCTGGCAGGGTTTATTTAATGCAATGCTGCTGGAATCAACTTCTGATATTTCTAGTGTGTGATACATTGAAATTTGGCACACAAGTGACTGAACTTCAGAGCCAAGTATATATTAGTATCAGAATATAACTTTCTTTTCTCACAGCCACAACATGTTCACGTAGGAAACACATCTTGGGTAATACCAGTAGTAGTGCCCCAACTCTTCAACAATATATGAATGGAAAATTGGGAAAAGCCTAACTAGATTTTACTTAAGACACTGTATTATACAGCAAACCAATTTCTGGATAATTTTAAGTACAAACTTTTCACACATATACATTGCAAAGTATTTTAATAGTGCAGTAGGAATGCTCACAAATAGCTATTCATTTTTATTTCCAGAATGTTTACCTTGATTCTGTTTATATACCATTCTGTGAAACTCTACTACAGAGGAGGATTTTTAAAATGTCTTAGTAAAAGTGTTAATTTAAAGTAAATGTTAATTTACAAAGAACAATCTAACTTTTTTTCCACAAATTTTACAATTCTGTTCCTAAAGTTTACCCTGATTTCAGCCACAAGTTCTTTGGAGAATGTTATAAACTAAAGACTTCCAGCACCATCTGTTATAGATTACTGCAGACATTACTGGTAGAGAGACAAAGGACTGTGGTATCAGTCCTCTTTGGATATCATTTAATCCTGTATCAGAGCTCTGTATAAAACACAAGAATGCTAAAAGTCAGCCAGAGCAGAACAAAACTTTAATCTATTCTTTTTCTTACTGAGGATGGTTTTGCTTCAGTGGGCAGAAATCTGATTATCTCTAACAGGCTAATAGAAAAGTTTCTATACACTGATAACAGTTACTGGCTGCATTGCTTTTCCTATTTCAGTTTCCTCACTGAAATATGACCTCCTCCCTTCTTCCACTAAAAGGCTAAAAAAGTGTTAGATTTAACTGGAAATGAGTATCAGGATGGATATGAGCTTAGAAAATGAAATTCAATATTTATTAGTTAATTCCACAGAAACTATGATTGCTTATGGTATGTCAGACATTGTGATAAACATTGAGGAATCCAAGGAAATTTAGAGACCTCTTTAACCGCTAGTGCTTCTAATCCAGCATGAAGACAAATGAAGAAAATACAATCATTAGTGTGTGACAGAAATATGAAACAAATTTCTTCTATTTTTGCCTTATTTTGATTTTTTTTAAAAAAAGAGTACAACAAAAAAGTGACTTAAATGACATGGTTTCTCCAGTTTTGAAATTACAGTCTCTCTCTTTACTTTTTCTTCTCTTTATTAAAGTTTTAACAAACAAACATAAGAAAAAGAGATTAGTGATAATATTTTACATACCACGGCAAGGCAGCTGTGTCACATAATATAAGGCACTGGAATCATCAAAAATCTCTGAAGTTCAAACATACTTCATAAAATAATGAGAGGAGTTATTTTTTTTAAAATAGTAACATTTTCGTTAGGGTTTATATCTTATCTGAGGTCAATAAAATATTAGAAACATCAAACAAGAATAGAACAAATTAAATGAAATTTAAATCACACTGGTAAATATGAGAGGTGTTTTATGCTTATTTTTCCTAATCTTCCTAGCATGTTTTACAAGGCATTTCTAGTATTCTTGAAAGAATAATGAATATCTTTAATAATTATTTTGAAATCATAGAACAGGAAGATGTATTTTATTCTGTGAATCATAAAACAAGTCTTGGAAGAAGGAACTCCCTTTTCAGAATCACATCTGTTCTAGTTCAACATGTGTTTATCCCACTTATGAAAAATCACAGTCAGGGGGATGGTTTTGATTATACAGGTTATAGTTTCAAAGACCTATTCTTATTGATAATTGTTTATTGTATAATTCTTTTATTAAATTAGAATTTAAATTTAGGTAACTCATTTGATACTGGATTTGAGCTTACCAAACATGATGTCTTATCTAATAACATGTTAGTAAACACTTTTGTAGATTACTTAATACAAAATGTGTCTAATTAAAAATATACTGACCAGGCACAGTGGCTTATGCCTGAAATCCCAGTGCTTTGGAAGGCTGAGGCAGGTGGATCACTTGAGGCCAAGAGTTCAAGACCAGCCTGGTCAACATGGTGAAACCCTGTCTCTAATAAGATACAAAAATTAGCTGGTCTTAGTGGCTCATACCTGTGATCTCAGCTACTCAGGAGGCTGAGGCATGAGAATTGCTTGAACCCGGGGGGCAGAGGTTGCAGTGAACTGAGGTTGTGCCACTGCACTCCAGTCTGGCAAGAGCAAGACCCTGTCTTAAAATGAAACAAAACAAAACAAAAATCCACAAAGCAGGGTCTTTCAAAAATGGCTATATGAAGAAGTGTTTCTAATCAGAGAGAATAATTTATCATTTCACAAACTACGACAACAAAATATTTAGAAATGATTACTTGTGAGCATTTGAAAATTAGAGTTAGAAACTTGCAAAATGTTTACTCTTGAGCAACTGCTACCTTGAAGAACTAACTTTGTGGCTTTCTTATTTGAGCCTGCTCCCTCACCCCAAAGTTTCCTAGTCTAGGCAGTGGTAATATTCAACCTCACTGGTTCAAGATGCATACAATAGAGTTCTGAAAAGAGGTAAGTTAGAAAACATATAGGAGACTCCCAAGAACCCGGTGCAAAAGTAGACAAAAATTAGAGGATCTAACTTTGGAAAAAAAAGTAGACCTTATCTTGTGGGATTTGCATGTTTGCTGTGCTTTTAATGTGATTCCAAACCTGGACACAACATGGAAAGCTTGAGGGTAGAATGTGGGGGCACATAATGAGATTTCAGGCAAACCTGAAGAAGCCAAAGAACCTCGCAGAAGGTGAACCTCAAAATCTGAATATAAACTCTGCTCATGAATGACTACTAAGCTACACAGCCTCAGGGAAGACTTTCAACGGTTCAAACTAAAGAATAAGAGCTAGGAGCAGGAAAAAACTGAGCGGAAACATCAGCAGATACCCACCATGTAGGAGAAAGATTTTCCAATTTGTGCCTTGGTGAATTAAGTGGCTACTATACCAAGATTAGGGCAATAATCCTAGTAGAAACAAACCAAAAAAGCCAGATCTCAAAGTCTTTAAAACACCATTCACGATAACCTAAGGAATATTAATGTGTGAATCACACTCAGCAAAGCAGCAGGCATTAGAAATTAACACCAAATGGATGCAGCTGTGAGATTTAGCAGCTAAAAATGTCACAGCAACTACTTTAAATTTTCTCAAGGGATTAAACTATGTATACAAAATTAAATGTTAATTTGGTATTACCAATAAAACAGTGAGGGAATCTCACCTGGAAATGAGAAATTATAAAAATAAAGTAATTCAAATAATAATTTAAAAATTGAATTAACTGAAAGGAAAATGTTCTATATGTTATTAAAAGAGCATTTTAGATGGCATGTAAATAATCAGTACATTTTTAAATTAAATTAATAGATATTATACAATCTGAATGAAGAGTGAAAAAAAGTTTTTTTTTTTAAAAAAACCATAAAGACCTTATCAAATGGGACAATATATTTGCAATTAAAGTTCCAACAGGAGCAGAACAGAAAAAGGAACAATTTTTTGAAGAATAAATGACTAAAACTTCTAAAATTCAGTGAACATATAATAGCATAAATGTAAGGAAAATTGTACTTACTTAAGTACATTATAATTCAACAGATAAAAGTCAAATCAGAAAATTTTAAATACAGCTAGAGAAAATGATATATTACATATTACATATAGAAACAACAACAACTAATGGCTGTTTTCTCATTAGAAATAATGGATGCCAGAACCTATTTAAATAGTATATTCGAAGTACTACAAAAAAAACTTTTAATGCAGGATTTTATAATCAGTCAGGCTAACTCTTAAATATGAATGCTTAATAAAATCATTTTTATGTTAAAAGCAGAAAGAATTTGTTGTTAGCAGAACTGCACTTCAAAAAACACTAAAGTAAATCAGTCTGAAGAGAAATGGTACCAGTGGGCAACCTGGATTATGCAGGAAAGAATGAAGAACACTAGAAATAATAAAGATATGGGTAAATATAAAAGACTACACTCATATAGCATATGTGCATATAGAGATATATGCAATATATAAAATATACATACATAGGTGTAATTTTTTCTCTTAATTTCTTTATGATGAATACAACTAATCAAAAGAAATCTAACACTATTTCCTTAGTGTTTTAACGTATGTAGATATACAATAACAATAGTGTAAAGGATAAGGAGGTATAAATGAAATAATACTGTCATAAGTTTTCTGTTTTATCAGAAATAATAACATATTAAAGAGAACTGTAATAAATTTAATATGAACGCTGTAATTTTTAAAGCAACTGCTAAATAACGTGAAAGTGTATAGTTGAAAGTCACAAGTTTAAAACATTATACTAAAAATCTTCTTAACTCAAAAGACATAAAATATAGAAAAAACCCACATTAGACAAATGGAACTGAAAAAAAGGCAGACCTAAATCCAACCATATATCATTACATTAAATATTAATGGACTAAACTTTCTTATTAACAGGCAGAGATTACCATAATTAATAAGAAAGGGCCACTTAGGTAATTGTCTAAAAGAGATAGACTTTAAATAAAAACACACAGATACATACTATTAACCAATAAGTATCATTGAGCTGGTTGACTATATCAATAACAAATAAAACATAATTTTAGTAATATAGGAAGTATTACTAGAGATGAAAGGGAGATTTCATAATAACATCATCAATGCAACAAAAATAGCAATAAAAACTGTATACTTATCTACTAAAATATCTCCAAAATATAAAAGCAAGAACTGACAGATTGAAAGGAAAATAGACAATGTATCAGTTATAGTTGAAGATTATAATACTTCTCACTCAGAAATTGATAGAAAAAGTAGATGAAAAATCAGAAAACATATTAACAACTTTATAAATTAGCTTACTTTTACTGACATTTATAAAATACTCCACTCAAGAGAAGAAGAATATACATTCTTTGCCAGTGTACATAGAACCTACATCAAAATGTGTCATGGGAAGTGCTATATTTTGATAAGTGTATAAAAAATAAAATTATACAAATCTGACAAAAATTAATTAGAAACAAACTTCAAAAGTGATATCTGGACAATTGAAAATGACTGAATTTAAATAACATACGTTTAAATGATCCAGCAGTCCAAAAGTTGCAATTATTTCTAATTGAAATTAAGAAAAATGGCCGGGTGCGGTGGCTCAAGCCTGTAATCCCGGCACTTTGGGAGGCCGAGACGGGCGGATCACGAGATCAGGAGATCGAGACTATCCTGGCTAACACGGTGAAACCCCGTCTCTACTAAAAAATACAAAAAACTAACCAGGCGCGGTGGCAGGTGCCTGTAGTCCCAGCTACTCGGGAGACTGAGGCAGGAGAATGGCGTAAACCCGGGAAGCAGAGCTTGCAGTGAGCTGAGATCCGGCCACTGCACTCCAGCCTGGGCCACAGAGCAAGACTCTGTCTCAAAAAAATAAAATAAAATAAAATAAAGAGAAAGAAAAATATTTTGAATTGAAAATGAGAACACAACATGTAAATATTTGGGCAGGTCAAATAAAAAAGTAAAATTTATTTCATGTGCAAATATGAAATAAGGAAGATCTAAAACTAATGATCTAAGTCTCCATCTTAAAAGCTAGTAAAGCAAGATAAGTTACATTAAAAGGCAAATAAATTTTAAGAAATGATAAAAGAAGAAATCAATGAAATAGAAAACAAAACTATAGAGAAAATTCATTGAAACCAAAATATGAGTTTTAAAAGAGTAATAAAATTGGAAAAACCTCTTAGCTAATCAAGAAGAAAAAAGAAAAGTCACAATTTAAATGTCAATAATAAAAGGGGACATTGCTACAGAGCTCACCCTGAAAAAGATAATAAATGAATACCAGAAATAAATTTATTCCAATAAATTTGAGAAGTTCAAGTAGGTAAATCCTTTAAAAGCCTAAATTATCAAAAGCAGTATTCAAAGGAATAGAAAACCTAAATACCCCTATATTTATTAAATAAGTTGAATTTGTAATTAAAATCCTTTCAACAGAAATTTAGGCCCTGTTGTGATACATGGTGATTTTATTTTTTAACTTTCAATAAGTAAACAATGCTAAACAACTCTTTCAGAAAGCAGAGAGGAAAATAATACATTCTGACTTATTTTATGAGACTGGTATTATCTGATACTAAACCAGAAAATTGTTTCAAACAATATTAAACACAAATTTCTCCCATTAATATAGGTCCACATATCTTAACCTGCTATTTGAAAATAAACTTTAGTTGTATATAAAAAGAAAGCTATCTCATCACTAAAGGTGTTTTATCCTAGGAATGAACATTTGGATTAACATCAAAAAATCAAATCATGTATTTCACTATATTAATAACATATAAAAGAGAAAATCTGCCTCAATTAAAAAACTCAACATGCATTCATGTTAGTAAAGATGGCCGGCAAAGTAGTAATTTTAAAAACTCCCTTAAACTGATAAAGGACAGATACCAAAATTTATAGCCATTTAGACTGGTTAATAACAAAATTATTTATAGGTAAAGGTCAGTGATATGAGATGGATTATGTTGTTATCACTTCTGTTAGCTGTTGTACTAGAATCATAGTCAGTGGAATAAAGCAAGAAAAGAATATAAAAGACATAAAAAGCAGGAAGAAAAGTAAAATTATCCTTGGTCACAGATGACATGACAGTATACATAATAGGTGTCTACAAAATGAATACTAGAACTAAAGAGTGAACTTACCACGCTTGCAAGAAACAAGGACAATATACAAAATCAATTGCATTTCTATATACCAGTAATAAACAATTAGGAAATTAAAAAAACAAACATTTTTACAATAGAATACTCAGTAATTAATTAAATACGTTCAATCCTCTACAATGAAAATCACAAATTACTTTTAGAAATCTTCTGCAATGAAAATGACAAATAACTTTTAGAGAGAAATTGAATATATGAAGCAATATATGTTATGCATTGAAAAAGTGTTACAGTGACAATAATGCTTAAAGTGATCTATACATTTAATTCAATAATTTTTTTCATTTGGTACCATTTTATATTTTTGTTTGTACTTTTTGATTTTTTATCTTTGTGGGTATGTAAGTGTACATATTTATGGGCTTTATGAGATGTTTTGATAGAGACAAGTGGTATGAAATAATCATATCATGGAGAATGGGTTATCCATACCCTTCAAGCATTTATTATTTGTGTTAAACAATCTAATTACACTCTTATTTTCAAATGTCCAATTAAGTTATTATTGACTACACTCACCCTGTTGTGCTATCAAATAGTAGGTCTTATTCATTCTTTCTAACCATTTACCATTATTTCTTGCCATTTACCATTCTTTCTAACCATTTACCATTCTTTCTAACCATTTACCATTCTCCCCTCCCTCTCAGCCCCTGTCTACCCTTCCCAGCCTCTGGTAATCATCCTTCTACTCTTTAGTTCCATGAGTTCAATTGTTTTGAGTTTAGATCACACAAATAACTGAGATGATGCAATGTATCTCTATCTGTGGCTGGCTTATTTTATATAACATAATAATCTCCAGTTCACTCATGTTGCAAATGACAGTATCTCATTCTATTTTATGGCTGAATAGCACTCCATTGTTTATATGTGCCACATTTTCTTTATCCATTCATCTGTTGATGGACACATAGGTTGCTTCCAAATATTACCATTGTAAAGAGTGCTGCAGCAAACATGGAAGTACAGATATCTCTACAATATACTGATTTCCTTTCTTTTGGGTATATATCCAGCAGTGGGACTGCTGAATCATATGGTAGCCCATTTTTTAGTTTTCTGAGGAACCTCCAAACTTCTCTCCACAGTGATTGTACTAATTTACATTCCCAACAAGAGTGTATCAGGGTTCCCTTTTCTCCACATCTCACCAGTATTTGTTATTACTTGTCTCTAGGATATAAGCCATTTTAACTGGGGTGAGATAACATCTCATTGTAGTTTTGATTTGCATTTCTCTGATGATAAGTGATGTTGAGCCCCATTTCATATGTCTGTTTGCCAGTGGTATATCTTCTTTTGAGAAATATCTATTCAATTCTTTTTGCTAATTTTCTATTAGATTATATTTCTTCCTATAGAGTTGTTTGATCTCCTTACATATTCTAGTTATTAGTCTCTTGTCAGATGAGTAGTTTGGAAGTATTTCTTCCTATTCTGTTAGTTTTCTCTTCACTTTTTTTAAATTGTTTTCTTTGTTGTGCAGAAGCTTTTTAACTTAATCACATTTGTGCATTTTTGCTTTGGTTGCCTGTGCTTGTGGGGTATTGTTGAATAAATTTTTCCCTAGACCAATGTCCTGGAAATTTCCTTCTATGTATTGTAGTAGTTTCACAGTTTGACATTTCAGATTTAAGTATTTAATTAATTTTTTTTTTTTTTTTTGAGACGGGGTCTTGCTCTGTCGCCCAGGCTGGAGTGCAGTGGTGCTACCTTGGCTCACTGCAAGCTCTGCCTCCCTGGTTCACGCCGTTCTCCTGCCTCAGCCTCTAGAGCAGCTGGGACAACAGGCACCTGCCACCATGCCCAGCTAATTTTTTCTATTTTTTATTAGAGACACGGTTTCACCGTATTATGCAGGATGGTCTCAATCTCCTGACTTTGTGAGCCGCCCTCCTCAGCCTCTCAAAGTGCTGGGATTACAGGTGTGAGCCACCACACCAAGCCCATTAAGTATTTAATTCATTTTGATTGCATTTTTGTATATGGCGAGAGATAGGGGTCCAGTATCCTTCTTCTACATAAGGCTATTTATTTTTGCCAGCACCATTTAGATATTATTTGTATAAACAAGCAAAAATAAAAACTAATAAAAACCCTATGCTTTAACTGTGTCATTAATTTTTAACTTTTTGTTGTTTCTATTTATATCTTGCTGTATTACATCTTGAAAGGTGGTTGTAGTTATTATTTTGTATTGATTTATCATTTAGTCCTTCTACTTAAGATGAGTGGTTTACACACCATAGCCACAGTGTTATAATATCTTGTGTTTTTCTGAGCACTTACTATTACCAGTGGGTTTTGTACCTTTAGGAGATTACTCATTGATCACTAACATCCTTTTCTTTCTGATTGAAGTAATATCTTCAGCATTTCTTGTAGGACAAGAAATGGTACTAATTGAATTTTTAGCTATTTTTATTGGTCTGGGAAAATCTATTTCTCCTTCACATTGGAAGAACATGTTTGCCAGATATACTACTCTAGGGTAAAAGTATTTTTTTTTCCCCTCCCCATTTTAAATGTGTCATGTCACTCTCTCCTGGCCTGTAAGTTTTCCACTGAAAAGTCTGCTGCCAAGTTTTAGTGGAATTAAATTTTCATTATATGTTATTGTTCCTTTATCTTGCTTTTAGAATTCTTTATCTTTTCTCTTCAGGAGTTTTATTATTAAATGCCTTGATGTAGCCTTCTTTGGATTAGATGTGTTTGGTGTTCTATAACCTTCTTGTACTTAGATATTAATATTTTTATCTAGGTTTAAGAAGTTTTCTGTTATCCCTTTTAATAAACTTTCTACCTCTGTTACTTTCTCTACATCCTTTTCAAGGCCAATAACTCTTAAATTTGACTTTTTGTGGTTATTTTCTACATCCTGTAGGCTTGCTTCATTTTTTTTTTTTTAATCTTTGTCTCTTTTGTGTATTTCCAAATAGCCTGTCACTAATTCTCTCTTCTGCTTGATCAGTTATCCTTTTAAAGGACTCTGATGCTTTCTTCAGTATGCCAATTGAATTTTGTAGCTTCAGAATTTTTGCTTGATTCTTTTTAATTATTCCAATCTTTTTGATACATTTATCTGACAGGAGTCTGAATTCTTTCTCAGTGTTCTCTTGAATTTAAGTTTGCTATTTTGGAAAAAGCAGTTATTTTGAATTCTCTGTCTGAAAGGTCACATATCTCTGTTTCTCCAGGATTGATCCCTGGAGCTTTGCTTAGTTCATTTGCTGAGGTCATGTTGATGCCAGTGGATGTTCTTCAGTGTCCAGACATTGAAGAGTTATGTATTTATTTAGTCCTTATTGTCTGAACTTTGTACCTGTCCTACTGGGGAAAGCTTTATAGATATTGAAAAGGGACATGGGTTTTGTGATCTAAGCTACATCTATTTGAGGGTGCACATCAAGCCCAGTAACACTGTGGTTCTTGGAGACTTATAAGAGTCTGGTAGAATTCTCTGGATTACCAGGCAGTGACTCTTGTTCTCTTCCCTTATTTTCTCTTAAACAAATGGAGTCTCTGTCTCTATTCTGAACCACCTAAAGCTGGGGACGGAATGACACAAGCTCCCTTGTGGCCATCACCACTATGACTGTGCTGGGTTAGGCCTGAAGCCAGACAGCACTGGGTCTCACCCAAGGCCTACTATAACAACTCCCTGGCTATTGTCTATGTTCTCTCAAGGCCTTGGAGCTCTACAACCAGCAGGTGGCAAAGACAACTAGGCCAGTGTCCTTCTCTTCAGGGCAGTGAGTTCTCTCAGGCCCTTAGTGGGTCTAGAGGTGCCATCTGGGAGTCAGGGACTAGGCTCAAAAACCTTGGTAATCTTCCTAGTATTCTATTGCATTGTGGCTGAGCTGGCACTCAACCCTCAAGAAGCAGTTCCTCTCTTTATTCCCTCTTCTTTCCAAAGGCAGAGGCACCTCACCCCATAGCAACTGCCACCACATACTATGAGGAGTACTGCCAGACTACTGCCAATGTTCTCTTAAGGCCCACGGTTTCTTAAGTCAGCTTGTGGTGAATGCTGTCTGGCCTAGGACTCAAGCTTCAGGGCACTAGGCTCCCCTCTGGCCCAGGGCATGTCCGAAATTGCCCTTCAAGAGTCAACTCCTGGAGTCGAGTACTCCAAGAGCCCAAAGGTGTTCTAATTCCCTGTGACTGTTCTGGTACCTAATATGCAAGACAAAGTCCCTTTTACTCTTCCTTCTGCTTCTCTCAAGCAGAAGGAGTTTCTCCTTGTAACACAGCTGCTAATGTGCTGTGTCTCACCTGAAGCTAGCAAATCTCAGAGGCTCATCCAAGGCCCTTGATGTAGTACCTGAGTATTGCTGCTGGTTATTCAGGGGCTGAGGGCTCTTCACTTGGCAGGTGATGAATGCTACCAGGACTGGGTCATTTACTTCAAGGCAGCGCGTTCCTTTTTGGTCCAGTGTATATCTAGAAATGTCATCTGGAAGCTGGGGCTTAGTAAAGGGGCCTCATGACTCTGACTAGTGCCCTATCCTGTGTGGTTGAGCTTGTATCCAAGATGCAAGACAAGGTCCTCCCCACTCTTCCCTCTCGTCTCCTTAAACAGATGGAAGGAGTCCCTTTTGGAGTCATGAGCTGTACAGCTTGGGGTTAGGAGAGGAGTAATGCCAGCACTCCTTTAGCTGCCCCAGCTGGTGTCTCACCAGGTCATATCCCTACTCCCCCTCCCCCAAACCCAATGTCTCTGAGCCCAGTTCAGCACTGCGACTCACCAAAGAGTCCTTATGACCTAGACTGCCTTTTAACTTTACTTAGAGACACAGAGCATTGTAACTCTTGGTGGCTAGGTTTGTGGGAATTCAAGTTACAACCATTGGGATTGGCGATTCACCTCTGGCTAGGACTGGTTTAAATGCTCCCTCCGTGGGCGTCAGGTGACTTTGGTCTAGTTTTCCTTTCTGCTGTAACAGGACAGCACTGATTTCAAAACCTCACAATTGCTGTGCTCTCCTCCCAATGCCCAGAGATGCTCTCTGAACCACACATGTGCTGCAGGTTGTGGGGGCCTTGGGAGGGAAGGAGTGGCATCCGCCATCAAGACTGTTTTTTTTCCATCTCTTCAGTACCTCTTTTAGGGATGTGAAGTTAAAAACGGATACTCTTTGTGCTTACCTGATTTTTAATTGCTATGAAGGGTTTTTGTTTGTTTTTTGTGTAGACAGTTGTTAAATTGGTATCCTTGCTGGGGAGGACTATCAGTGCAGCCTTCTATTCAACCCTCTTGCTCTGCCTCCTCAATTCAATCTTAACCTAATTTCCCCAGGATGTTATGTAGAAATGGCAGGCTTATTTAAGATGCTATATGTAAATTCAAAGAATCAGAAAAAGCTAAAAGAACTTTAAAAAAAGAGTAAAGTTGGCTTTACAATACCACACTTCAAGACTTACCATATGGTACTTGAGAACTAGGTATTGATTTTAAGGATAGAAATACAGAGCAGGAAATCAATCGAATTGATAGACTAGGTAATGTGACAGGGCAAGAATAATATTTTCAGGAAAAGGTGCCGGAAACAATGAATCTTTGTGGAAAACAAATTACTTCAACTCTTATTTAACACTGTAAAAATAAACTCAAAAGCAATCTTATATCTAAACAATGTTTTGGGAGTGCCCAGATAAATTGGGGTTCTAATACCATACCAGAACTGTTAGCAATCTGCCCTAAGGGGAAATGGAGAGCTGGATGTTTTTACCTGGCAGATGACCTCATGACTTGCTGTCCAACCCATGACCAGGGAGTACATCACACAGGAAAATCATTTATACTGGCAGATACGCTTATGGATGCTGTCTGACTTGTGTCCAGTTTATGCACACCTGACAATCACTCCAGCACTGGTAGGCTGACTTTGTGTTCCCCAGCATCTGAGGGAAAACCTGGCCTGGGGCAGACCCTAGTGCTTTTGATGGAAGGCACACATTCAATGCACCACCATCACAGAAAATAAGTTTAAAATATTTTACTTACAGATCCTGAGCAGGGAAAGTTGAGTCCTATGCCATGTAATGCATGTATGAAGAGTTAGGCAGACAGAGATGAGAGTGAGAAGAGAGAGTGAGAAAGAGAGCGAGAGAGAGAGTGAGTGAGAGAATAAGCGAGAGAGTACATTTGGCAACTAGCAAAATACATATATATATACACACACACACATATATATATAAAAATTCCAATCTCTTTGATGCATATATCTGATAGGAGTCTGAATTCTTTCTCAGTGTTCTCTTGAATTTAAGTTTCTTATTTCATATATATATATATATACACACACACACATATACACATATATGGATAACTGTAAATTATGTATATGTAGGCAAATGCCTGAATGGTCCTTTTAAATGAAGCTGCAGCAAAACAGGGAGCCCAGTCTGCCAACTGGGAGAGATGTCTCTAAGTTCCTAACTCTGGCAACCAGATTTATTCATCTGGGTGGGGTGTATACCTGAAAACTATGTTGAGAGTGACTGAACCCTACTTCTAATATAAGAAAGTTAAACCTGTAATCGAAATGAAAACTAAGAAATAATGAAATAAGGATTTACCACAAAGAGATAAAATCATACAAATGTTTAAAGAAAACATAGGAGAAAATATTTTACTTTGATGTAGGCAAACTTTATAAAGTATAACACAAAGATAACATATTAAAAAATGATAACTTGGACCACAACAAAATTAAAAACTGTTACCCTTTGAAAGTTAAAATGGTTAAAAATAAAGAGCAACCCACCAACGTCAGGAAAATATTTTGAATGAAGATAAGTATTTAGCTAATTTTTACAAAACAATTATTAGAAGTGTCTATCATAAGATTTGAATAGACACTTAACAGAAGAAGCTATTCACATGCCCAATGCACAACTAATCAACAGGAAATTAAAAATAAAACCTCTAGTGAATACTACTACACAAAAACATAGAATGACTAAAAATGAATAAGATTAACAATAAATTTTTGCCATAGATGTAGAGCAAACAGACCTCTTAAATATTACTGGTAAAAATTCAAAGTCAAAACAGCAACACTGGAAAAAAGTTAAGCAGTTTTTTAGGTAGTTAAATATATGACAAGCATATGAGCCAGTAATTTCACTATTAGGTTTTTATATAAGACAGAATGAAATGTGTTGATGAAGGCTTACACATGAATGTGTGTAGCAGTATAACTAATAATTGTCAAAATCTAGAAAAAAATGGTCATTAACCGGTGAATGGATAAACAAATTGAGGCATATTTATTTAACTAAATTCTACTCTATTAAATGCTATCTAACAATACAAGAGAACAAACTACTTTTATGTGTAATAATATAGATAAATTTCAAAAACTCATTTTTAATGAAATAAATCAAACAAGTATTTCTATTTTTATAAAATTCTAGAAGGCAAAATTATATTTACTGGAAGCAGATCATTGGTTGCCTAGGGCTAGGAGTACAAAGAGACATGAAACATTTGGGAGATGGAAATGTTCTATGAGTTGATTTTCATGGTGGGGATATGCTTATATACATGTGTCAAAATTCACTGAACTGTGTATTTAAAAATGGATGAATTAGAATATGCAAATTACACCTTTAGAAAGCTGCTAAAAATAAATAAGCACAATAAGAAAGGTATAGAACATACTTGAGAATACATAACTCTTCTTTTGCTTTCTTAAAATTATGCTTTTTTTTCTTTTTATAGTCTCTTTATCCTGTTCAATGAATACAGATATGCTCTAATTCTGCTTTGACTCTCTAATGATCTCTTACAGTCACTTTGTATAAGATGTTGTTCTTACATACATTTTGAACTGTCTGGTTTGTCACTTCATTATGGTTTATCATTTCAGTACTAATCTTTTTCCTGATACACAGGCCCACATTCCCAATAACTTTGCAGACATTCCTACTTATGTGTTCCAGCACATAGTTACATGTTTTTGCAAGGTAAAAAAAAAAAAAAAATAGGATTTAATATCAATACCTCCAACTTGGAAAAATTATTATAACTTTCCAGTACTGAGCCTTAGCTAGTAGTAGGTACTGTGAAGGTTATTGAACATTTCCTCATTTAATTTTTATAAAAATGGTTGATTTCTTATTATTTTTTTTTTCCACAAATGACATATCTGAAACTCAGAGAAGTTAAACAAGTTTTCCAAAGTAATACAACTAGTAAGAGGTTGAGATAATTATCAAGTTCTTAAGCCTGGAATATACTGTAGTTCTTTTTAATTATTTACTATTATTATTATTTTGAGACAGGGTCTCTGTCACCCAGGCTGAAGTGCAGTGGCACAATCTCAGCTCACTGCAACCTCCACCTTCCAGGTTCAAGCGGATTCAAAAAATTCTTGTGCCTCAGTTTCCCAAGTAGCTGGGACTACAGGTGTGCTCCAACACACCAGGCTAATTTTTGTGCTTTTGTTAGAGACGGTGTTTCACCCTGTTGGCCAGGCTGATCTTGAACTCCTGGCTCAAGTGATTCACCTCCCCCTGCCTCCCAAAGTTCTGGGATTATAGGCATGAACCATTACCCCAGCCAATACACTGTTACTTTTAAAGAAGACCATAGGGGTTGAATTTTGAGCAATTATTTATTCTTCTCTGTTTCTTGTACCATATGGTATGAACCACTATAGCTCATTTTATTTTGGTTCTGCATTTATTTTCTGTTTGTCCTTGATTAAATTATTCAACAGACAAGTCTTAGTTTCCTTATCTCTTAAATTGGGCACTAATAGCAACCACATAATTAGTTAAAAAACATAATAATAGCTTATAAAATAATTTAAAATATTAATAATTTAACATATGTAATGTGTCTAATGCAGTGCCTGTAAAATAGTAATTGTTGTTCAGTAAGTAGGTAAAAGTAACTATTATCTGTTTTTCTAATAAATCAATGCACCCCTTCTTTCTCTTTCACTCTACTGTGACTCTAGCAAAGGTCTACCTTATGTCCACTTAAACTATAACAATATTTCACTATGCCCTCCTCTCTGTCCTGAACGCTGCTATTGCCCTTAATATCCCTGTACATTATTGGCAGCATATTATTTTTAGAGTCAACTGCTTTAATTCTCTATTGCCTACCTAATAAATTCTGTACTTCTTAGTCTTTATAGTCTTTCAATGAATTGATATTAATCTTATCTCTCTTATTCCAGGAAAAGGGTTGTCCTTGTTGAGTTGATATTTCCTAGTTCTCTCTTGTACTTTTTTTCCCTTTAAATATTGGATGATGCTGTTCTTCTTATGCCAAAAGTATTATCTCTGATTTTCATCTATTATGTTTATGTGTCAAGATTGAGTTAAAATGTAGCCACTTCGATGAATCCTCTTCTGTTATTCTCAGATGATGATGAACCCCATTTCCTTTGAAATTTGTGACTCTTATTCACTGAACAAGGTAAGGAGGAAAGTAAAGTACAAAGAGCAGAGGAATTTGAGTCAAGAGACGTAGATTTATTTTCTGAGTCTTTTAAGACCTACTAGTAAAATCATAGACATGTCATTGTATGGTTTCTAAGGGCCAAATATCAGAGTATTTGTTGTGATCCATACAGTAATGTGTAACTATTGGTTATAATAATTACTAGTACATATCTTTTTATAAACTACCACCTAGTATAGTTCTTTGATATTGAAATTCTGATATTGAATGGGGACCTCTCAGGAATTAAGAATCTATAAGATTTTTCAAAACATATATATAAATTATGACACATCTGTCTTATGAAGTGTCATGATGCTTTTCAAAATAAATTTTTGCAAGAATATTTAAAAGATACTATTCATGTCCTTTGCCCAATTTTTAATGGTTTTTTATTTTATAAATTTGCTTAAGTTCCTTGTAGATTCTTGATATTAGAATTTTTCAGGTGGATAAATCCCAAACATTTTCCCCCATTCTGTAGATTGTCTATTTACTCTGATGATAGTTTCTTTTGCTGTGCAGAAGCTCTTTCATTTAATTATATCTTATCAATATTTGCTTTTATTGTGATTGCTTTTGGGGATTTCATCTTAAAATCTTAGCCCATGCCTGTGTCCTGAATGGTATTGCCTAGATTTTCTTCAAGGGTTTTTATAGTTTGGGGTTTTACATTTAAGTCTTTAATTTAGCTTAAATTAATTTTTGTATAAGGTATAAGGAAGGGGTCCAGTTTCAATTTCCTGCATATGGCTTGCCAGTTCTCCCAGCATCATTTAATAAATAGGGAATCCTTTCCCCATTGCTTGTTTTTGTCATGTTTGTTGAAGATCAGTTGGTTGTAGATGTGCAGTCTTATTTCTGAGTTCTCTATTCTGTTCCACTGGACTATGTGTCTGTTTTTGTACAAGTACCATGTCATTTTGGTTATTGTAGCCTTGTGGTCTAGTTTGAAGTCATGTAGCATGATGTTCCAGCTTTGTTCTTTTTGCTTAGGATTGTCTTGACTATACCATCTCTTTTTGGATTCCACACGAATTTTAAAATAGGTTTTTTCTAATTCTATGAAGAACATCAGTGGTAATTAAATGGGAACAGCATTGAATCTATAAATTATTTTGGCCAGTATGGCCATTTTCACAATATTGATTCTTCTTATCCATGAGCATGGAATGCTTTTCCATTTGTTTGTGTCCTCTCATTTCCTTGAATAGTGGTTTGCAGTTCTCCTTGAAGAAGTCCTCCACTTCTCTTGTTAGGTGTATTCCTAGGTATGTTATTCTCTTTGTAGCAATTGTGAATGGGAATTAATTATTACTTGGCTCTCTGCTTGCCTGCTGTTGGTGTATAGGAATGCCTGTGACTTTTGCATAAAGATACAGGCATGCATATATTCATTGCAGCACTATTCACAATGGTAAAGACATGGAATCAACCCAAATGCCCATCTGTGATAGACTGGATAAAGAAAATGTGGCACATATGCATCATGGAATACAACACAACCATAAAAATGAAAGAGATCATGTCCTTTGCAGGGACATGGATGGAGCTGGAAGGCATTATACTCAGCAAACTAATGCAGGAACAGAAAACCAAACACCTTATGTCCCCACTTATAAGTGGGAGCTGAACAGTGAGAACACATGGAAACAGGAAGGAGAAAAACACACACTGGGGCCTGCCACGGGGTGGGATGGGGGGCAGGGAGAGCATTAGGAGAAAATACCTAATGCATGCTGCTTTCAACACCTAGGTGATGGGTTGATAGGTACAACAAAACACCATGGTATGCATTTACCTATGTAACAAACCTGCACATCTGGTGCATGTACCCCAGAACTTAAAGTTTAAAAAAAATGACAAAAATGAGAGACTACGATCTTTTTTAAAAAAATAGAACAGGTGGGCCGGGCGCAGTGGCTCACACCTGTAATCCCAGCACTTTGGGAGTCAGAGGCGGGTGGATCACAAGGTCAGGAGATCGAGACCATCCTGGCTAACACAGTGAAACCCCGTCTCTACTAAAAATACAAAAAAATTAGCCGGGCGTAGTGGCGGGCGCCTGTAGTCCCAGCTACCTGGGAGGTTGAGGCAGGAGAATGGCGTGAACCTGGGAGGCGGAGCTTGCAGTGAGCTGAGATGGCGCCACTGCACTCCAGCCTGGGCGGTAGAGCGAGACTCCGTCTCCCAAAAAAAAAAAAAAGAACATGTTAGAAAATTAGAAAAAAAATGGGGAGGGGTCTTAAAAACCAGATTGCCTGGGCTTAAAATTCAGCACCAAGCATTTAGTACCTTGATGCATTTGGATAAATTACTTAATCTCTCTGCATTTTAACCATATTTATTTAATGGTAAAGAGAACATACCTCATAGGACTGCTGTAATTAATGATTCACTAAGATAGTATGTGGAAAATATGTACTAATGCTGTAGGCACATTGCTAATATACAATATTGACAATTATAATAAGCCTATAGATAAATAATACCAAAATGGTTTAAAAAATAGTTCTCTTTAGTAGAGGAGATGATAGATCGAATTTAGATTTTCTGCTATAGATTTTCCCTGTGTACTCTATTTATCTACAATAGGAACAAATTATTTTTAAATTCATTTCTAACAAATTATAAAGACATATTTTAATTGTTAGTTCATTTGCAAATAGGCACAAGCCAGTTTACACAATTTATGAATCAAGCTCAGTAAAGTTCTATTTCTGTTACTTTAGGTAGTCCAGAGTCAGGACTCTGCACATTAGGAACCAGTGGCTGGAAAAAGCATACTTAAGGAATTGATTAGTGAATATAAGCTACAGGTCTCACTAGATTCCTGTACTATTTGTAGGAAAGTGTGGGGAGTATTATCCAGTGATTTGTAGGTAAATGTTAACAACTAGCTCTCCAGAAATAGAAAGTTCTGATTTGTAGTGTTTGCTTATCCTTATAGCTTAAAACATTCACCCACCATGACTGCTATCAAGCTATTAACATGATTTCACTGAACAAAGACTTGGGAAAAGATGTGTAGTAGCATACCATTGTATAGGATCTCTACCATATAGCCACCGTAGATGTGGCTATTATTCATTATGAAAAGCATAAAAATATAATAACATTATAGTAACATATTAATATATTTTAATAAAATTATATTAACATGTTTAATAAAAGGCATAAAATACCTAAGAAGTAATGAGATTTGAGTATTTATTACTTTTATTTTTAATATGATGTATTTAACTATAAGTTTCTATAATTTGCATTTTATTTCTGGCTGTGCTTAACTACTGACTCATAAAATTTATGAAATTTTTACAGTCTCTTCATGGGAGCTGGCATGAATCAGCTCCAGCATACTGTTGAGAGTATCTCTGAAATTTGTTAGCTCATCCATATAGTTTGAATATCTTTACTTTTAACAATGAAAGCCTATTTCTAAAAACTCATCAGAACTTTTTCCAAAAGTCTTGTAGCTTTTAATTTTACTTTTAAGTCCAAGATCCATTTTTAGTTAAATTTTATATAAGGTATGGAATTTAGGTCAACATACTTTGTTTTTCTACTTGTGTTCAATTACTCCTATACTATTTAATGAAAAGGCTATTGTTTTGTACCTTTGTCAATAATAGGCATATTTGTGTACTTCTATGATTTTTCATTGATCAGTATCTCTGTCCCTCTATTGATATCATACAGTTTTGAGTACTGAGGCTATATAATGGCTTTTCAAAATTATTTAACTATTCTAGCTAATTTGCCTTCCCACATAAATTACAGAATATCTTGTTTATATATATAAAATCATCTTACTTGAATGTTGATAGAAATTGTATTGACCTGCATATCATTTGGAGTAGAACTGAGATCTTTACTATGGTGACTCTATCTGCGAACATAGTGTGTGTCTACATTTATTTAGATCTGTCTAAAATTTAAAAACTTTTAGTTTCTTGTTAATATCATTATTCTTATTGTTTTTCATTATCTGAACCTACTTTATTTAATCCATTATTACATTCTTTTGTCTTACAATATTTTATGCTGGTTTGATTTAAATTATATTCTTATTTTATATATATATACATACTACTTATATAAGATGATTTTCTTATACTTTAGAAGGCAGCTCTTGTGTTGGTAATAAAGGTATATACACATGCTAGAGCTCCCTCTCTTTTACAGAAAATATTTAAAAATACGCTCCCTTAAAAGCTATTTTTCCAATACTTTTTGAAATACATGTATTTTTTTTTTTCTGGATACTTCGCCCATGTGAAATTGTACTCTTCTTTACCCCAGAGTTGTAGGCCAAATAATGGGTTCTATTCTCTGGAGCATCTCTTCAGAGTATTTATTATCATACTAACTGTACCCATCCTGTGAGCCCAGGATACTCAGCTTATTCGAATTTTCCTATAATCCCCTTTGTTCTTGCCTTTGGAGAACAAAGAGCCTTTGGAGCTCTTTCCCAACTTGCCAACTGACTACTGACTCTTCCACTAAGAGTGGGAAACCTCTCTGTATTGAAATGAGAGTGTTGGGAATTTGTTTCCCAGATCTTAGATCTGTTAGAAGCCCCTTTTCCTTTCCTGTGCTGTTCCCACACAGCTTCTTTTCCCATAGTTTTTCTTGCTACATTTGGGTTCGACTTGCGTGCTCATACTCTGAGGCTTACGGAAATCCTTTATCAACAACATTTTGGATGATTTCTTTTTATCCTAGTTGTCCATCTCTTTTTAAGAAAGAACTGTAAAGATTCAAAGACTGTGCTGTTGCTACCATCATTCCTTCCGTACCCATATTATTTTAAAATAGCAATAGGAAACATTCTAAAGCAACATAAAACATACACAATACAATTAAACCATGTGATACAAAAGTATAATTTGTTTTGTTTAACTGCTCCTCTAAAAGAGAGCTGCACAGAGAATAGAAGCTGAAATTTTAAGCAGAGCAGCAGAGCAATATCCTGGTGATGTAAGGCAGGTGAGCCCCCAAATTTGGGCTCAGACACGGAAAGTTCTTGGCTTTGCTCAGAAAAGAATTCAAGTGCAAGCCAGCAGTAAGAGAAAGCAGTTTTAATGAAGGGGCAGTGTACAGCAAAGTGGCTTCTCCTGGTGAAACAGGGCTAACTCATAGTCAATGTGCCTAGAGTAGCAGCTAATCCTTAAATTGTAGCTACTCAATACATATGTTGCCAGCTCATTTTCTTTTGTATTCCACAGAAAGAGTAAAAGGAAATGATGTCTCTGGATTCATTCTCATAACCGCTGTGGGCTGTAGGCTATCTGTATTTATACCCATTTTTAAATGACATGCAAATTAAAGGGTAGATTAATCAGAAAGCACTAGAAAAGGGGCAGTAAATTCAGAGTGTGCTATGGCATTCATAAACTGTTATGCATTGGTGGGAATGTCTTAAGCTGATGAGCAGCGAGGGCAATTAGAGGGTGCCTTCGCTGCCATTTGCTGATTCTGGCTGGTTTCTTTACTTCATCTTGTCAGGATCAGGAAATAAGTTTTGCCAGTGTCATACCTTGTTCCCCTGCTCAGAGATTATATACTTCTCTTTAATCTTAAGGGGGCTACAGAAGGGTAGAGGTCTTTTTTTTTTTTTTTTTTTTTTTTTTTTGGTAAGTTTTCCCTGCTGATTTTATGGGCATTGGCCCTGCCTAGCACTGGAAGAGTAAAAATCTCTAGATACCTGATCTAAAGGGCTCAAAGACATGATGCTTTTATCCTCCGGGTCAGAAAATGGGATGGGTTGGAAGCCTTGTGCCAGCATCATTTTTACATGGGATTGTTGTAATCTACAAGACATAAACTTTACAAGGAGGTTAAATGAGCAAGAGGCAAAATCAATTGTAACAACACAGTTATCAAAGGTCCTAGGAAACATGGAAAACTGGTGAGACTTGGGAGGGCATGTTTTATAGTCAACCATTTATAGATGTGGCCAATATCCTGGCTATATCTATGTAACTACATAGTTTGTTTAGATATTTTTTGAAAGTTAATCTCAACTAGATATTTTTTGGAAGTTAATCTCAACTTGTTCAGCAGCAAGTCTTGTTAATAACTGCATCATTCCCACCTTGTTCAGCTAATACAAAATTCAATTCTAGTCTGTTGTCAAGGACTACACTTGTTAGAGAGTCTAGAGACTCTTGAATTCCCATTAATGACTCATGGCACTGCTAGACTTATTGTTGCCCCAATTCCTTCTCAAATTAGTTCTATTGCTCATTTATTTTGGTACCCCTTGGCCTCATTAGAGTTATAGATGGTGGTCTCTGTAGGGCAATGGTGGCCAATATATATTCACCCATGTTCTGAAAGCTACTCCTGAAATAATAGATGGCTCCCCGGGCAGTCAGGAATGGTTACAAGGTGGAATTTTTTCCCAGTCATGGCCATAGGCAAAAATTAGCCCAGTTAGGGCACCAATTGAGGCCCTATGGGGTGTAACGTCTGTCCTCTGCTGCCAAGTTTTGTTTATAGAAATATTTTTTTTTGAAACTCCAGTGGGAATGATCAAACAGCTCTTATTTTGTGGAACAGAGTGGTACTTCCACCTTCGCAGATCAGGAAGTTGTTTCTCCTTTGCATATATTGGCCCTGAAGGAGGCACCATGTATGGTTCCCTCAATGCTGCCTTGGGAACTTGGCAACTAGGGTTGGATCACAGGGAAATGTTTGCTTTTGTGTCATTATCACAACCATGGTACGAAAAATACTGCCATTGAGGCATTAGAGGTATAGGTACCAATTTTCCAGGTCCAGATAACAGTGGCAGAGGCAGTTAGGTAGGATTTATTAAGTAAAGTAGAGTTCCATCTAACAAGTTAGGGGTATGGGTGTTAATGGATCACTATGGTTAATTAGGAGGTCTGGGAGATGGCCATGAGATGTCTTGATGTGTCATATGGTGGAACTCTATCCTGGGTATGCTGATGACAGATTCAGCAACCATAAAGATTATTTCCTAATGCTATAATTTTTGAAATATTAATTGTAGCATTTTGTTACCACCCACACTGGATTATGTTAATTGGGAGAGCAAATGGGATTAACAGAGGCAGCATGGTGTCCAGTTTGGCCTTAGAGTGACCTCTCTATCCAATAAGGAAAAGAAGAGGTGTCTTTCAGGAAGAAGTGATGGAGGGATGGCAGAGAACAAGAATTATGATCAAGAGTAAAATAAAAATTGATACTTCTATGCTCAACCCAAGCATCACATCACTGCGTTGGACTGAGCCTCCCCTTCCCCTTCCTATTCCCCTACCCCTTCCTCTTCCCCTTCCCATTTTCGAGATAGAGTCTCACTCTGTCACTCCAGCTAGAGTGTACTGGCATGATCTTGGCTCACTGGAACCTCTGCCTCCTGGGTTTAACCAATTCTCCTGTCTCTACATCCCAAGTAGATGGGCTTACAGGCATGTGCCACCATGCCTGGCTAATTTCTGTGTTTTTAGTAGAGACAAGGTTTTACCATGTTTGCCAGGCTAGTCTTACACTCCTGCTGCCTGACTTGGCCTACCAAAGTGCTGGGATTACATATGTGAGCTACCATGCCTGGCCAGTGGTAGTGCTTTTAAAAAGGTAGCAGGGGTCCTCCAGAGGCTTACAAGTATTGGTGATGTTGTTTGTGTCTACAGTCTGTGGGGAATCTTAGGTTTAATCTTGGACAGGTGTGGCCAGCTAGCAATTTCATGAAGTTTATCAATAGAGAGGTACTTAACAATGCCTGATATAGGCGCTTCCACTTTGGTTGTAATGGATCCTCAGAGGATACTTTTTTCAAAGTGTTTAGTAGGACGTAATCTCCTCATTGAACAGGGGAGCTAATCCTTTCCTTTGTGGAAAAGGTCAATACCCTATTTTAATTTTCTTGGAGGTCTTTCGAACCTGGCCTAAATATCAAAGATGAAAGAAAGGTATACTGAGGCATGTCTGATCCCGTTTCCCTTTATGACCTATATTAGTTTTTCATAGCTATTTAAACCTTCTAGACCAGAGAGATATGGAGGGCTAGCCTAGAATTCCAGCTCTCATTTGCCCTTAAAACCCCTTTCAAGCAGTGGTATTTTGGTCAAATACCAAAAGCCAAAATAAAGTTATACTTAAAAAACAAAAACCTCAAGAGTATAGAATTAAGTTAAATTGGAGGAAAACATTGTTTTGCAGATCTCTAAGTTAAAATATTTTAGCATTAGGTCATAACAACAGTTAGAACTAGAGGAGAAAGTTATAGGAGCTGATGAAAAGCTGAAGGAGAGAGTTATCCTAGGCTTTCTCAAAGGGAGGAAAAACGCAAATCAATACCTAAAAACGCTTTGTTTTAATATGGGAGACTATTCTTTAGAAAGGTTATTATAAACAATTCAATTCTAATTACAGCAAACTTAATTATACACAAGATTTCTTTGTAAATTTTCCTACATGAATCTTATCATGACTTACATAGACCTTTAATGACATGCTTGAACTTTTTTGACTTGTACACTACCTTTTTCTTAAATAACTAGTTTATTTAAGAATATTTTATTCTAGGGCAAAAATTTACCACACAATATCCTTTCTCAGATAAAATTACTCTGTCCTTTATAACCTTTCTTACCAAAAATAAATCTTCATCTCTGTAACTTTTGTTATACTTCTCTCCCATACTTACTCTTTCCCTTCTATATTGTTTCACAAATAACCTTTTGAAAGGTTTTTTGCAATCTATAATTTGAATTAACCTTTAGATAATTTTCAATTGGACAAAATTATTTTTACTCAATAAGAACACATCTTCTTTGGTGCATTTCAAATAAATCCAAGAAGTGAGAAATTCTGAAATGTTTATTAGATATTAGTATTTTATAGATAAAGCCATTCCACAATTTTTTAATAAACAAACATGTTTCCCCATATCATAACCCCTTAATTGGAAATGACCCAGACATCCAACATCCAACATATTTTAAGATTTTAAATGATACAAAAAATTTACTTATATGCATTTATTCCATTATATTTCCCTAATTTCTATTATTATTTAATAGTTGACTGAGACTATATGAAAACTGCACTATGAGACAAAGCTAATCATAATTCAATTTCCTTGTCAACCAATTTTTGAAGACTGCTTATTAGATAAATACCAAAACATTAAAATTGAACACATAGGCATTTTGCTGATTTAGCTGTTTTTATTGAACTAACAATCTTATTATTAGTTATTTAGTAACTAATATAATGTAATATTATTATTAGTCTTATTTGCACAATTATGTAGATTTTTTATTTTTATCATTAATTTTATTGCCAGTTTTAAATCCCAAAGATTAAAGTGAACTTGAAAAGCACTTAGATTTACTTAATATATGAGTACTCATTTACTTAACATCCAATTTGTTAGCATGCCAGACCCAAAACATAACATATGAACATATACATAAACATATCTAAACGTGTATACACAAAGACCCAATGTCTTTTATCTCAGAATTCTAGTCATAAGAGAACAATATAAATTTACCACTTTGTAAAAAATAATTGGGTTTAAATTATTTCTGAGACAACTGAGACTTATCCACAAGTTAAACATTATTTGCCCTGATAGGTAATTCATAGAAAACTGTAGACTAGACTTTGGGTAAAGCAATGTTTCATGGCAGTTTTGATATTTAAAACTTTCTGTTGCCAGTCATTTTTAATGGTGGACGAGAGAGAAGGAGTAAATAGTATTGCTCGATGGGTGCCCTTGGAGTCTCCAAGTTGCTGGTGAACTCACTCAGCAGTAGAGACACCAAAGAAAGTGTTCAGGAAGCTGCTTGTCTGCCATTGTGGGGAGCTGTCAGTCAGATTAAAGGTCAGGGACCCCCCAGAAAAATAGGCTCAGCAAGAGAGTAGCTAGGGATATAGGCTGGGGCTAGTTAGATAAGGGGGAGGGGTTTCTAATGAACTTGGGATGGAATCCTGTAGTGGAGAACTGGAGGGACCCCCTCAGAATTAGGGGACTGAGGAGGCTCTGATGGGGACATGGGCCCTCCAGAGACAGCAGCTAGGAGATGGTTATCTAAGATATGTGGTGTGACTTCTTGGTGTCTGGAAGTAGAAAAGCCACACACATTTTACATTTGTCCCTTAGTCAGGATCCTGGTAAAAGCCAAAAAAGCCTAAGGGACTTCTCCCCATTTTCATTCCTGTTTACAGAATAAGTCTAATTATAAGGAACAATTTTTAGGCCAAATTTTTTGACCTCCCAATTTGTAATGAACCCAAATGATGCTTCCATCGAAAATGAGTTTCTCTTTAACCCATCCAATTGGAACTTGCTCCAATTGCCTAACAGACACCCTAGTGGCTGTCCTTTATGATGATCATTGTTCTCATGTCTGACAAGAATCTCTCTAGACAAAGTTTTTAAAAGTCTAGCAAGAGCCCGGTTATTTTCCCTCTACCTCTCTTTTCACGAAGAATGGTCAGTAGGCAATTGCCATCAATTCCTGCAAAGAGGGTTTAAGTACAGGTCACAGTGAAAGTTAATTCTAAGATATGAGTGAGCAGTGGAGTGATGACTGTATTCACCAGCAAAAGGAACATGATAGAAGAGGTGCTTTTTAGTAAGCAGACTATAAAGGGAGAGGTGGAAATAGAGTAACAAGATTAAGAATCCCCTAGAATGGAACTGTAACCCACAATCCTAGAAGGCCAACTAAGGAACTTCCTAGGGTTGGAATCCAACCCGCAATCCTAATGCTACAATAGGAACTCTAACCCACAATAATCCTGATGAACTCTCCTAGTGTGGGACTCTAACCCACAATCTTAGAGGAAATAATGTGGCTCTGGCATCCCAGAGTTGGCACAGTAGGGGACCTCCCAAGACCAAAAAAAAAAAAAAAAAAAAAAAGGGGGATTTAAAACAAACAAGCAAAGCAAAAGCATGTGTCCAAATACAGTTAGCAGAGACCCAACGTGAAAACTGTGAATGAAACATACATTTCAGAGCAGAAAGTAAAATAGCTGGTGAAAAATAAACAACTTTAGCAGATAAAAGGACTAAAGGAAAGGACTAAACAAGCTTGTAGTTGATCAGGCATGCTTGTGTCTTGGGCACCCAAATGACAGGGGACATCAAATTGACCACACAGCCAGAGGCCTCATTTCCTGGTTTACCCAGCATTGAAGGAGGTACAGAGGAACACTCATCCAGCCACAAGAGCCAAAATGGTGCTGACCAGTCTCCAACTTGGGGCCTATACAAAGGTCTTTCTCAGGTTTTCCAAGCTTGCATAGATTTAGCTGCTGCAAAAGGACTGACATGCAGACCAGCAACCTGCTGGTCTAAGTGGTGGGTCCCACACAAGGCAGCAGCACTACAGCTGCTCACTCACTGCTTGGCTTCACCATCACTGCATGTTAGGAAAGATAATGGCTCTACAACGAACCCTTGGCTGGTGTTATAGCTCTTTGGTATTAGCAGCTCTTTGGTGTTACTGCTAGTCTGTTACAGCTCTGGGTGTCAATCACTGATTGCTGCCTGTCTTTTGCTGTCATGCCAATTGCTGTCTTACCACGTCATACCTCTCTTTGCTGTCTTGCCACCTTTTTTCACTGTCTCACCACCACACTGTCTCACTGTGTCTCACTGTCGTCTCAAATCCCACATTGGGTGCCAGATAATGCAGGAGAGGTAAGCCCCAAATTGGACCCAGAAGGGATCCTGGCTTCATTCAGGAAAAAAATTTAAGAGTAGGCTGGTGGTGGAAGAAAGCAGGCATATTAAAGTGGCATTGTACAGCAGAGTGGCTGCTTCTTGCAGAGCAGGACTAACCCATAATCAGTGCAGCTGGAGTAGCAGCATATGGGCTATTGGCTAGCTGTATTTATACTCACTTTTAATTACATACAAATTAAGAGGAAGGTTACTCAGAAATTCCTAGAAAAGGGGTGCTGGCTTCCAGATGTTGTCATGGCATTTGTAAACTGTCATGGCACTGGTGTGAGTGTCTTATGTTGATGAACAGCAAGAGCTACTAGAGGTTGCCTTTGGTGCCATTTGCTGGTTCTGGCCGGTTTCCTTATTTCATCTTGTTGGGACCAGGAAATAAGTTTTGCCAGTCTCCAACCTCACTGTTTTCATTAGAGAAATTGAGTCATAGGCCAGAAATGTAGAATTCTGGAGGATAAACTGGGAGATATTACCTGTCACTGAAGCTTTAGAATTATGTGTCAGAAGCAGTAATGTAGTGACTTTTAGGATTAACGACAGCTAGAAATAATGTAGGCATAATAAGAAATGTGCTAAAATAGTATATCCCTGTAAATCAAATTGCAGGATGCTGAAAATAGTCTATTTCAATGTTCGCTCCCCAAATGACTGCCTAAACAAGTTGCTAATGTGTTAATTATCTTTAGTCCCAAATTCTTGCCACATAATTCAGGTGATTGGACTATTTTACTGAAATGTTCAGAATGACTGGCTGCTTTTGTATTTAATAATCTTTTAAATTCAGTGGTATTATACTGAAATATAATAGCAGGTTTAGTCCAGGAATTAAACAAAGATTGCTTCATATAATGGTACTATGTAATGGTATAGGAGAGTGTATTTATCCTATATACACACTACTACTATATAATGGCATAAGAAGCAGAGATTCATCTTTAATGGTGTAAATACCTATTTTGGATATAGATTTGCCTTCCTTGCCTGTAATACTGCTGCAAGCACCACCATCCGTGGACTCATAGAATGCCTTAATCACTGTCATGGAAGTTTCATAAAATTGTTCTTGATCAAGAAACTTATTTCACAATAAAGGAAGTTCAGAAATGTGTTCAGACCTGTGAAATTAACTCATCTTAGTACATACCTCATCATTCAGAAGTTGCTAGAGTAATTGAAATATGAAATGGTTTGCTGAATAATCAGTTACATTGCAAATATAGATAGGCTCTGTCTTACAGGACATAGTGTGTTATAAGTCAGAGATCATTTTAGGGTTCGGTATACCCCATAGCCAGTACTTTTGAGTCTGGAAATCAAAAGTGGAAATGTGAATGTCTCCTCTTGTGATTACACCCAACAAGTTGAATAAGATCAGAATTTTTATAAATATAAATAATGAATGGGAAGATAAGGACTTTTAAATAATAAATGTCTACTAGTGAATGTAGTAGGGAAGATAGAATTAGAAAATCAACATTTGGTAACTACCACAGTAATAATTCAAACATAAAGCATCAATGGATATTATAACTAACAAAAGTTTAATTAGCATGTATATTTATCTAGATTCAAGTACCTCCTCTCAAAAAATACGTTAACTACAAACCAGGAAAGCGTAACTTTATAGTGGGGAAAACCAGTAGACAAGAATTTAACCAAATAAGAAAATTAATAATAATCAAATAAGCAAAAATAATATAAATCAAATAATCAAAAAAATCAAAATCTTGTACCACCTGATAGAATACAATAAGAACAATATTATCACTTTTGTAACATTTTTGGCAAAAGTGCTTAACAGAAAAATACTCATGAGGAAACTTCTGACCAACATTACTTAGAGGACATTCTATAGGATGCCAATATCACGAAAGTCACAAAAGACTGAGAAATTGTTCCAGATTGAAGGAACTCAAAGGGACATGATAATTAAATGTGAAATGTGATCTTGGGGGAGAAGATTCCGTTATAATAAAGGGCATTGATAAAATTGGAGGTATATAATTAGATAGTAGTAATGTTTCACTGTTGAGTTCACAGTTTTCATTGTAGTGTTGTGTGTGGTCTTTTAGGAGCATACATTTATTGAAAGAACTACATAGTAATGTATCTGGGGAATACTAAGACATCATCTTTCCAACTTGTGTTTCAGGAAAAAATAGTTTTTGTATTACTCCAACCTTTCGTAAACTAAAAAATATTTCCAACTAAAGATTGTTTGTCATTCAAAAATTGTAAAACTACACATTACTGGATTTATTTGCAGTTAATTGAATTTTAAATACCTGTTGAAATAGAAACTTCACAAATAGGGTTTAGTTTTGATTTCTCTATTTGTGGAAAGAAAATTATCCATTGCCATATCTCTCATTTGGTGAGAGAAATAACTATCCATAAATTAATATCGAGACAGGCTTTATCCAATTGCAAGTAGTCTGTAGAAATGAGGAAAGCAACAGGTAAGGGTAGAGAATAAACACTCATTGCCTATTAAGCCAATTTCAGTTCTGTTAGTCTGCAGTCAGAATATGGGTATCATGACAATCATCATCAAAATCAATCACCACTATCTTCAAAATCAATTGCCAAATTGTATAAATTTCTCTGTCAAGATGTTGGGCACATTATCAATAATTTAGATTAATCTATTCTATATTTATGATAGAAGTCATAAAATGGGGGCCAAGGGTATGAGCTCACTCCTGTAATCCCAGCACTTTGGGAGGCTGAGGTGGGCAGATCACCTGAGGTCAGGAGTTTGAGACTAGCCTGACCACTATAGTGAAGCCCCATCTCTACTAAAAATACAAAAATTAGCTGGGAATGGTGGTGCACGCCTGTAGTCCCAGCCACGCAGGAGAATAGCTTAAGCCTCGTGTAGGTGCAGGTTGTGGTGAGCCAAGATCGCGCCACTGCACTCCACACTCCAGCCTGGGTGACAGAGTGAGACTCCATCAAAAAAAAGAAAGAAAGGAAAATATAAAAGAAAAAAAAAAAGAAAAGAAAGGAAAAGAAAGAGAAAGAGAGAAAGAAAGAGAGAAACAGAGAGAAAGAGAGAGAAAAGAGAAAGGAAGGGAGGGAGAGAGGGAGAGAAAATATTGCTGACACTAGTGAGAAAGTTTTAATTGAACAACAAACATTAACGTGGACATACTTAAAATAAATTTCTTCTATGTTTAAATGTAATCCAACTCAACTCTTTCATTACATTCCTAATAGGTATGAAGTTAAGTTTCCTCTTCCTGGTCTCAGCTCCTCATATTTTATGAAAGAGGAAAGGGAAATGGGGAAAAAAGAAGGAGGCATACTGATAATAGTAAAACCACCACCCATTGGCCAGTTATCACTCTACATTAATAGGATGTGATTTCAGATTAATAAGCTTATATATTATTATTTCATTATAATCATGTACGAGTCTTTAAGCTTATTAACCAAAATTGATAAATTGATAAATAATGAAAATGAACAGACTCACATTGTACTTTCCTTCCATTACATCAGAATAAGAAGGTAAGGATACTGCAAGTAATGGGGTGCTTGAAATCAGCAGGCATGTTTTTTTTGTGTGTGACCTTGAAAAAGTCATTTATCTTTATGGTGCCTAATTTCTACATCTTTAAATTAAGCAAGAGTGCAATTAATTAGTAACAATTTTATTTCAGACTTACTATGTACCAGGCAGTGTACCAAATTCTTTAACTACAGTACATAATTAAAACTTATCACATGATTAGGCGAATGGTATCACCCCCATTTTACAGATGAAGGTATTAGTATGAGAAACAATAAGGAGTAAATTTACCAAGATAAAAAACTGAATATATGGCAAAGCTAGGATTTGAGCCGAGGAGTGTCTAACTCAAGAGTGCAAGCTCCCAACGCTACTCTACCTTTTCACTTACTTACCCAGGATCACTTACAGTTACAACACCTTTAAAATTTACATTAAAAAGGGATAGGAAACAGCGTAATTTTGTGATGTCACTTTGAGTCAAGTAATTATTGCATCTAATATAAGTTTCTCATTCTCTTCCTCAACATATTTTAAGTTCTATGTGTAGATTCCTGTCCTCCCTTGCTCCCAAATATTCAAAACTGGTTTTAATCTTGGTGCATGTGTTTTAGCTTCATTCTTTTGGCTATCTCTCCTGAAATCTGTAGTAGTACAACAGTGCCACAGCTCAGCTGACAGCTTTCCGTAGAAAGTTCATGTTTGTCAGGCTTTAATCTAAAAAAGACTGGAGGACATTTGTCATCTGCCAAGTGAGGTCCTCACAGCTTCGTTTCTCCTACATTCTAAAAGTGACCTTGCCCACTCCTACACTCTTGGGTGAGCAATTTCAAGGAGATGTGCACTCTACTTCCCCCAAGGGTTGTTGCTAATCTTAAAACTGTAAAACACTTTTCATATGTATTTTTTTTCTGTTACTGAAATGATTTAAAAAAAATTTTTTTACACTGCATTCACATCTCTAAGGACTTGCCATGGGAACATCTGTGATTCATATATTTGAATGGATTTGGGGTAAAATTGAGTCAAGCAAAAAGAATCATATTTATCTGTCATATTAAGACTGGCGATCCCTATGTACTATTATTTTTACTCATGTATTAAAGTTATTTAGAAAGAATCAATAGGATATAGATATAGATGATATAAAATCTGAGAGGAAATTATTAGAGAAATTGATTCATACAGTCAGGAAGGCCAAGAAGCCCCAAGAAAGATCATCTGCCAGCTGCAGACCCTGGGAAGACAATAGCTTGGCTCAACTCAAGTCTGAAACCCTCAAATACCAGGAAAGTCAATGGTACAGTTTTCATTGTGAAGTAAAAGGCTTGAGAAGGGAGTGGCAGAGTTAGAGGGGTGGGCCTGCTAGTCTAAGTCCTGGACTTTGAAGGCAGAGAGCCTGGAGTTCCCATGTCGAAGGATAGAGGAAGCAGAATGTTTCAGCTCCAGGAAAGATAGCAAAAAGGTTTCTTTCTCTCTCTTTTGTTTGTTTGTTTGTTTGTTTGTTTAATGTGGGCCTCCAGCCAGTTGGATGGTGCCTATGCACACTGAGGGAGGATGTTCCCCTCTCACTCCACTGATTCACATGCCAATCTCCTCTGGAAACACTGTCACAGACACAGCCAGAAGTAAAGCTTTACCAGTACTGTAGGTATCCAGTTAATCGGTCAAAGTGACATCTAAAATTAACCATAACGCGGTTTTGTTTTTGTTTTGTTTTGTTTTCAAGGAACTTACTGGCCTTCACATTAAGACTAAACAAAACAAAGCACTTTTTCTGGGAATTCCTTATTTCTTATGTAAGACTTCTGATCTTTTGATATAAAAGTTTTAAGTCAAGACTTTTTTTTCTCGTTTAAATGGATGTTTTTCAGAACACCAGAAATACCAAACACATAGCCATAGCAACTCTTTGTTATAAAGGCAATATGTTTGTTACATTTGATACCCTAAACATGTTCATTTTCTCTCTGCTGTTTTTTTATTTAAGTGAAATGAATAGCTAATAACTGTAGTTATGGGAAGAACATAAATGTCACAGAATTATGATTCCTGTGCTAATTTTATGTAGTTTTTGTGTACACATACATGAAAGCAATACTGTTTTTTAAACTAGCTTCAAATGATAAATGTTGAAGGAAATATTAGTTTGAAATGTGTATTGCTAGATCATAGTGACTTGTTAATTGTAATTTATTATTCAAATGAGAAAATTTTTAGAGTAAAAGGGATACTAACCTGAGGATGACAAGATAGGTGTACACTGGAAAGTTCTCAGGCCAGCTAGGATATGGGTTTCTCTAGATGTGAGAGATAAAGTACTGGTACAAGCAAAAGATAAAATCCTCCATTGTTTGGCTCTTAAGTCTGTGTATGTATCCCCACATGCCTCTGACTTTGCTGGGCACAGATAGAGTTTCTTCCTCTTGGCTATACACTTGAGTCTCAATCATGTTTGTCATCGAACTGATATACGATAGAGTGAAACAGACATTTCACATCCAGAGGTTAATTAAGCCATTTTGTATTTGGCTTGAACAGGGTAATTCTGAGCCTGTGAGGGAAGGAAAACAGCACATACATAAGAGAAACCTGTATGTTCTGGGATAGGTTCAGATCTTCTACTTTTTCTTTAAAATTTTTTTAAATGACATATAAAACTGTATTATGTACAATGTGACGTTTTTAAGTATATATACATTGTAGAATGGTTAAATCTAGCTAATTAACAAATGCATTATATCACATAGTTATTTCCATGGTGAGAACACTTAATATCCACTACCTTGAAAGCATCACTGCTTAATCTATGGAGTTTTATATATTTTTAATGGTGTGGAGTAAGATATTTTACTGAGAACTCAGGTATCTCTTAGTTCTAGATAAGATAATACATAAATTCATTCAAAAATGTTCATGAATAATAAAGAAAGAATGATAGGAGAAAATAAAATATCCCTATACCAAAGAGAAAATAAAAGCGAAAATTATAAAAATAAGTTTATGAAAAATTTGCTATTTGCTAATCATGTTCTAACTAATTTTGTATGCTTGATCCTCACAATAACCCTATAAGATTGTCATTATATTCATTACATAGATGATGAAAATATCAGATGAAAATTTTCCAAAGTCATGTAATAAGTGGAGAGGCTGAGACTGAATCCAAGTAGAACACATGAATAATATCTATATTTCAGTGAGGGATAGGACAATGACATTTTTAGAAAAAACATAGTCCAATAAATTGGGCATCAAACGTTTTATTTTAGAGGAGATGGGCATAATCTTAAGATATGGGGCAATGAGTACTAACATCTGAAAAATTAGTTTATAATAATTTCAGATTTATAGGAAAGTCATGAAGACAGCACAGTGTTCCCATTTACTTCACACCCAATTCTCCGATTGTCAACATCTCTATTAGTATGACATATTTGTCAGAACTAATAAACCATAATAGATATGTTATTATTATTGGCTAATCTATACTTCATTCATACTTCCTTAGTTTTCACTAATATTTAAAGCTATTTTATGATCTCATTGTTTTATTTTAAATGACTAATATAGGAAGCAAATATTAATTTTAATGTAACATTAACTATATGTATACATATGCATATGTGTATATATAATTATCCTGTCCTTCTGTAGTGATGGTTGAAACTACTTATGTAAAGGAAATTTGGTATGAATAGATCTTTTTGTTCCATCAAACTTTTGAAAATTGCCACATTGCATATATGCCCATAATGTAATAATATACATTTATTTTGATGTTAGGTCTCTGTAGACAAAATAAGCTATTAAAGTATAATTTCAAGTAAGAATTTAAGAGTCAAGTAAGAATTTAAGCTGCATTAATTTTTCTGAAGTAAAAGAAATATGTATTTTCTTATCTAGAGGTGAAAAGAAGCTTGGTGAAAAAAAAAAATGGCCTCAAAACAGGTGTAGTGCATCAACTGAGTTAGGAATGTCAGCAGAGCAACCCACAGAAATTCATGTTTCAACGCATTGCTTAGTTCCATCTGAAAAACAGTAAGCATCATCAAATAACTATGAAAGTAAAATGTATAATTCACTTACTGTTCTTTTAAATGTTATTAATCTCTCCCATTTTAGAGTATAGTCTTTGGAGTCTGAAAGGAAAGGTAAAAGTCCAGCTGCTCTCTTTAATGTCATTTTGGGTAAGAAAACCTTTCTCTTCCTTATTGGCAGAATTGGGATAATTACATTGATCATATTTGTTGTCTGAATTAATATGTTAAGCCAAAGTACCTGATATGTGGCAAATATTGCTAGCAACAACGACACAATAATAACCTTGAGAGTAAGAGCTGTCAGTTATTGTGTGCTTACCCTAGGCCAGTCATGTGAGACACTGAAGAGTGTGCAAGTTTTAAATTATTTTGCTTTCCTGCTTAGTTTGGACAAAATCCATGCATTTCCCTTATCCCTTTAAAATGCATAATCTACACTTTTATAAAATATATTGCATAATATTTTATCATTAAGGTTATCATAGTCATCATTGCATGGTAATAATAACGGAGTAATAGCTGATATTTACTGAATATATACCAGACACTTCATGTGAATAATTTATTTTAAAATCTTAAGTTGTTTCATTTTTTCTTCGATTGTACCTAAATTTATAATCCATTAATTCCACCACCTTATCACTCTCCATCATGCCTTGATGAATTCCTTGTTTTATGAACTGAATTGTGCCCTCCCCACGAAATTCATGGGTTGAAGCCCTAACCCTCAACGTGACTGTATTTGGAGATAGGGACTTTAAAGAGGGAATTAAGGTTAAATGAGACCATAAAAGTGGGGCCCCAATCTAATAGCACTAATAGGCTTATAAAAAGAGGAAGAGATGCCACAGATCTCTTAGGTGCACAATAAGAAAAGGCCATGTGATGACACAGTGAGAAGACAGCCATCTGAGAGCCAAGCAGACAGGCCTCATCAGATGCAAGCCCTGCTAGCACCTTTATCTTGGACTTCCACTCTCCTAAGTTGTCAGAAAATAAATTTATGTTGTTTAAGCCAACATTCTATTCCATTTACTGTTAGGGCAATCTGAGCAGTCATAACCTCTCTCTCCTCCTTATTCCACTTAGCATCCATAGTGAGTCATAATAATCATTTAATGGTAACTCTTCAACTCCCTTGCCCCTTTGATGCTTCATTTTACTTGATGGGCCAACTTTATCTTTCCACATGACCAAATTAGTCTATCTTTCCACCTGTTCCCTACCTACAAAGTGAACATGGCTAGAGAAGAAGTCACAAACCATGCTGACTTTCAATTCGTGAACATAAATATCAAGTGAGCTCATGGAGTCACCCAAAATTTGAGTTTCTCTCGATCATTCATTCTCCTACTCTTTTTAATATTATTTATCTTTCTGATTAAAATTCCAGCATCTCCCCTCCCTTTTCCGTATCTGCTGATGATTTTGCTTTCTAAACTTTGTGATCAGAAAAAATTAGAAAAGGGTCTTCATAGGCCAGGCATGATGGCTCATGCGTGTAATCCCAGCACTTTGGAAGGCCAAGGTGGGCGGATTACGAGGTCAGGAGATCCAGACCGTCCTAGCTAACATGGTGAAACCCTCTCTCTACTAAAATACAAAAAATAAGCCGGCCGTGGTGGCTAGCAAATGTAGTCCCAACTACTTAGGAGGCTGAGGCAGGAGAATGGTGTGAACCGGGGAGGCGGAGCTTGCAGTGAGCGAGATGCGCTCGCACGCTCCAGCCAGTGGCGGGCCTCCCATCTCAAAAAAGAAAAAGAAAATAAAAAGAAAAAGGTCTTCATAAACTTCCATCATTACATGTACTCATTTAACATATTCTGTACCAACAAATGCTGCCTTCCTCTTGAAACCATAAACTGTTCGTGTGGTTCACTAGGATGCTTAATTTCATCTTCTCTCACACACTCAAGGACACCTCTTTAACAACTCTTCTATTTTCAACATTATCCACTTTTCTCTCTATCCTGTGCTACTCCCCTCAGCACACACCTATGCTGTTATTACCTCCTTCTCAAAAACCTTCTCTGAACTTTACTTACACCTCCAGCTACGATCTCATTTTTATTTAATCTATGAATAATTTCATAGTAATACATATAATTCACATATACTTAGAAAAATACCTAGAAAATCATTTGACTAAACTTTGAAAAGTAGCCATCTCAGAATAATGGATTATCGTATAGTCTATTTCTCAATCATACTTTCTGTAAGCCTTGGTAACTGTCATGCATACATCTTCAGTTATGAGTGCACATAATTATATAACCATATAACTAATATCAAATATGTAGTCAGATAATTCTATAATTAAATATAATTATTGCATATAATTAAAATGCAAAATAAAGATAAAAGTATGACCATGTTTGTGGCATTGTAAATGGCACATCTGCCTTAAAAAGCAATGTGGCAATCTCTAGCAGAATTGCAAGTATACATTCCTAGAAATCCAACAATTTCATTTTTGAAAATATATTTCAGAGGAAAAAGGATACCTATGTAAGGATTTACATGGGACAAATAATTGTAATAATGCGCAATTTGAAATAATCTAAATATGTTAGTAGAATGCTCAAAATGTTGGTACTGGTTCCAGATCCATAAAGGAGATACTGAAAATAATGTCATATAAAAATAGAAAGAGAGGATAATACATAGAACATATTGTTGTGCACTGTTTAAGAACACATATAAGATAATCTTATAGTAAACAGGATGGAAGGATTCTCATAAACGTCAGATAGTTGTTGCCCTTGGAGAGTTTGAATAGGAATATTACTGAGAGTATTCATCAAAGGAGACTTAGCTAAATCTCTAAAGTTTTATTTTACTTTTGAAATAAAATGAGAAGCAAATAAGACAAAATATTAGCAGCAGATATTCTAGGTGATGAAAATATGTTTATATTGTATCTAAATGTATATGTGTATATATCCCTCTGTGTGTGTGTATATATATATGTATCCATTTCTATAATTTAAATTCTTTTAAAAGAAAAAGAATTTTAAAAAGAGGAAGAAAAACAGATACACTAAGGTGAAAGTACATGGTCCATAAAAATTTGATTGCTAATAATCTTGACAGATCTCATTTACAGATGCAGAGATGAGAATTCTTTCCATTTAATGGCTTCACAACATTACATATTATTTCTTAAAAGATATGTGCAGGAATGATTATTTTTATGCAATTAAGATGAAAAATTAAGGTGCTGATAACTCCAAGAGTAAGAACTATTCTGTGGGGGAGAAAGCTGAGCAAAATGTTCAAAGAGAAACTTCTAGTGATCATTCTCCACACTTCAGGAACACCACATTGAGCAACTGTCTATTCAAAAAAGCACCTTTATAAGTTCCAAAAACCAGGTGAGAAATCACAGTACCTGGTTTTAATAGTATATCAAGGAAAGAAGCACTGCAGAGGACAGAAAAGACAGTCTTGAATTGATATCATTTTTCATGTGGAGTTGAATTTAATTTGATAGTATTTTGTTGAGGATTTTTACATTTATGTTCATCAGTGATTGCATCTACTATTTTAAGTGATACAAATGGTTACGGATTATGTTCTTAATTACACAGCTTTATTTGGTTTTGAATGTTTGCATCAATCTTTAATTGTTACCAGAAATCCAATAACTTCAATAAATGATACGACACACAATTTGTGACTTTCCCTCTCTAAACACTTTAGTAACACACATCTTATGATTCTAAGTAGTAACCTTGTCTTAAAGTATTTACTTGCCTTCTTATTTCTCAAAAACAAGCCAGAAACAACTGCCTGTAGCATAATTCAATTAACCAAAATGCAGAAATAATCAGCCTTATTCCCAGCAAAAGTGAACCTTTATGGAACCCTGCCTTGAAAATATCTGACTGTAATCTATACAACCAAGACCTGCATATTATGAGCAGTGAAGATCTATGAGATTAGGGGGAATATGCTTTTCAACTGTCTTGTGTTTAAAGCTGCATGTAAATTTAGTACATTTATCTGAAAACTTAATCAAAAGATATAAGAAATATAACTTGGAGAATATTTGGAATATTAGAAAACATGCAGACACAGATTTTTAGCTTTCTTTCTATACTCAAATATGGTCTACTAATATGACGATGTCAACATAATTAGAAGTATTGCCAGTAAATAATTGTTAAAGTGCACACGTTATAAAACATTGAAGATTGCTTTTCTGTGTGATATTTTTTGCCTAACTAATTCCATGCCAAGGATTACTATAAGCACAAATATAATTAACATATAAGTACCTCACGCACCCTGACAATGTGTGCTACAGATAACCAGCAATACTGACTCTTAACACTTGTGATCTCACTAAAACCAAGTGGAAAGCTAACTTTATACAGTAAACCTATATGTACTATCATAAAGCTTCATTAAATCCAAACTGCATTTGCATCATTGTTTTTGCTGTTTTCCCGTCTACTACATTGATAACACACATAGACTATCCCAAAACGTGCTACATTGGATGACAGTTTATTGAAAATGATTTTAATATATTTTGTTCAGAAGAATTATCTTTTTGTTAGACTAGCCAATGATGATTAATATTTAGAACTAAATGCTTACAGCTAGACAAAAATGTGAAAAGAAAAAATATTAAAAGAGAATCAAACTCAATGCATTTCTGGAAGAATATAGTTGCTCTACCTGACATTAGTGAAATTTTATCTCCTTTAGTAGTACATACTTCAGAAATGCTGTGGAACAAACATGAATGACTGAAACACATATGCACCCCTCATTCGATGTGTTAAAGAATAAGTCTCAACAAGGAAGTTTTAGCAAACCTTATACCTCAAGAAACTAGAAACAAGAGCAATCCAAACCCAAAATAAGGAGAAGGGAAGAAATAATAAATATCAGAGCAGAAATAAACAATACGGAGACTATGACATATCAATAAAACAGAGAGCTTTTTTTTTTTTTAAAAAAAGAAAGAAACAAAATCAACAAGACTGTATCTAGACTAAGAAAAAAAGAAAACTCAAAATCTTGGAGCGATGAAGAAGACATTATAACTGATACCACAGAAATACAAAGAATCATAAAATACCACAATGAACAATTAAATGCTAATAAGTTGGAAATCTTAGAAGAAATAGATAAAGTCCTGGACACATACAACTTACTGACAATAATCATGAAGCAATAGGAATCCTGAACAGACGAGTAACAGGTAACAGAATCAGGCAGTAATACAATGTCCCTCATCAAAGAAAATCCTAATGGTTTCACTGCCAAATTCTACCAAACATTTGAAAGAATTAATACCAATTCAAGTCAAATTATTTCAAAAATAATTGAAGAGATGGGACTTCCAAGCTCATTCTATGAGGCCAGAACTGGATACTAAAACCAGACAAGGACATACACACACAAAATCACAGGCTGATATCCCTAATGCACATCAATGCAAAAATCTCAACAAAATATTAGTACACTAATTCAGTAACATTAAAACAATCATTCACCATAATCAAGTGGGATTCATCCTGAGAATGCAAGGATAGTTCAACATCAGCAAACCAATAAACACAATACATCACATTAACATAATCAAGGACAAAATTCATATGATCATTAAAATAGATGTTGAAAAAGCATTCAGTAAAATTCAACTTTTTTATGATAAAAACCCTCAACAAACTGGGTATAGAAGAAACATACCTCAATGTAGTAAATGACATATGTGACTAACATATAACAGCTAACATCATAGGGGATGAGGAAAAGTTGAAAGCTTTTCCTCCAAGGTCTGAAACAAGACAAGGATGCCCACTTTCACCACTTTTATGCAACATAGTATTGAAAATTCTAGCCAAAGCAATTAGGCAAAAGAAAGGAAGGACACCTAAATAGAAGAGTTGTCCCTGTTTGCAATTGAAATGATAAATATGTATATATATAAACACATATATGCATATTTATACTATATATTAGTATAATGACCATTAGTGTAATGACCCATAATACATATGGTTAGTCTAATGAAAACAATAAAAAGTTTTTTTATATCATAGTCTAATGAAAATAAGAATTCTGAACAAAAGATATTAAAATGTTTTCCAAATACACTGTCATCCAAAGTTGCATGCTTTGGAATACTCTATTTATATTATGAATACAGTAGACCAGAAATACATATATATATATAGGTCATTACGCTAATGATCATTTACTAATATATATTATAAATATATATAATGATATATATAAGACTTTGTGGAGTCTTGAGGATTTTTTATATATATATATACACACTTAAGTTTATATGATTATATCTGGAATCTTTAGGGTTATAATACATATATATATGGTTATATTCATAGATTAACCCTAAAATATATATGTATATATAACATTTATGTATATATAACATATGTATTTAAGGTTATATTTATATGTTTAAAGTTATATATAAATATAACCTTAAATACATATGTGTGTATATTTAGGGTTATATTTGATATATATGTAATTTATATATAATATAAAATCCTAAAAATTTCATGAAAAACTGTTAGAACTAATAATTAGTAACATTGTATACAAACTCAAATTATAAAAATCATTAGTGTTTCTATATGCCAATAATGAACTATATAACAAAGAAATCAAGAATGTGTCTATTTATTATAACTACAAAGAGATACTTAAGAATAAACTTAAGAAAGGAGGTGAAAGAGCTCTACAATTAAAACTATAACACTAATGAAAGAAATTAAGGAGAACACAAATAAGTGGAAATATATCTTGTGTTAGTGTACTGGACAAATTGTTAAAATATCTTTATTACCCAAAGCAATCTGTGGATTTTATGCAATCTGTATTAAAATGCCAATGACATTCTTCACAGATTTTTTTTAAGTCTTAAAATTCATATAGAAATAGAAAAGACCCTGGATAGCCAAAGCGATCTTGAATATAAAGGACAAACTTGAGGCATCTCAACACCTGACTTCAAAATACACTACAAAGCTACAGTACCAAAACAGCATGGTACTGGAATAAAAATAGACACATAGATCAATGAAACAGAACAGAGAACACAGAAAAAAACCTATGCATTCACAGCTTACTAATTTTTGACAAAGCGTCGTGTAGACACTCTGGGGGCGAAAAGGCAGTCTTTTCCATAAATGGTTCTGGGAAAACATGGATATCCATATGCACAAGCATGAAACTTACCATATAAAAATATCAAATCCAAATGGATTAAAGACTTATGTGTAAAATGTGAAACTATGAAACTATTGTAAAAACATAGAGGAAACCCATTATGAAATTGGACTGAGCAAAAACATTTTTGAGTAAGACCTTAAAAGCACAGGCAACAAAAGCAAAAATAAACAAATGGGATTGCATCAAATTAAAAAATTAAATATAAGACTTCCTTATGACTCAGCAATTCCATCACTGGTATATGACCAAAGGGAATGAATTTAATATGTTGAAGAGATATCTGTACTTCCATATTTATTGCAGTGATATTCACAGTAGCTAAGCTATGAAATCAGCATACATGTACAACTACAAATAAATTGATAAAGGAATGTGGTATATGCATACAATGAATACTTTCAACCATAAAATAGAATGAAACCTTGTCATTTGTGACAACATAGATGAACCTGGAGGACATAATGTCAAGTGAAATAATCCAGGCACAAAAATACAAGTACACATTATTTCACTCATATATGGAATCTAAAAATGTTGATTTCAGAGAATTTGACAGTAGAAACTGATTACCTGAGGATAGGGAAGGCAAGGAGGATGGGGTACTCAGAGAGGCTGGTCAGTGGGTACAGAGTCACAGTTAGAAAGGAAGAATAAATTGTGTTCTTTTATCATACAGTAAGGTGACAACAGCAAATACCAGTGTAGTGTATATTTCAAGATAGCTAGAAGAACAAATTTTGAATGTTGTCACGACAAAGAAACGGCAAGTTTAAAATGATGGATATAGTAATTTACCTAAATTGATCATTATACTCTATATACATGCATTGAAACACCACATTGTACTTCATAAATATGTATAATTTTTATGTGTCAATTATAAAAAAATTAAAAAGTGATTTCATTAAACCCTCAATCATAACTCTCAAATAGTATTTACATATGTGTAATATCCACAAGAGTTAAACCATCACATCAGGAAATTATGCTGTAATCAAATTAATCCATCTAAATAAACAACTTTCTGAGTTCTAGTTTGTGTTTTACATCATTCCAGAAGGCATTGAGCAGGAAGAGAAAGGAATAAACACATTTTAAAAGAAAGAATTCTTTAATACATCTTGATATTTAATAACTTTCAATCTGATGAGACCAGTTTTAGTGCGGACTTTCACCTTTTGGCAACGGCCAACTAAAATAAAAAGTATTTAAACCAACTCTGCTGTTAACAGTACTTATAAAGCCATCATTTGAGGTTTGACTTTGTCCTAATTATTATGGAGAAGATCAGGTGATAAACGTTTTGTTTTTGCATACAAATTCACCAAAACAAAGTTTCACATGGGGGCAAAAATACTCCACCATTATGTTTTATAAAGATATCAGTAAATGCAATCAAAATAGATTTCAAGCAGGTTTACATTTTAAAATATTTCATTTGTTTTTGCAAACTTTAGGCTACCAGAACCCTCTCCCTTTCTGACAATTGAAGAATTTGTTTTGAGAATATCATTTCATGGGGGAAATAATACCTTAGAAAGTATTGAACAAAGTCCAGAGCATTCATCCATTGCAAAACATAGCCTAAATCTGTCCACCTGGGTATATTCTTTATTCCCATTCACCACTCCATTCTTTTCCTCATGTCCTGCAGGGAGATTTAAAGGAATCCTAACAAGTATTAAATCTCAAACAGCACATTCTCTGAAAGAACTGCTGCACTCAGTGGACTTGTAAAAGTCAGTGAAGTAATGTAATTTGGCATCTCTAATTAAAGAGTAAATTAAATGAAAAATTATTAAAATGATAAAAGCAAACATGAAAGTCTACTTTTGAGGAAATATTCCAAACTGTGAAGTACGTGAAAAATAGATCAAACTTTTAAATGGATGAGGGCAAAACACTTAGAATTTTTATTTCTTCAAAATTTTTATCCAAATTGGCTCTTGTGTAGGAGCAATTTATGTTGTTTTCAAACTTATAACATCTTCAATTACACAACAGAAATTTATTCCTGCACTTCAGCTATTTTTCAGTGATGTTCAAGGAACTAGAGGAAGTATACATGGATCGTACCATATTTAAAAGAATACAAGATAATCAAAATGAAGTATCATTTGGATATTGCCATGAAATGAAGTGTTGTTAGAAGTGAATGTTATAATAAATAAATGTTATTTTCTATTTTGATAAACATTTTAAAACTGCAGTGCTTTATCTCTGCAATAAATAGATTATGGAACACTGTACATTTTTAAGTATTAGTGATGTCATTATAAACATGTTTTTATTGCTTGTGCTGCAATGAAGAGATGTCCAAAGGAGTGATTAAGCTTTAAGAACATTTTGCCACTACAATTTTTAAATCTGTTTGTATAATCATTCCCTATTTTTTTTGCATTTGTACAATTCACAATCTTTTCTCATTGCTACATGTTTAACTGGTACTTCCTTTTATAATCCTCTCATCCATTAGCACGTTTTTAATATACCACTTCTAATTTTCTGTAAGCTGGAAAAGGTGTTACTAAACAAATGGTCAAATAAAAAATATATGTTGATTAAAAACAAAAGCTGCCTATAAACAAAGTAGGTATTAGAACTTGATGTGCATGCCATTTTTCTTGACCCTTCTGATATCTGTTTCTCATTTATGTTTCCCAACAATATTTCCTATACTTGAAAATATTCTATATATAAAATTTAATTTTACTCAATAATTACTTAAGTCAAACTCTGTTTTTTGCAAAACATTTTTAGGCCCTGTGAGTGATGGAAATGTGACAAAAGCAATCTCACCAAGAGTTTATGATAAGGATGTTATATAGGCTTTCTTTATAATAGAACATTGATTACACTATTATAATATGTAATGTCTTCTCTCAGAAGGTCACAATCTAAAGATGGAAATGTCTTATCAACAACAGAAAAATATTACAATAAACATAAAAATGCATTAATATGAGAAAGAGAGAGAAGATATGCAAGAGAGGAGATATGCAAGTAGGAATTCAAGCTATTAGCCATTTTAAAATTGAAAATAAAAAGTGTGAATATTTGTACTTACGAATATGAGTGAGAAGTTTATAAAAACTCTAATCAATGTACAATTGAATATTTTTAGATTTGTGTATTTCATCTCTAAAGACTAAAACTTGGCCACCACTCTTTTACAAACAGACTATTTTAAACTCTTTTTTTCTTAGGAAAATGAATTCATTCATATTTATGTATATTTATAATTATTTTATCTAACAATATTTTCTATTACACATTTCTTATTTTCTATTTAACTCTTTTCTCATTTTGTTCAATTGATCAAGTTTCTTTTTATTACTCACATTCCCACTAATTTGGAAATTTCATCATGTACCCCCATTTGTCTATTACTATCAGTCTATCTTTAAAGGGATATTAGATCTATATTTATCTACTATGATATCAAAATTAAAGAACAAATGTTCCTTCATATTAGTCTTTTTATCTGTTTTCCCATCTCTTCATTAGCAAAATAAACCTACTAATTTAATTTTCCAATGATGTTTAATTACAAAAACTAGAATATTTGTTATAAGCTATTGTTTCTTCTCTTGTGTATAATCTTTATTTAATACATTTTTATCAGTTTCTAGTTGTATCATCATTATTATATTCATATATTAATCTATTATTAAAACATTACTCACCATTATTTATTATAATCTTTTTCCCTTATCATGGAAATTTGTTCCAACCTATTTTAAATTTAAACAGAGTAGTTTCCTAAACAATTTCCTCATACAGGTTACTCTGAATCCTTCTATTGTAAAACATATATTTAGTCTTTACATAGGACTAATCTAAGTGTAGAATACTTGGATGGCATTATTTTTCTTCATTAAAGTCTATCAGTTTTGTTCTTTTTGATATTAGTGTGGCAGATGATAAATTAAAACACTGACTTTATGTCCTTCATTAAAATATTTTTTCTGTCTAAAAGGGATATGTATTATTTATAATTAGGTTCAGCTTCAAGGTGACTAATACTAAAAAATGGTAGCTTAAACCAGGTAGAAGTTCATTTTTCCCTCATGTAAAAAAGGCCAGAGATGAAGAATTTAGTATTACTTTGGGGAATCCATATAATTGTCAGACTGGAGGCCCTTTATGTATGTCTCCTAGGACACAGATCTTGTCTGCATAGTCTGGTATGTCTGCTTGAGTCCCAATTAACACACTTCCATTCCAAGCAACAAATGGAAAAAGGAGAAGGAAATGAAACTTTTAAAACAATTATTTTTATTAAGGTATAAATTTCATATGATAAAATGCAACTATTATTTTTAGGTCAGTGAATTTTGACATGTGTATATATTTGTGTTACGATAACCAAAATGAAGATTTAGAACATTTCCATTATTCCCAAAAAGTTTTCTTATGTCTCAATCACTTTAATCCCTCAGTTCTAAAGAAATACTGATCTGTTTTCTATTCGTGTAGATTAGTATTGCCTTTTTTGAAGTTTCACACAAATGGAATCATACAGTATCTAATCTTTTGTGTCTGGTTTCTTTCTTACATAATGTTTTTGAGACTCATCAGTGATTTTGTGTGTCTTGGTAGTGTCCCTTTTTATTGCTGCATAGCATTTATGAGTTGTACCATATAAAATTCCCAGTAATGTTTCTTTGCCTGGTCTTGTGACTTATCACTCTATACATGTGAAGTTTAGTATTCAACCAAATATTCCAGGAGATCACCCGTATAGATTTCTAAAGTCCTTTTTATACATACCTCACTTCTCTCCTGAACTATGCCCTACAAATTCCAGATGCCCAGCAATCTCTATTTCTTCAGCTCAGTGACATAGCTGGTCTCCAAATTTTCCCATCTTCTCCAATATCTAGAATATGTTCACCAATATCTAGATATGTTCACCAATATCTAGAAATATTCAGATAGAAAACGGGAGCCACTATTGGGATTTGCCTCATTTGCTTTCCCTCTCTTTGGGGGTCATAATTATTTTGTAAAATGTCCAAAAGGAGGCACATATTTAACTCCGTTTTATAGTTGTTTACATGGAGAGAGCTAGTCTGTTTTGAGTTATTCCATATTGACTAGAAGCGAAGAGAGAGACCCTTGACATTTAAGTAGACTTTCCAGAAGTTCCACTCAATATGTCTGCTTATATCTAATTGGTCAGAACTTAAATTCATGACTACACTTACAAAAGAAACTGGGATGTATAGTAATATATGTACTTGATAATGTAATCAGCTGGAATAGAGTTCTATTATAAAAGAAGTAGAAAGAGTGGGAATTGGAGGACAACCAGTAGTTGTATAAAAATTATAAGATTTTTCTCTTTGATTTAGATCAAATATACAGAACATTTCCAGGAAAAAAAGGATAAACCGTTCGGGAAAATGGAAAGACAAAAACCACATTACAGGCAATCAAAATTGTGACGCACAAATAAAAGAAAGCTCAATTTCTCTAGCAATTAAGAAAATTAAAATCAAAACCACAACCATATGAGAGAAAACATTAAAAAGGCTGGCAATAAAATGTTGCAAAGAATATGAAGCAATGTAAATTAACTGAGAGTTGAAGTTTAAATTAGTACAATTACTTTAAAATGCAATTTATAAATATCTAGCATAGATGGAAATACATCTAATATCTATTCTAGCCATTCCATTCTTAGGCATTCACCTTAAAGAAATTCTTCCACAGAAATACAAGGAAATTTATATGAGGATGTTAAGCAATAGCGTTTGTAATACCAAAAAAAAAAAAAAAAAGTAAATAAGTGAGCACAAAATGTCTAAACAAAATGTAAACAACAATTATGTGTCATGCAAGAGAACACTTCATAGCAGAGGAAATTAACTAAAAGGAGCTTTCATTGAACAGATTTTCTGCTGACTCATGTTAGTGTGTGTGGATCCTCTTAATATGGATGTCTGTTTGTGTTTCTTGGCAAGAGTTGGACTGAAACATTGGAGAAAGTAGGACAAGAACATCTTCCCCAGAGGTGTAAGGGTGCTTAGCAAGTCATGTTGAGGAGACACCCTTCTCAGGTGCAAGACATACAGGTTGTTTTTAGTCGGGTGCTATAATTACCCTTGAGAGCTTTTTTACTCTAACAGCTGGCCTCCACAAATCTACAGGAGTATTGCCCCACTCATGTTCCAAAACTATTTTTACACAGACCAGCTGATTCCCCCTTGTTACATATAATGGATTTGTCTATAAGCTTTGCCTCAGATTCCACTAGAAGTAGAAGACTTTTTTCCCAAATATCTTTTTTTTTTTTTCTAGCTTCTACTAAGGCACTGAACAAAGAGATTTCTATTTTAAAGATCTCGGCTACAGTATATGCAAGCTTTCCATCAGGATCCAACAACCAGAAGCAGTAAGTGACAGGGTATCATGCTGTTGTTGAGGCTGTTTAATTTACAATTCCCAATTTGCTTTCTCATCTAGAAACGGTACCAAATGCAAATCATTAAAGTATTACAAGACACTGGGAATAACATTTAGAGTTTTACCAAATATTAGGAGAAATTCTTATTTTGAAAATATTGATAGTACTAAAGATGCAGGCCCTCGTAAGTACCTGTTATGCTGACAACATTTCTGCATTTTATTGCTATGTATTCTGAGCCACATCCATTGCCAATGACATCAAAGCCCCTCCTTTGCTAATGTAATTACTCAGGTAGTAAATACAATATACCACCTGTGTAACACAATAATTGTCTAGTGATTGCAGCTTTTTCAATTTTAATCCACCGTGCTCCCTCACTGGAAAGTTAGATTTAGTGTTAAGAATAGAAATCTATTTTCACTATGAAAAGAGTATATTACCTGAATCACTCCATTCTTTCACATGCTCAATATAGATTTAAACAAAACAAATAAAAGCAAAACCTCTGAATGTATGAATAACCTTCCAAAAACATCCAAAAATAGATAGCAAGGTGTTGTACTACCAACTCATCAAAGTCACCCACAGAGAAAACAATCGAAAAACTGTTTTTTCCATTACTGAACAGAATTGGAGTTAAAAAAAAATAAAGCCAAAACATTTTTTGAAAAGGAACATCCACTGGCATTAGAAACTCTGAATCTACTCTTGAAATTGCAAATCAAGCAAGTGAAAATAATAATCCAGATGAACTGACAATAAAAAAATAGGCATTATATCTGTTTTTAACATTGACAACACCCAACATTCCAAAATTTCTGCATAATTTGTATCACAAATGTGCTAAAAAGTTATTTAAAATAATAATGCCTTATACATAGAAAAAAATCGGTTTCTGAAAAGACAGTGCTTCATTATGCACCATACCTGGAACAATACTTGAGTTCAGTAAAGCCAGAATACTGCATTCTGAACAGCTTACGTTTCTGTTTCTTTTTGATGATCTCTGAATAGCTATTACATAAACTTTCACTTTTTAAATGTGCAATTATTACAAAACAGTAATATATATTAATATAAGAGAGGTATTCTTTAATGCAATGGATTCCAGATTGACATTAGTATCACCTGAGGAAGTTTTACAAGCCCAATACCCATGTCATGCCTCATCAATTAAATCAAAATGTGTGGGAGGCAACACAGGTCTCAGTTTTTAAACATTCCCCAGGTGATTCAAATGTGCAGTAAGCTTTGGTGATCACTGCCATAATGTGTGTAATCACACAATAGTTTGAATAAATGCCATTTTACTTATTTTAGGTATGCATAGTACTCTAACGTAATTTTTCAAGAAATTCTGAATAAATTATTTCAAAAAATTCTGAATGGATTATCTTTTGTTGTTTATAGTCCAAATATCAGCATTTTTTCACTTTCCCAAGTTAGTCTAAGTTTTCAAAACTGGGTTTAAAACCCCTGCTTTAACTGGTAGCTAACTGTCTAATAATCCTTTGTAAGCCTACGGGAATAACAAGATACAACTAAATGACCAGACAAAACTAATTTGTAGTTTGCAGTATTATTTTCGCATAACTAGTATACTAGATTATTTTCAAATAGTTGTTTCTTCAGGATTGTTTCCTGAAATCACATTAGTATCATTAAAATACTTATATAACATCTTCTGTTGATAGACAAAAATGCATTTCAAATAAACATGAGAAATTATCACAATTTAAAAATAAAGTGAAGATTGCATTGTGACAGAGGACAGATATTTTTAATTGCTTACTGTGTTGTATTAGTCCATTTTCACACTGCTGTAAAGAACTACCCTAAGACTGGGTAATTTATAAAGGACAGAGGTCTAATTGACTCACAGTTCTGCATGGCTGGGATGGTCTCAGGAAACTTATAATCATGGAGGAAGGGGAAGCGGGCACATTCTTCACAAGGTGGCAGGAGCAAGCGAGAGTGAGTGAAGTTGGAAGAGCCCCTTACAAAACCATCAGATCTTGTGAGAACTCACTCACTATTACGAGAACAGCATAGGGGAAACCGCCCCATAATCCAATCACCTCCTATCAGGTCCTTCCCTTCACCTGTGGGGATTACAATTCAAGATGAGATTCAGGTGTGGACACAAAGCCAAACCATATCTTGTGTCTTTGACTATGCAACCACCTTTTACTGTCTGATGGGATTTAAAAGTTAATATTTAAATGGTAAGACAAATGTAAGGCCCACTAATCTCCTGAGCATGGAATTTGATGCGTATAAATCTGAAGTTAGTTAACACCGTAAGTTTCCAGCCCATGACTAAAAATTATCCTATGTGATTGATATTAGAATAGCGCAAAAAATAGGTGCTCTGTTTTCATACTGAAAGTCTGGGTATAACATCTAAAAATATCTATCTTTATTTCAAACCTATTTTCAATCAATGAATTTTGTCACATGAATATTTACAGATTAGTAATTTGAAATTATAGGTTTTCAAACAAACTAAAGTCCAAAATTAATCTGACAGCATGAGAGCACAACATTTGCTAGTAGCAAAGCTGGGTCAGAGACCCTGATTTTATGACATCCTACATGATAGTACCTTCATAGCCAAGACAAAGGAAGATCATAAATGTGGTACAAGCTGATGAAAAATCTTGCCTTTAAAACTATAAATAATAGCCTTATAATGCAAAAAGACCTGAAAATTAGTCAGGAGCCCACCTGAATACAGACAGAATGAATAAAAAAACCAGAAGTAAAACAAAAACAAAAACAAAACAAAACAAAAAATTACCGAATGATCCCTTTATAGTTGGGTTCCAAAAGATACGAACTTTGTACTCTTTAAGCGATATTAGGGAACTAATTTTATGGTTATTGTGCTTCTAGGGCCCAAATCAGAGTAGAAAGCATTCACTTCAAAGCAGGGATAATATGCAACCAGAACACATCTGGTTAAACATATTGGTTTTTTGTGTCAGCAATTGTTCTGATAAATCATGGCATTTTGAGGTCCAGTCAAGGAATCGAGGGTGATAGCTTTGTTCCCATGCCTTATCCATTTATTATATACTTTGTATATCACTCCTGCTAACAACACTATTAAAAAGACCACAGTTAAAAAAAATGCTCTATGAAGACAATTATTACATTAAATAAGAAACAGCCAAAAAAGACAAAAGGCTAATACCACTGAAGTTCTATTGTTTTTTTTTTTCCACCTGTGTTCTAATCTTTATCATTTCCTTCCTTCTGCTAGCTTTGTTTAGTTTATTTTTCTTTTGTAGTTTCTTTTTTTTTATTTTTTTATTTTTTATTATTATACTTTAAGTTCTAGGGTACATGTGCATAACGTGCAGGTTTGTTACATATGTATACTTGTGCCATGTTGGCGTGCTGCACCCATCAACTCATCAGCACCCATCAACTCGTTATTTACATCAGGTATAACTCCCAATGCAATCCCTCCGGCTCCCCTCCCATGATGACCCTGGTGTGTGATGTTCCCCTTCCTGAGTCAAGTGATCTCATTGTTCAGTTCCTACCTATGAGGTGAGAACATGCGGTGTTTGGTTTTCAGTTCTTGTGACGGTTTGCTAAGAATGATGGTTTCCAGCTGCATCCATGTGTCCCTACAAAGGACATAAACTCATCCTTTATGGCTGCATAGTATTCCATGGTGTATATGTGCCACATTTTCTTGAAAATCAGTCTGTACTGATGGACATTGCAGGTTGATTTAGTACTGTGAATAGTGCCGCCAATAAAACATAGGATTGCATGTGTGTCTTTTATAGCATGATTTGCCAATCCTTTGGTATAATACTGCAGTAATGGGATGGCTGGGTCATATGTGTTGCATCTGATTCTAGATCGTGAGGAATGCGCCATACTGTGTTTTTCCATAATGGTTGAACTGGTTCTGATCCCGCCAACAGTGTATGCGTGTTCCTATTTCTCCACATCCTCTCCGGCACCTGTTGTTTCCTGACTTTTTAATAAGCCATTCTAACTGTGGTGTGAGATGGTGTAGTTTTGATTTGCATTTCTCTGATGGCCAGTGATGATGAGCATTTTTTTCATGTGTCTGTTGGCTGTCTTCTTTTGAACTGTCTGTTCATATCCTTTGCCACTTTTGATAGGGTTGTTTGTTTTTCTTGTAAATTTGTTTATGCTTGGTCTTTGTAGGTTCTGGATATTAGCCTTTGTCAGATGAGTAGATTGCAAAATTTTCTCCCATTCTGTAAGGTTGTCTATTCATCTGATGGTAGCACTGTGCAGAAGCTCTTTAGTTTAATGAGATCCCATTTTATTTGTCAATTTTGGCTTTTGCTGCCATTGCTTTTGATACATTTTTAGACATGAAATCTTTGCCCATGCCTATGTCCTGAATGTGGTACTACCTAGGTTTTCCTCTAGGGTTTTTATGGTATTAGGTCTAACATTTAAGTCTCTAATCCATCTTGAATTAATTACACATTATAAGGGGTAAAGGAAGGAATCAGTTTCAGCTTTCTACTTATGGCTAGCCAATTTTTCCCAGCACCATTTATTAAATGGGGAATCCTTTTCCCCATTTCTTCATTTCTCTCGGGTTTGTAAAGATCAGATGGCTGTAGATGTGGTATTATTATTTCTGCCCGGACTCTGTTGTTCTGTTCCGATGATCTATATCTCTCTCTTTTTGGTACCAGTACCATGCTGTTTAGTTACTGTAGAGTTTGAAGTCAGGTAGCGTGATGCCTCAGCATTCCTTTTGACTTATTGCCCTGGAGATGTGGGCTCTTTTTTGGTTCCATATGAACTTTTAAAGCATTTTTCCAATTCTGTAGAGAAACTCGTGGCAACTTGATAGGATGGCATTGAATCTATAAATTACCTTGCGGGCGGTATGGCCATTTCACAATGATTCTTCTATCAGGCATGGTATGTTCTTCCATTTGTTTGTGTCCTCTCTTTTTATTTCAGTGAGCAGTGGTTTGTAGTTCTCCTTGAAGGGTCCGCTACACATCCCTTGTCAGTTGTAGTTCCTAGGTATTTTTATTCTCTTTGAAGCAATTGTGAGATGGAAGTTCATTCGGTTGGCTCTCTGTTTGTCTGTTACTGGTGTATAAGAATGCTTGTGATTTTTGTAATTTTTTGTATCCTGAGACTTTGCACAAATTGCTTATCAGCTGAAAGGAAATTTTGGGCTGAACAATGAGTTTTCTAAATATACAATCATGTCATCTGCAAGAGGACAATTGACTTCTTCTTCTTGCATGAATACCCTTGATTTCTTTCTCTTGCCTAGTACCCTAGCCAGAACTTCCAACACTATATGTTGAATAAGTGGTGAGAAGAGAATCCTATCTTGTGCCAGTTTTCAAGGGAATTTTTTCAGTTTTGCCCATTCAGTATGATATTGGCTGTGGGTCTGTCATAAATAGCTCTTATTATTTTTGGTGATTCCATCAATACGAGTTATTGGTGTTTTATGAAGGGCTGTTAGTTTTGTCAAAGGCCTTTTTCTGCATCTATTGATATAATCATGTGGTTCTTGTCTTTGGTTCTGTTTACATATATGCTGGATTATGTTTATTGATTCTGAATGTTGAACCAGCCTTGCATCCAGGGATGAAGCCCGCGATCATGGTGGATAAAGCTTTTGATGTGTTGCTGAATCGGTTTTGCCAGTATTATTTTATTGAGGATTTTTTACGAGTATTCATCAGGGATATTGGTCTAAAATTCTCTTGTTGTTGTTGTTGTGTCTCTGCCAGGCTTTGGTATCAGGATGATGTTGGCCTCGCATAAAATGAGTTAGGGAGGATTCCCTCTTTTTCTATTGATTACAGTTTCAGAAGGAAGATAGTACCAACTCCTCCTTGTACCTCTGGTAGAATTGAGCTGTGAATCCATCTGGTCCTGGACTTTTTTTGGTTGGTAGGCTATTAATTATTGCCTCAATTTCAGAGCCTGCTATTGGTCTATTCAGGGATTCAACTTCTTCCTGTTTTACTCTTGGGAGAGTGTAAGTGTCCAGGAAATTATCCATTTCTTCTAGATTTTCTAGTTTATTTGCGTAGAGGTGTTTATAGTATTCTCTGATGGTAGTTTGTATTTCTGTGGGGTCGGTGGTGATATCCCCTTTATCATTTTTTATTGCGTCTATTTGATTCTTCTCTCTTTTCTTCTTTATTATATCGCAAGAATTTGCTAGGCTCTATAGAAAGAAATTTGTGGTAGTAAAGTTAAAAGAAGTAGGCTTTGATACATGTGAATGTTTTAAGCAAAAAGGAAAAAGGAATTTCCAAGCTGTTTGCATCATTTTAATGATAAATGGTAATCTCATTTCAGTATACACAATGCTAGAATACATATAAGCTTTTTCTTATCAACATACAATGTTAGTGGCTTCTGAAGATTTATAAAACATAGTAAACTACTTTGACCCTGATAAATCACACTCACAAATGTATTACATAAACAGAACATTTATGTCCCTGGAATATATTTTTTATTACAAAGTTAGTTCCCTCTGTATATCACTTATAAATTCAGCTTAACTTTGTAGCTCTAAATATCTGATTGGTTATCTTACACAACAGATGGTTCATAGAATATTCATAAGGTCAATAAAACTTAAAATCATAATTTAGTATTGCTAAACCATATCCCAAGATAATTAGGAATAAATGGAAATCCTCTAATTTGACTTCTTTATATTATATGTCATAATATAATTATGTGGCATTAGTGTGGTGTTTAGGTAGGACACAGCAATATGCCAATTGCATTGATAGATATTTGCAGATGTTGAAGATTAAAGAAGCATCATTGTAGTCCAACTGATAATTTTTGAACTGTGGGGGTCTTGTGACACAATTTAATTTTTCACCTTTATTCTTTTATTTTTAAATCAGTCGGTATCTTAAAAGCATTAAGTAAAACACAAAATTCTTTGCTTTCAATACTTGGTAGAATTTAGAGTAATATGTTGTAAAAATGCGCCCTGTGAAACACTTCTTTAACATTCCGGTGACTGAAGGAGCCTCCAGGCATCTGGCCTTCTATTCACTGTTTATTAGATGGTTCATTCTTAACACAAACTTTTAGTTTTGAATCATGATCTAATGAGTTAAACCAAAATGAAAATGAAATGATTCCCTTGGTAAGAATGCTGTTGATAAATACAGACATAATGATGCTGAGTGGCAAGATTAAAGAAAGTTTGTTCCAGATCTGAATGAGAATTGTTAATTCTTGCTGGAACCACTCAGTGTTGGATTTTTCAAAAGCAAAAGTGGAATATTTCAGCAAATTTATGACAAATTTCATCTGTCAATCTAGCAAGATATTAGAGACAGATGATGTGATGGTGACAAATCATGCTCAGAATAAGGCATAATTTTTCCATTAGATTTTACTTATAGTGAGCTCTTCTTTCAGATGAAAATGTGTCACTTTTAAAACGAGAGAACCTAGACTGAACTATCTTGTTGGCAAGCTACAAAATGCATCTTTGTTGCCAATCTGAAATACAATAACTCAATAACTCAGAATTTCTCCAAGCGATGTACTGCCCAACTTTTCAAACATCACCACTCGCTTCAAGATCCATAGTAGCATTCCAAGCAAGGTCAAGGGACTCCATTTCCCCTGGAAGAAATGACACAAACAAAAGAGCAGATATATGAAAGTAAAAAGTACTTTCAGAAAATGAAGCCCAATTCAGTGTGTCCAAAATGTATAGTTCATGGTTGGAAATAAAAAATAGAAAGCAGTGTTTATGCAGATAGTCAAAGCCTTGTATGTGAGACTAAAGAATTTCACATTTATTTTCTGGGAAATATGTAGTCTCTGAAGGTTTTTGAATAGAATGGGAAAGCAACTCTCAACAAAGGAGGAGTTCTCTGGAAGATTAGATTGGCTTGTATGTGCAGGAAAGATGGAAGGAGAAATCTTATATTTTACTTTTGTCAAAGTTTTGGTAAAAGTTTAAAGTACTAACTAAAGATATAGCAAGAGCATTATCCCCAAATGAGAGAATATGGCTCATTTTTATTTGATCTTTCATATTTAGAATAGCTAGACATAAGAGCACCTTGGAAAAGTGATGAAATAAAAAGGCTATATCCTTCCTAGTAGCTAGTTTTGATTTAGTGTCAATGCAAGATTAATTCTAATATTGAACACAATTGCGTTTTTTTAAATTTGTGACTCTAACAGAACTTAACTGATCTGTTACTAAGGAAACCTGATATACATATACATATACATATATATATAAAACCAACAATATATAGAGACATTTCTAAATATGTCTTCTTCTTCCTTTTCCTGTGAACATTGTCATTTTTAGAAGAAATAGAAAACAAACAAATAAACATCTTTGACCTCTAAAAGTTGGTAAATAATTCGTATCTCTAGAAAACCAAAATTCACTTTCATCAATTTTGCATTCAAATTGTTTTTTTTAATTAAAAGAACCTTACGAATTTTCTAAAGAATAGTGAAGATGTTGAATACATCTAAAAGGTATGGGCTTCCTTTTCTAAGGGTGAGTAATATTCCTATGACCTCTAAGTAATTGATCAACTGAGAAGGGATCCTAAAAGGAAAAATACTACGGTAAGTCTGCAGCATGCAAATGTGGTGATGGTTTTATTTCAAATAAAACAAGTCCCCAAGATAAGTACATTCTCAGCAGTTAATGGCCTAGGCAATATGGTTTGGAATCTTAAGACTCCATATCAAGATCGACACATTCACTAACAAAAGTTTCCTTCTTGGTTAATTGATAGTTATTCTCTTACTGTTCCAACAACGTGTTGAGAGGATTGAATACATTGTTTAAAATAAAAGTAATATTTCAACTGTTACATGTTTCCCTATAAGCTAACATTATTCTATAAAAATCATTTTTAAGAAAATAAAATTATTACTAATATTAGTAATAGACATAACAATACATAAATCATAAGAGCTATTATGTATTGAATGTTCATCTTATGCCACTGTCAGCTAAGAAAACACATATTATTGTTTGTAATTCTCAAAGTAATCCTATCGGTTTGGTGTCATTATCCCCACCCATTTTAGAAATGAAGATTAGGAGGTTCACAGAGATCAAACAGCTTGCCCATGCCCATATATTTAGTCAGGAGCAGGAACTGGTTGCAGTCCCATGTCATTGTTTCCTTCTGCCGGGTGCAGCAGTTCTTCTGGTATATGACCTACAAAGAAACACAATGCTAATGATTATCTATTTATTATTTATTTTTATTTTTTATGTTTTTGAGATGGATTCTCACTCTGTCGCCCAGGTGGGAGTGCAGTGGTGCGATCTCGGCTCTCTGCAAGCTCAGCCTCCTGGGTTCATGCCATTCTCCTGCCTCAGCCTCCCAAGTAGCTAGGACTACAGGAGCCCGCTGTTTTTATTTTTAATTTAGAAGAAATATGATAAAATAATTATGTACATTATTAGAACAGTTGCTTACCAAATTCATGTCTGGCTCAAATATGGGGAGGAGAGCTAGAATGTCAGTGTTAGGATACTCACAGTTCCTGCCAGATTGTAACAATGGGTTTCCTTAAAAAGATGGAGCCCATCAGGATTGTGTTGCTCTCCTGATCTAGGTGCTATATGAAATCATGCAACCATGCAAATAGAGAATTGGAAAACACCATTTACTTATAAGTTGTGTTAACAGTAAATTCAATGTCAGAATTGTGTACGTCACTGGCTGAAGCCAGAAGTATGCTTCTTAAAAATCTGCCTCCCACTCAGAGGTTGTGGTGAGCCGAGATTGGGCCACTGCACTCCAGCCTGGGTGACAGAGTGAGACTCTGTCTCAAAAAAAAAAAAAAAAAAAAAAAAAGAGTGAAGCTTGAGAAAAGTACAAATACACACAGGCACCTTAAGATAGATGTAGATGGAAATTAAGTCTGATGAATTCAGCAATTGAAGAAAGGCTGTCACAACTCAAGACTATCAGAAAAAAAAAAAAAAAAAAAAAAAAAAAAACCAACTACCTCCCACTGCTTAAACCCAATACACTTTTCATTATGGCACTCCAGGCTCTTCATAATTTGACTACAATTACCTTTATAGCCTCATTGTCTTCCATATATCGCCAGCCATCCTAAGTTAACACCACCATTCCCCAATCCCAGAATACGCTGGGCCTTTTCATTGTATTTCCATTCCATTTGCTAGTGTCTCAGCTAAAAGATTTTTTTTTTCCTTCTCTACTTTAAAATACTCCTCAAGGCCAAACAAAAAAGCTAGCTCTCTCCGCTGTGATTAATGCATGTTATTTGTGCCTATCATTTATATCATTCTGCTTTTTAGAAATAATTTGCAATTTCCAAACTCTTATTTTCCTTCCCTCAGTGCCTCATATAGAACTTGCCACTTTTCAGACTGTAATAATATTTGTTGTACATAACCAAATGTTTTCCAGAACAAAGTGATGATTGCACTCTGGTAAGATCAGGTCATGCCTGTGTATGCTTTGGAGTAGCATATTTTAAATCAAAGGTTGACGTGAAACTCTTTTCCAAAGTAGGTAACCCAGAATGATCCAGGGACTCAGAAAAGTACAATTCGAAATATGTTGAAGGAGGTTGAAAGTTGTTAGGCTGAAAATAGAGACAGAATAATTTGTCTTGTTCTATCTAGTTTCTAGGGTGCTGAGAAATAATCAATGAATTGCAATTTCAAGGCGGTAAAGACAAAGAAGGATATTCTAAAATAGTGTCTAATAATGAAAGGATCATGCAACTACAGGTAGTTTCAGTGTATGTTGAAAAACCTAGAGAGAATGATTATTTTTAGAAGACATTTTTGAGAGAGTGTGGGAGAGGTGACTATCGACTGCTCAAAGATTTTTTGAAAGATGTTGCTTTACATCCTGCATGGCAAAATTTCAGTACCATTCTTTCCTCAAATGCTCAAGCATAATGTTTGGTTTCAAGCAAACCAAAGTCCTGCTAGCAGGTCTCCCACTTCACGATTGCATCCCAGGTCAACACTGAGGAATTGAAGAGACCAGGCTCCTCCCCACTGCAAAGGGCACAAACTCCCTGTCCTCCCAGTGCACAGGTAGGCATTGTTTCAGCAGGGAAAGGGCTGGCTTCATCTATGAGCAGCAGTCCGGTTTTTCACCCTTCAGTCTGTTTCAGGCTTGAAGCAGGGTTTTGCCGGGGACCGTTGGCTGTCTCCTGTCTCTATCATTCCTTGCTCTGAAGAAGTACATCTAACTGCCTTTAGAATAAAGGTAAGGATAAGGATGAAGACCGATTTTAACTGCTTCCTGCTGACAGGGGGCGCTGTTTTGGGAAAACAGCAGTCAGATCTACCTCAGGGGCCTATCTAAGGGTTCGCTGGAAAAGGGGCCATCGTCTGAGGCTCCGGTTGCATGACCCTTTGGAGCTTGATGGTGTGAAGCTGAGAAGAGACACACCAGGTTATTAGAAACGAATGTCTTAAAACAAAAAAAAGCGGCGGGGGGTGGGCAGGAGTTGGGGGAGGGTAAGGACAGCTAGAAAACCACAAGACCTTTTTCCAGTTTGCACCGGGAGAGGAAGGCCAAATGCCTGGCTGGCAAAGTCAAACTATTACCCTTTTGCCAACATGCCAGGTTTTTGGGTTCCCTCACCCCAGGCCCAATCCTAAGCCAACCAGTTTAAGGTTTGGAAAATTAACTTTTCCCAGTTTGAAGGATGCATCCAAGGGGAGTGTCCCATAGTACAGAGACACAATTACTTATCAGTGAACTTATCATAATTACTTATCAGACACAGTCACATTGGTGATATGGTTTGGCTATGTCCCCACCCAAATCTCATCTTGAATGGTAGCTCCCACAATTCCTACATGTTGTAGCAGGGACCCAGTGGGAAGTCATTGAATCATGGAGGCGGGTTTTTGGTGTTATTCTCGTGATAGTGAATATGTCTCATGAGATCTGATGGTTTTATAATGGGGAGTTTCCCTGCACAATTCTCTTCTCCTTCTGCTGCCATGTGAGATATGCCTTTTACCTTCTGCCATGATTGTGAGGCCTTCCCAGACACGTGGGACTGTGAGTCCATTAAACCTCTTTCTTTTTAAATTGCCCAGTCTTGAGTATGTCTTTATCAGCAGTGTGAAAACAGACTAATACAAGGGGACAGAGGGGGGAAAGGAACAAAAGAAGGCACTTTTTCAAAGGAATCCCAGGGGTTCAGGATGACCCAAAAGGGATACACACAGAAGATGATTGGCTACTCATCTAGAAAGAGGGGAGCGGGCATCCCTGGTTCCTTTCTCTTCCTAGCAAATACTCAAGGCATGTGAAAAAGAGAAAGTGAGGTGTTCCTCTTTTTTTCTTTCATCCTTGTATCCCTGAGTCCTAGCGACCACAATAGGATGCCACCCATGGGTGTCAAAGCTTTTACCCATGTTAACAAGGGAGCCTAGAGAGTGACAGTATCCATTCTTACCCTTGTATGCCCTATCTCTCCTGCTGTCAGTAGACACCCTGCTTCCCTAGACTGTAGACCCCATCTCCCTTGCTCCTCTAGACCCCATTTATGCTATGGATACTAATGAAATCTTTACCCATGAAACAGAAAACTTAACTTAATCAGCAGGAATCAGTCATGCTCATTTGTGCTGTGCCTTTTAACTTTAGTTTTCATCAGCCTCTGAATCACTCAGATCTAGTTATCTTTCCTAGGGCTTTGACTTGAAGCTTGGAATTAAGTTTGGGATAAAAATTTGTCTCAGGCAGGTTGCATGGACTCATCATAAACTGAATGCTAAGATGAAGCTGTGGAATTGAGTCCTCCTGCAACAAGGGAGAGAAAAGGATGTCTTGTGACATGCTGTAATAACTGGTGGCTATAGTTATGCTTGCTAAGATTTGGGTGTATAGGGCTTGGCTTTGATTAGCTTCCTGGTTTTACTTTCCCAAAAAGAAAACCTCCAGGTGATGGGCACCCTATTTATTCCTATCACCTGGCAGGATTTGCAGGATCATTGTTCAGAATTAGAATATCAATCCATATTTTTACATTACCCTTCCCTCTTGTTCTTTCTGAGCTGCAACTGGAGATTGCTGGCTGGTTCACAGGAACAAGCAGGGTTAGTCTAAAATGTAGGCAAAAACTTGAAAAAAACAAATGAGTCTAGAATTTAATGATGAATGTATTATAAGTTTTGAAACATAATTTTGCTCTCTCCAGTCCTCATTTTTGTTAAAAAAAAAATACACGGTAATAAGACTGAGTTGTTTGCAAAATAGACTTTATTCTCATACTTTGCTTGGTTATTTGCATAAAGCACAGCAAGAATAATTATTTCTACGTAGGTCTTTTGGATTGGCTTTGATGGAACTCTGTTCCACAAGGAAGTACCCTCAAATGCCTGTGAGTTCGGTAATCTTCTCTTAAGGTAGCAAGATAAACTTGAAGCTCCTGGGGACTTACTACAAGTCAGGAACCCTGTTTAGGAACTGCCTATGCAAGGGTATGAGGCCAGTTTTCCTAAGGGGCTTTTATGAGCTCTGCAAGTCAAGTTTGACTTCTTAAAGGGAAGTGTACCCTTCCAGTCAAAGCCTTGGTAAAACAACCAGCTTCTCTAATTGCATTGTGTTGTAAAAGTAAATGGATTCTTATTGCACTGATACAAACAACTACATTGCCATAAGTTAAGAATACTCACAACTAGTTTCCAAATTCTGGGGAAACCAGGCAGAGAGAAGAGAAATATACTCTAAATTTTTTCATAGGAATATACATTACTAAATTATTAAAGGCCATAAATAATTCAAAATAAGTTTCCTTGACTCTGAAAAACAAAACAAGGATCAGCAATATTCCAAGCAAGAGTCAAAAAGATGACTTCAGTTTTCTATGAGTTTAGTCCATTTAGTTAACTCTCGTTTTGCTTGATATTTGGGAACATTTAAGCTCTTCATAAGTCCTGTACATTTTTCTTTATTCCAATGTCACAATCTCCAAAGTTATCAGAAACCTGTATTTGAGAGCACTTGTCAGAGTTCTACAACTGATTATAAATTATATTTTGAAAAGGATCAAAACAAGACAATTGTCTGTAATGAACAAAAAGTCCAGAGTAGTTACAGTTAAAAATACAATTGCAAAAACTGTTTGGTTATCTCTATGGTTTACAATAACTTAATAACTTAACATAAAAGCCTTAATTATGATGGATAGCATATATTTTAGACATTAGAATTTTAGAGATTCCATATAATTTTGGAACATATATTAGTATTATTTACTAAAATATAACCTAAAGAAGATTGAACACCATTTTGGCAATCTCATGTATCCAAACACATCAAATAATCTTGTTTACCTCTCTTTTGGACACTCTGGGAGCCTTCTGTAGCATCCAAAAGCCAGGCATCAGGAAAGACAACTTCGAAACTTAAGTTTGATATTGGGAAGCCTGTCAAATGTTAGAGGTTTATAATACTTGATGTTATGAAATAGAATTCCAAATTACCATAAGTTTTTTATTTTGCCAAAATGATGACTCAGAAATTTTAAAAAGCAAAACCGTTTTATAACCCATTTAAAACCATAGTTTTAAAACCATTTATAAATTTTGCTAAAGAGCAGATTAGTGCCTGAAGAGTGCCTTGTTGTGCTTTCATTTCAATGCTCAATTGAGAGAAAAACCATGTAATACCCTTTTGAATTTAGTTAATATGTTCACACATGGAATTTTTGCAAGATTAATTTTTACAAACCTTCCACTATTTATTTAGACCTTCAGCTTTATCTTATTAAATTCAAAACAATCATTTAACCCTGGGCAAAAATTTACTTTTCGATGACACCTGCATTTTACCAATAATCTTTAAGGCTGCTTTTATTTCTCAAAGATTAAAGTCCAATGAACTAAAAGGTACCACAGCTTTTATCTTTCCTTTAACAACATTCAATTCAAGTAGTTATTTTTCTTTGGGCCAATTAATTATCTTTTTTTTTTTTTTTTTTTTTTTTTTTGAGGCAGAGTCTCACTCTGTCATCCAGGCTGGAGGGCAGTGGCATGATCTGAGCTCGCTGCAACCTCTGCCTCCTGAGTTCCAGTGAATCGCCTACTTCAGTCTTCTGAGTAGCTGGGATTACAGGTACTTACCACCATGCGTAGCTAATTTTTGTATTTTTAGTAGAGATGGGGTTTTTCCCTGTTGGCCAGGGTGGTCTTGAACTCCTGACCTCAGGAGATCTATCAACCTCAGCCCCCCAAAGTGCTGGGATTACAGATGTGAGCCACCACATCCGGCCTAGAGATCTTTTTTATAGACATCACACACAACACATATATAACTACACAGACAGGCAGAAGAAAACACAGCAGTCATAAGACTTTTCATTTGCCAATTTCTTAATTTGATTATTGGCCTCTCATGCATGCATTAAGAATGGGTAAGACAAAATGGAGAAAAAGAATTCAGTTGACTGAGAAAAAAAACTTCCAGGAAAACAAAATCTCAGAAGAGAAAAACATAAAGGCCTTTTAAATATACCTATAACTTGGATATCCACTTTTAGTTAAGCTGAGCACTCTTTAAGAAAATCCTTTTAAATTTGCTGTTACCCGACTTTAGCCACACCCAGTGGCCAATATTTCTGGCTTTTAAATCTTACTAAAAGTAACCTCACAAGTGAAACCAACAAGCCTCAATTAAGGTTATGATTTAACTACTAGTGTATGAGGTATTTTCTAAGGGGGTAAGCAGTTCTTACAAAATTTAGAACCTTTAAAAGTAACCCGGAGAAAGGAAGATTTAAGAAAAGGCTAGAAGTTGTTCACGGAGGAAAAGAAAATCAGCAAATGGCCCAAGTCACACAGATATCACCTCGAAAGTATTCATTCTCTAAGTCAGGATTGAACCCAGGTGCCATTGTAAAATGGTGAAGGCTAGAATAAAACATTGCCACGTGGCTACAGGTCATGCTCTCAAGGGCAGAACACAAGACAGTGGCCTGCAGCAGTTTGCTGCTGACCATACAGAAGGTCATATAAAGCACACCAGATTGGTTACAGCTTAAGAGAAACCTCACAAATCCTTTTTCTTAATTAAAACTTTACAGAGAATATAATCAGTGATCCTTATCATTCCTGGCCTAGTAAAATGTCTTCTAAAAAGAAAAAAGAAAAAAGCTCTTGCTTAAGAGTTCACTGCTGACAAGGTAGAGAGAAGGAAAAAAAAAAAAAGTTACAATGCAGGGTTGGAAAGATGCCTAGGGGAAGAAGGTCTTATTCTTATACAAATGGATTCCTTTCCGCCTGGCTCAGACCAAGTGAAAGTCTGGTCAGCCAGTTGCACAGGGCCTGGGCCCCCGAGGCTGCCTTGGGGCCTGGGCAGTGGCTGTTCTGCATGGCTGCAGGACACCACACACACATACAGCAGGCGGGACACCACACACACATACAGCAGACACAGGCATGTGCCCCCACCAGGAAAGAAGTGGGGCAGGGAGTTGCCGCTGTCTCAGCTGTCCTGCACACATGCCTGTGGCCATCGGGGTGTGTGTTGACCACCTTCCATATTTTAAAAGAATAGATAGATGCCATTACTGTCCCCCCAGAAGAGAAGAAAAATGCTGTATGACCAAAGGCTCAAAAATGAGAGTGAGAGGTTTGGGGTCCACATTTCATGCACCCTTTCCAAGGCCCCACATTGGGCAACAAAAATGTCGTGCAGAAAAACAGGTTGTTGTCACACGACCAGGAAAATTTAGGCAAATCGATGCATGTAGGGTGACTTGGGTAGGGTTTATTGGGTAAAAAGGAAGAAAGGAAAGAGGAACTCAGCAAAGCTAGAGACAGTTCTGCTAGTAGGTCTTCCACCTGACAGATCGAATCCCAGGTCACTATCCAGGAAACGAAGAGGCCAGGCTCCTCACCCCTGCAAATGGCACAAACTTCCTCAGTTTTCCTTCCATCCTCCCAGTATGCAGTATTCAGAGACAATCAGCTGGCAAAGGGTGGGTTTCATCTAGGACCAGCAGTCCAATTTTTCAGGCTTCAGGCTGTTTTAGGCTTAAAGGCAGAGTTTTGCCAGGGACACTTGGCTATCTCCTGTCTCTATCAATAATATTTACTTATATACTCATAACCACAAATTTAAATAAAGTATCCACTGATTTCAGCCTGAATATAAGGCACCTTATAGTGAGCAAGTAAGACAAGGTAGAGAAAAACATTTCTTCTGCCTTCATCACAATAATTAATAAAGTGGAGATAATTCCAGGCTTAGAAAATTTCATGAGTTAAATAAAAAGTAATGGCAAACTTTTTTATATTCTTGCTTTGTAAGGTTTTAAAGGCTTCGCTATAATCATTGAAAATTAAAAATAAATTCAGGTAGGAAATTCAGGACAGGCCACACAAAAACTTCAGGTAAGTCTATTTTATACAATTTGAATCACACATACCATCAGTTAGGATTCTAAACAGAAACCCAAAGCTTAAATCAGCAGTTAAGATTCTAACATATTACATTTGTGATTATTGATACATTTTAACATTTCTGCATATAAATATATATAATTTTTTTTTTTTTTTTTTGAGACAGAGTCTCTCTCTGTCACCAGGCTAGAGTGCAGTGGCATGGTCTTGGCTCACTCCTGGGTTCAAGTGATTCTCCTGCCTCAGCCTCCCGAGTACCTGGGACTACAGGTGCTGGCCACCATGCCCAGCTAATTTATATATTTTTAGTAGAGATGGGGCTTCACCATGTTGGCCAGGATGGTCTCGATCTCTTGACCTAGTGATCATCCCCCCTTGACCTCCCAAAGTGCTGAGATTACAGGCGTGAGCCACCACACCCAGCCTCTGCATATATTTTTAATCTCTGTGGTGAAGTTTTATAATCCATTTCCCAAGTTTCTTAGGAAAAAGCTACTATTAAGCAAAATGCAATTATATATAATCAGTAAGTGTGTGATCTCCAGATTTGTTTAAAGAAATTTAATGAAATTTATAAAAGTTCATAAAATTGAACTTGACAAACATCTGTTTTTAATCTTTTTTGGTATTTAATATAGGTAATTTTAATTTAAACTATAAAGAATGTCCATCACTGGTTTCATGGGCCTACATACCATCCTGATACAAATACAGAAAAGTGCAAACAGTAAGTTCTTTAAACTGATAGCTGTACTTGTTTCCATTAAATAAAAGTGAGACTATTTATAAATATGCCTAAATTATTATATCATGCATCTTTTAAATTTTTTGTATTAAAATTCATTTCAGAAGCATGCATAAAATATTTAACACCATTGAGTGAATAGTTTTTTCTTGTAGAATGTAAAGATGTTAATTTAATTTAATTAGAGACTTGGTATACATAAATCACATTATTAGTTATTAAAAGACTAACTGTTTTGTATAACACAAAGCTTAATTAAAAAAAAATTGATTGAAATACATTATATGCAGAATTTGAGGCAAAAAGACACAACTTCTTAAGAACTTAAGAACTTCCCAGTTCTTAATTGCTTTGTAAAAATTACATAATTCAATTCAATGATCTTTAAAGTGCCTTTTGAGAATTAATGAAATTAATGATTTTTGAGCTTTCATATGAGGTCAAACCCTTTACTAAGTAACTTAACATGTCTGAGTCAGTTCATAACTATTATTTAAGGAAAATTCAATTACACAATAAATATAACTTACTTGTAACTGTGCACACAAAAGAGGAGCCAGACCACTCATCACTGTTTTTGACTCCTCACAGAAATGACCACTATTATATCATACTGTTTCAGTTTTGGAATTCTTGACAAATCTGATGAGGTAGAGGGGGTATGAAGACAAAGAAAAAGAAATAAATTATTTCAGGGATAGGAGTGAAGGTTTATCAGGTACTATTAAAAGTAGACTATGTTTTTCTTCTACTTTTTCATCCACAAATTTCCTCTAATAGTTCAGATTATAATAAATTAAGTATTTTTCCTTTCCTTTCCTCTTTATTCTCCTTTATCACACCTTTGTCATCACATGCTGATTATGTTGCTTTAGTTACAATTTTTTTAAAAAAAACTTTGGATAAGAATCAGAGTTATAAGTTTGATGCTTACTAGATATAAATAAAAACTACATTCTAGTGCCTTACTCTCTGGAGTTTGTAAATTTTGGACGAGTGATAAATCACATTTCTAATAGCATACAATTAGTATATGTAAGTATATACAATCTATTAAATCAGAAACAGAAGTATCTAACTGTATCTTGTGATTATTCATAAGACAGTCAAAAGAAACCCTTTACTGAGATTTAGTGCATATTCAAGGAGTCACTGTCTATTTAGATCAGTGGTGATAAGTAGCCATTTTAAATGTACAACAATAAAAATTTAAAACTAATCTTCTCCGTCCACCCACACCCTCATAAACCATAGTGGAATTAGGTATTTACGTAATTTCTGGACTGCCACACTATATTATGTGCATTCAAAATAGACTTATGTACCAAGAACTTTAGGGGACTGAACATAATTGCTCTATTTAGAAGGTAGAATGCAGTTTAGGTCTTCTGTTCATAATGCATTAGGATTGTACACAACTACTATAATTTAAAGTCATTATTGAAATCTTCATAGCATGAGATAACTCCTTTTGCATCTTTGAGTGCCTTGGTATAAAGCTGCTTATGTCCAAGAACTATTCCACAATGGCCTAGTTATTCAAATAATGTGTAGCACAGTAAAAATGTTCCATTGTTATTGAACACTTAGTAACTAAATGATCAATTGTGGTATATATTAGACTTGAGAACAGCTGAGTAGGACCTTAAAACTTAATAACTTAATAAAGAGACATAAAATAAACCTAATATAGTGATAGTTCATTGTGCATCATAACAGCTTATGCTTTTAATGAAATAACTTCATTATTACACAAAGCATGTTACCAAATTTCTTAATAACAGTTTACAAAATTTCTTGAAAAATCTTTTTAGTAATAGCTAGTGGAAGCTCTCTCTGAAGCCACCCAATTAACATTTTCCATCCCGGTGCATGTGCTTTGAAAGGTTTATCAATTACACAATGAGTAAATGACCTCTACTCTAAATAACATTTAGTACTTATGTAGACCAGGCCACAGAATAATTCAGTTAATACTATTTTATCCGATTTTAATCATACATTCTCTCAGTTAGAGTTCTAACCTGAAGTAGACGGTACACTCACACTAGGATAGTTTAAGAATATTTGCCAAGGAATTATTTACAAATATGTGAACTTTGTAAAACACAAGAAGCACAGTAACCCAGTGCAATGTCACCATGCTCTTACCACTCTTAGGCCAACGGGGAAAGGCAAGGGTGGAGCTTCTCAGACCCTGAAGAAGACAGCCACAGAAACTAAGCAGCCTTGGGAGATGCAGTGGCCATCAGTGGAGGGGCACATTCAGCTCAATGCCAGTGCTTAGGCAGGATGCCAAGGCAAACATAACCTCATCCTCCTCTTGCTTTCAATCTCCTGCCGGCCTTCCAGATCTCAGCAGAAGCCAGTGGGCATGGGACACATTTTGATATAATCCACAAAAGTGCATCTTTTAAGGCATAGAAACAGGTGACAAAGAGGGAAGAGAACATTTGGAAGGGCATACACAATGAGAAGCATACAGAAAGACTTTTCTTTTTTCTTTTTTGATGCTAGAAAATGAAACATGTTGGCTGTATAAAATTTGGAAAATGAATAAAATACATCATTGGTTTAAACTGTATCTTTTTGGCAGTTATTACCCTGCTGATGAAAGTAGAAAATAATTGGCAAAACAATAACAATAGAAAAAACAAACACTTTAAGTGCAATTTTAAAATATTGGGGATTTATTGACATATGTAACAGGAAAGTCTAGAGTTGGTCAGTTTGATTTTGTGACTCAGTCATGACTTCAAAGATCCAGTTTCTTTTTGTCTCTCTGCTCTGCCTGTTATGGTAGTATTGTTACCCTAAGGCTGGTACTTCATGGTGACAAAATGACTGCAGCACTTTTTGTTGCTTTGTATCTGCAGCATGCTACAAGCATCAAGAAGGCAGATGAAGAAAGAAGAATGCAGAGAGAAAGCTGGTTCTTATCTTTTGTTGTTAATGTTGTTTGGCCCAGAGCTTCCAGAAAAATTCCCCTTTTGTCTATTTGGTCTGGATTGAATCACCTGACCCATTCTCTGTGTTAAGAGGGAGTCATAGTGAATTAGGATGAGGTTATCAGAAGCAGTAAGTCTAACTGGAATTACTAATATAATCCTTCAAACTGATAGCTGAGTCAACCTCATCTCCAAGAGCATGTTGGCTATACTTAGTAACCAGCAGAGTTAATACTGGGAAGACAGACTCATTGCCACTTTATCTTCTACATCCCTTTTATAAATGAGAAAACTGAGGTTTACACAAGTCAGGAGCATTTTCTGATGGAATTTTACTGCTAAGTAACAGGGCTGGAATTATATCTTCCGTTTTTCTATTTTAAAATTCTATCTTTCCAAATTCGATAAATTGCTATAAGAAGTAATGATCTAGTGTAATTTTCTATGGGTTACTGAGTAAGGTCTTTAAAAATACAAAGCATAGTATTCAAAGCATAGAGAGAATTGATCATTCAAATAAGTCCACTTTTTAAAAATTTCAATTACAAGAATTAATCAATCAGTTTTATCATAAAGGACTAAGGTTTACTAATACGTCACTGGAAACAAAATCTGTAACAACCAGAGAAACTCAGAATAAGAACAATTACTGTTAGTAAGTACAGCATATTAAAATATTTAATTATTCTAAACATAAAATTAGAAATAACTATGAATTTTGTAAAATAGCCAAATTTAAAAAATAGAGAGGAAGGAAAGAAATATTCATAGACCACCATTTCTATAAGTAAAATATTAAGTGTTTACTGTATATTAAAATTTGAATGTGTATGTTTGATCTGAAATCTATTAATATCCAATTTATAATTATCCTAAATTTTTGTGTTTTTGTTTGTGCCTTTGAATTTTTGTATATGAGAGATAGTTGAATGTTTAATAGAATTGATAAAATACTTAATTCTAAAAATGTTTAAATGTATCTTTTTCTATCAGCTTATGAATCTGAGTGATCTTGTTTATTGATCGAAAGTCTCTAAGCCTTTTGAATGTTATAAGTATCAAGTCCTAAGTGAAAGAACCAACTTCCATTTCTCAACAGAACTGTTTCTTCCGCAAATAAGCAAAGACAAACTTGGAAATGAAAGGTCAGCTCTTATAGGTTCAGGGAGACATTTTCTGTCACATGGAGACAATTTTTTATCCCTCTTTGTCATGCACTGAACACCTCTAAATAAAGTTCAAGAAATATCACATTCACATAGATGAAATGTTATTTCAATATCATGCTTCCTGAAAGTGTTTAATAAAAGCTTATATCCTATTTCTAATTGAACACAATATTGACTTATTGCAAAACACAGAATAAATAAAATGGTTGGAAAAGACACAATTTATTTTCATGTTAGATCTCCCTATAGGTGTCAATCAGACCTTTTGTGGTTTTTATTTTTTAGTTTATTTTTATATGACGTGGTCTAAACTTTTATAATATAACAGGATAATTCCTGCATTTTTCAGCAGTGAAAAAAAAGCTGTTAGTACTTAAATTTGGAAGTTACGGCAGTGTGTGACATAGGGAAGAAGCAGGGTGTCATGATCCTCCTAAAATGTGAGTTACTATGGCCAAATTATAGTGACAAAGCACTTCTTCTCACTTATTGATATTGCATTTCTAGGAGGTTTCCTTATAACTATCAGGGAAATATTTTAACGGTGTTTTGACATAAAGACATTAAATTTGTAATTTTAATTATAGCCCATAACACAACAAAATAATCCATTAAACCATGCTATATTTAAAAAATATGATTTAAACTTCAAGCTAATAATGTATTTATATTCACTAAGTATGGAATATATACTGTCTTTTTGATAATTCCTTTCTGGGTAGCCAGAAGACAGAACATATGTTAATAAGTTATATAAGACTACACACACTGACTATATCCCCTGGTTTGTGAGATGGATGTCTTGTTAGGCTGTTGAGTTCCCCCTCTATCTGCTCCTTATTTAGACCAGGGGTGCAGATTCTGTGCTCTGCGAGACAGGAACAGTGGAAAGCATTGGTAGAGTCAGTATCAGGACGAAGTTTCCCTTAAAACTTCTGACTTGGTTGGCAACGTGTTCCCCATGAAGTTAATCTTTGTGTTACTTTCAGAGCATGCCAAATTTGACTTCCTTCGTCAAGAAGCAGAGGAATCCCCAAAGTTTTGCTACACAGACAGCTAAGGAGGAAAACATAAAAGGCATTAATTAGGAATATAAATATGGTCTGTCTCTGAGAGTCTTAATCATAGGTGGACAGTAGCTCTCTGGGATTGGAAAGTGCCCTAAACATTTTGTCCTCAGGTTCACGTCAAAGCTCACAATGCTTTCTCAGAGGCATAGTGTTCTTCCTTTCACTCAGCTTATCTTTTAGTAGTTTATTCTTTTTATTACAACAAGGAATCAAAATTTCATGACTTAAACTTTCAGGCTTGCATTGTCTGTTAAGTCTTTAATATCTTTTAATTATTTGCATAATTAAACAGGAAGGAAAAGAGTGAGTAAATTTACATTTGTTGAGCAACTATTGTTCCATGTTGACAAAATATTAAGCATTTAAATTAATGGAGAAAGTTCCTGAGGAGAGGATCAGAAAATTAATTATAACTTAACCCCAGATAGAATAAAACACGATTGACAGATAAAAATATACAAGATAATGAAAATTACAGAAAACAATATACTGTTTCTTCAAGATATTTAATAATATTATAAATAATAATTGTCTTATCAGGCACATAGTTACTTTAATTCTTGGCCTCTCTTACTTTTCCACTCTATATGTCCATTTCTTCAAAGCTGCTCAACATTATATGTGCATACTTTCATTTCCACCTGCTTTAAGGAAAGATTAAAATGCGCAGGTTTACAGATTTCAATTGCTTACAAATTAGGTTGACTCCGTTCTTAAGCTGTAAAGAGAGCTTTAGGATGTTCAAAAGTAGCTTGTCCCTAGTGATTTTTAGCTGGGTTATTGCTAGGAATGTTTATTATAAACTAATAAATTGTCTTCAGGCATGTAGATTTGTGTTACAGTGTATCTCAGAGGGTCAGTTTTCTGACTAAAGTTCGTTCCCAAAACTATATGCCTGAATTCTTTCTTTCTTTAAACCATAGGATTTTTTTCTTAGTTTTGCACTTATAAACTAGGCTTCTACCAATTGATTATAATTATTTAATAATTTATTTTAATAAAGAACTATAAAAGAATAAACTAGGCTTAACCTCCAATTTTAATGTGGTCTTTTGTATTTAAAAACTCATATCGTTTGACTCTGTGTGCCCACCCAAACCACATCGGGAATTACAATCCCCACATGTCAAGCGGGGGGGACCTGGTGGGAGGTGATTAGATCATGGTGGTGGTTTCTCTCATGCTGTTCTTGTGATAGTGAGTGAGTTCTTATGAGATCTGATGGTTTTATAAGGGGCTCTTCCCCTTTGTTCTTCACTCTTCTCACTCCTGCTGTCAGGTGAAGAAGGTCCTTGCTCCCCCTTCACCTTCTACCATGATTGTAAGTTTCCTCAGGCCTGCCCAGTCATGCAGATCTGTGAGTCAATTAAGCTTTTTTTCTTCATAAATTACCCAGTCTCAGGTAGTTCTTTATAACAGTGTGAAAACGGACTAAGAAAAAGCCATGCTTTGTTTAGCAGACTTAAAATTGAAAAAAATCAAAGCAAATGTATTTAATATGGCTGGGTGTGGTGGCTCATGCCTATAATCCTGACAATTTGGAAGACTGAGGAAAGAGGATCACTTGAGGCCAGAAGTTCAAGACCACCCTGGGCAATTTAGCAAGACCCCATCTTTACAAAAAAGTAAAAAAAAAAAAAAAAAAAAAAAAAGCCAGGTTGGTGGCATGAGCCTGTTGTCCCAGCTACCCTGGAGGCTGAGGTGGGAGGACTGCTTGAGCCCAGGAGGTTGAGGCTACGCTGATCCATGAAGGCATCACTGCATTCCAGCACCCTGAGGGACAGAGTGAGACCCTTACTCAAATATATATTTAGCAAAAATCTGAAGGAAACTACTCTGCATGTTAAATTGTTTTTGTTTGGAAATAAACACACAATAGGAAGACTTCTCAATGATTTTTTTAAAGATCTTGAAACAAAAGTCAAATCATGGGTCACTTACATAACACGTTGGATGGTCTTTTCAATAGATACGAAGGTTTTAAGGGTTGAAATATACTTGGCTATCATACTCATGCATTACTCTCTTCTTTTTATATTGACAAGTTAATTTTAATAAAACCTACTATTTCTTAAGAAATGTTACCATTTGGTAAGATCTGGAGTTCTTTATTTTATTATTATTATTATTATTATTATTATTATTATTATTATTATTTGAGATGGAGTCTCACTGTCTCCCAGGCTGGAGCGCAGTGGCGCAATCTCGGCTCACTGCAAGCTCCACCTCCCGGGTTCACGCCATTCTCCTGCCTCAGCCTCCCGAGTAGCTGGGACTACAGGCACCCGCCACCACCCCGGCTAACTTTTCAGTAGAGACGGGGTTTCACCGTGTTAGCCAGGATGGTCTCGATCTGCTGACCTCGTGATCTGCCCGTCTTGGTCTCCCAAAGTGCTGGGATTACAGGCGTGAGCCACTGCGTCCAGTCTGGAGGTCTTAATACTACATTTTAAAACACTTTTCAATACTTTCTAGCCTTCCCTAGTCTCATTCTTATTCTAGTCTCTGAGATATCTCAACTTCCTACACACCTTCAACTATCAAAGTCTAATGAATAACTCCCAAAGTCCTATTTTCTGCTCAGCTGTCTCTCCTATGTTCTAGCTTGCCACTTTTTAGTGGAAATCTATACATCAGTGTCTTCCAGATACATCAAATGTGACTTCCAACCTGAAACTTTTCTTATTTCTTCTTCTCTTAATTCCTAATTGTAGTGAATGGTATCATATTTCTCCCCTTTCTGAGACCAGGAATCTGAGGGCTATTTTCGACTTTTCCCACTACCTCACCCCTCTATACCTAATTGATCATAGAGTTCCATTGACTGTGCCTTGTTGTCCGTCATTATTAAAATTTTCTCTTTCTCAGATTCCCTGCCTTATGCTGCTAGCATGACCTTGAAATTAAAATATGTTTCAGATGCCTTAGGGTGCCAAGATTGCTAGTGAACTCACAGGATTTATGAGACTTTCAGCACCTGACTAGTAGCTTCCTCCTCAAACTACTTTCTAGGCGATTTTCTTACTCCTGCCAAGCTACAGTCATTGGGACTTATTTCAGCTCCACAGCTGTGCCAGGCTCTGTCTCACTGCTTTACTTCCAACAGGCAGTGCTCATGTATGCTTAGAATATTGTTTGCCTTCTCCTCTTCCTTCTCCCCATTCACTGACCTAACTTGAAATCAAACATGTCTTAGTCTATAGGTCAATGCCCTTAAAGACTTCTCATGACTCTCCCTTAAACATCTCCCCTAGATTGGAGTTGGAGTCCCTTGAACGTGCTTCCATTGCACACTGTATTTTTTTCTCATATTATCCATCGTATTTTACTGAAATTTCTTATTTAGCCACTTACAAAGTTAATAATTATTTTATTATATATCTCTACCACTAGATTGTCATCACCATTTGAGACTTTGTCAATCTTTTCTTAAATTGTGTCTCCTTTGCTCAGGGCAGTGACCAGGTATAGGTGCTCATGTTAATATTTATTGAATAAATTAATGGCTGAGTGTTGGTAAGATCAGTTAATTTAAATTAATATGATTGCTAGAAACTGCTTATATATGTTTATTGCAAGCAAAGTCTAATGACAAAATTTATTCAAAAAATCTTTATGGCATCAACATGATATTATGATTAAAATATTATATCTAGTATTTAGCTGAAAACTTTAAATTGAAAATTCAGCATAGTGAAATAATCTTTTTTTTTTAACTTAGGGTATATTTCTGGGCACCTTGCATGTATTTCAAATATGATCATTTTTCATATTCAATTTTATTTAGGTGATGCAGTCTTACCATTAATAGTATCATATGCATAGAAAGAAGTTACTCATTTGACTATTTTTCATGAACCTCTAATTGTTAAAAATTATCATTTTCATTTTGTTAAAAACATGTTTTCTTGATAAAGAATTTTCTTAGACTAACATATTTTTCAATGGGAAGATTCAAGTATATATCACCTACATAACTTCTTTTATTTTTGCAAATAAGAGAAAAACTTCATTTTGCAGGAGATGTTTCTAAGGATAACTTATCCATGTCCAACATTATCTTAAAAATGGATTAATCAATGCTCATAAAGCAAGTTCTAAGAAGGCAATGCCAGATTGAATATGTTTTGTGGGAATTGTTTAAATGGAATTAGGCTTTATGAGTGTTTGCAAGTGTGCTAAACAATGACAATATTTTATCGTTTAATTTTTTGCACATATGTAATTGCATTTTCACCAAAGAGCCTTTTCATCATCACTGTTCACTAATGTATTTTATATCAAGGCCTGTTCATAAACTGGATCAGTAAACAACCAGTGCAAAAATTCACTGGAGGAGTGGAGATATTTATTTTTGTCATCACATGAATAAGAAAGACTATACAAAGACAAATGCCCAGTGTTAGAGTAATGTTGACATTATGAAATGCCAAGCCCCGACTCAACTCTGATGTTTACTATATTACATTTATTGTTGTATTTTACTCTTTTTTTCCAAAATTCTTCTTTGGTATTGATGATCATCAACTCACTCTTATAAATTGTCTAAACAATTAATTACCTTATTTGTATCTATTGTATATGTCATTTATATGGATTTTTTGTAAATGATATTGTCAGTTTCATTGGAAACCCAGGAAAACCAACAAAATATTAAAATTAATATTATAATAATAAAGTTAACAGAAACACATTCAACATTTGCAACAGAGATTTTCTTTTACATTAGCAATAATCAACTAGAAAAGTAACAGAAAAAAGATAAGTATTTCAATGGCTGAAAATAAGTCTATTAAGTATTTGATGTTTAGCAATTATCAAAGAATGCCAACAATGGCATGGAGAGTGTTTTAAAACTGTATTAAAAGATAATAAAAGATGTGAATATAGGAAGAGTTTTATCATAGAAAAGTTTTTTTATCATGGAAAAGTTTCCTATGAATTGGAAGACATTAATTCTCCTTAAAATTATGTGTAAATTCAATGTAACTCCAAAAAAAGTCCCAGTCATATTTTGCATAGATATATTCCCATATTTTTACCAGCTAGCTCTCTTTTCTCTCTCTGTGTTCCCCCACAGTCTCAAATATGTGTATGCATTTTGAAGCATTGTTGGTGCAGCTATTTGAATAATAATATGGTAGCACATAGTAAAATTAAATGTTTGTGATCCAGCAATTATACTCTGAAAATGTAGCCCAGATAATTGTTCATGCTAGTCCTCAAGGAGATATGCCTCAAGGAGACAAGCTGAGTACTGTTTGTGAAAGCAAAGAATTAGAGATGGCCTAAACATTACTGAGATGAATTAAATTTAATGGATTGTGAATCTGCAATATGCTCTCAATGCATAGCAGTCAAAAGCAATGAACTATATGAATAACACATGACTAAATACAAAAAAGAATGTCAACTCAAAATGTGAAAACGAATATCTATGACATTAATGAGTTATTAAAATGCCATAGACACAAGGCATTTATTATTTGTTCTGGAATACATAGGTGCGAAAACAAACAATTGAGAAACATAGACAAACTTCACTAATGTTGGTACCTGTTGAGGGAGGTTGATAAAAACGGGATTGAGAGATGAGAGGGAATATTAGGATTCAAGTAGGAACCAATGACAACTGCATGACATGGACTAAGTAACATGATCATTTGACGCTGGGGCTTAAAATATTAAATAAATGAATAGTGAATTCAAAATAGATTTTTAAAAGTTTGTTCTGTTGATTGGAAAGGATTTTAATTTTTATTATTTGATAAGTATTTCTACTATGAGATAGAGCAAATGACCACATTTGGGGAAAATTAAATATAAAGATTTAGTGCAATTAAATGAAAAAAAAAAAACAATTATGCCAAGCTATATGTTAATTCTGAACAAACAATTTATTCAGATATCATTGGCTAAATAATACGCCCATAATAAATATATTAACTGCCGCTTTATTAAGCAACCTCAAATACTAAATACAATTACTGAAAATTGAAAGTTCAATTTACAGAATATCTGGAATGTACTAAATAATAAAGTCTCAAAATATATAGAACAAAACTGTATTGAAATTCCAGAGAAAAATTTGTAAAGATACACTGCAGTGGGAAATTTTAACACACATTTCACAAATATTGATAGTTCAAACAATTAAAATTAGCAAAGTTTTAAAAATATTTAAAATGTATATATAAAATGTTTGATTTATTAGAGACTGTAATTCTATAAAATATCACTTAGCAAAACTGATTTAAGAAGAAATCATAGGAGAGCAACTAGAAATAAAAACAGTAAAACCTTCATAAATATAAAAATATAAAACTTTATTTAAGATATTATAGTAAATGTCTTCATATCTAACAAGATTTCATACCGTAAAAATATCGTTCTCTCCAAACTGATGAATAAATGTAATGTAATTTTAAAAAATTATTTGATGGCTAATGATAATACAAGTACTCCTGAAAAAGAAGAATAAGAACAAGTTATAGAGCTAATTAAGTCCATGACCTATTGGCACAGGAATGGAGAAGTACCAGTGGAATGGAATAGAGATATCAGAAGCAGTTTTACATTTGACATATAAGAAAGATGGCTTTGAAGAACACTTGGGAGTGGATCAACCAGGAAACAAATGGTGCCAGACCAATTGTATATCCATTAAAAAATAATTGAAATGGCACTTTCTAACTCACACCATACATCAAAATTACTTATTCATAGATTCAAAGCTTTAATGTTATGTTAAAATAGTAAATAAAAAAGAAGTGAGTCAATGAAATGAACTAGCACTTCATAGAAGAGGAAATAACTATCCATATACATATAAAAGGTATTAAACTTTGTTAGAAACCACTGAAATTGTAAAACATCCATATTATAATATTATTTAGTAAACACTAAATTTGTACAAAATTTAAGGTATCTGAGAGTTTCAAACATTGAGTGGGGACTTTTATGCAAGGTTGATGACAGTAAAATTTGGTATCATATTGGAAGCAACTTGTCACACTCTTAAAATTGTGTATCTTCCCATTATCTATAGCAATTTTACTGTGACATATAGGCAAGAAATTCTAAAAGATGCATTAAGAAACCTACCCAAGAATGTTCATTGCAATATTGTTCACAATAGCAAAATCTGAAAATATCTCAAAGTTTCTTTCATAGGAGGTGGATAAATATGCATCCTTTTAAAGAATAAAATATTACAAAACAGTGAAAGTAGGTATATATGCCTATATTTAAAACTTCTAAAGAAAGAGAAGGAAGATAAGAAGAATCAAGAAAAAAAAGGAAATTAAAAAAAAAACAACAAGTTTACATAGTGGTTATCTTTTGAAGGGAGGCAGGGGAAAATGGAATAGGGAATGGACATATAAATTTGATGATTTTGATGATATTCTGTTCTTTGGTTGGATTATAGGTTTTTATTTTGTTGTGAAGTTTATCGCACATATATATCTATATACATATACATATGTGTATATATACTTCATAGTATATATATGCACACACATGCACATATATACACTCATATATACACACATATGTATATATTTGTATATATTGCATACCTTATTTTATATTAATTGATATTTTATGCCATGCAAGCAATTTAGAAATCATGCAACATGTAATTTACTTTCATATTGCCAACTCATAAGCAGTACTGGCACATAGTAGACTCTTCATAAATATTTGATAAACAAAGAATGAACTATTAAACACTTACAGTGAAAAGAGAAAGACTTTACAATACTTCCAGAAAAATGACGGCAAAATGTTGTAGAACAATAAAGCATTTTGATTGAGAACAATGTCCAAATTAGGACATAAAAAAAAGTATATGACTGACAGGCATCTCTTAAACCACTGAATCCATTTAGCCAGATGTCATTTCACTTCTAGGGAAAGACTGCTCTAGAGCTCTTCATATTCATAATCTTAAAATCTCCTTGTAAGGGCAAAAAGACTAAGGCCAAATAAAAACAAACATCATTAAAATCTAAGATACAGGATTTATTCATAAAGCATGTAAGAGGGAATTCAATTCATAAAACAACATTTTCAAACAAAAGGCCATAAGCTTTGGGATTCTTTGTGAATTATCAAATACCCTTTTAAGTTACTAAAGAAAAATGCTAAGTGTGCTTTTAGGTAGAGCAGAATTCTGTGTACCAAAATATCAATTACCCCATTTTTATTTTAGGTTCACAAAGGGAAGTTAAAATTAATTACTATATTTGTGTGAATGCTACAACTTGTTGAAGGCTTGTAAATAAATAATGTTCAACTGATAATTCAAACAAAAAGCTTTTATCAAATTGATATATTTCTTTTGGGTGGTTTAGCACATGTGTGATTGTGTTGCTTGAAATTCATGACCAAGTCACAGAATGAGCAATATTACAGTATAAAAATATGCTTCTCACAGAAACCATAGAACATGGCTAAGGCTTTCACATCACCACCCAGAAAACCTTTACTACATAGCTTATTGGTTAAGAGCTCTTATCCAAAGCCAGACTACTTCAGTCCAAATCCTGGTGCTGGAAGAACTAGCTGTATTAATTCGGGGGAGTTTATTAATTCTCCTTTGCCTTAGTTTCCTCATCTGAAAGTGGAAATAATAGTAACACTTAATTCATAAAGTGATTGTGAGAATTGATATCCAATACATGGTAGAAAGTTTTTAAAAATTCTGCAAATATTTTAATGGTGCTATTATAAACAGAAATAAATTGTCAAAGAGCATTAAATATTATCTTCTAAATCTCTGTTAATATTCCCAGATACAATGCTTGGCAAATGGTGGACATTTGGCAAAGAATTACACACTAAACATATTTCTGGATATTGTTCATCATCCATTTTCCAGTGAAAGATGAAAACCTACTAGCACTGATTGTAAAGAACAAAACAACTCTGAGAGAGAGCTGGGACTGGGGATAGGGCAAGAGTGAGCTGAGGTGCACAGCAGACACGTTGTAGGTATTTTCCCCTTTCTACCATATTGTCATCTCTGCACTTCACAGTGATACAAGCTAAGAGGCTATTGGGAAATTCATTAATGCCTTGATTAATTCAAACAGCATTCATTCAGAAGGTTCTAGACAAGAAACACTGTTCTGTGGTCAGTAAAAAAATAATGTTCCAGTTTTCAACGAGTTGTTGCGCAGACAGGTAAACAGGAAATCAGAAATGTATCATTTTTTTTTCACAATTTTTCTAAAACATACAACTGATTTTAACCTACCAAAAGTAGGGAACAGGCTGAATACTTTCTCTTCTATTATCCCATATCTGGGCAGAGAAACAAATGACCTTATCCTAAAATTTATTTGCACCATGTTGGTGTCTGATGGTGAGACAAAGGGGAAATCCCTTAGAGTTTTGAACAGCTCCCTACAGAATACAGAAAAATTGCTCTCACTACAGGCATTTGGGAGTTTTCTAGTATAGAATGTACTTCTTTATTTTTTTCTCTTTTTCAAAATTATGAATTATCATCAATTATTAGGGCCAGAGATACTACCTTTCTACTTTCTATAGCTTTAGCTAATATACTGTCATAAAGATTATTTAATGTCAGAATCTTGGTGAAAACTGGGTCACATAAACTCACCATTTCTTCCACTTAGCACATACTATATAGAGTATTTATAAGATTAAAACTACATAGTATTAAAAATGAGTATGTGTATGTATGTCCACATGATATGGTCATTCATGGTATTGACTTAAATGGTATATGCTGCTGGATTAAATTTATTGCAAAGTGAATTTAATAGCTATAATTGCTCATACCATTTCCTGAGGTTAAGCCAGTTTTTGTTTTGTTTTGTTTTGTTTTTTAAGATCTGAATACTGCAGATACTGAATTCAATGTTTGTTCACTTTTAATGGAGATTTTATTACACCGTCTTTAAAAAGCTATTCCACATGAAAATATCGTTGATACCCTACTCCCTTTCTTCTCTGCAGCTATCAACCTAGAAAAGGGGGATATGAAGCAGCTTCCAGAAAACATACACAAGATTAAAAAGCTGAAAGCTGCCTTTGCTAATTTGCAGTATGCCATGAAATAATTATACATGTGCTAAATGGCACTTTTCACTTTGCGTGTGTGCTTCAACACTCAGTTTTCATCAGATCATTTAGAAAGGATTAGCATTCTTCGGAAACTAAAAACACAACACAAGTCAGGGCAGCAAGGCCTGATGCAAACCTAACGCAGTTCACAGAGGTGGTCTTTGTAAGACTTGAGGACATGCTGGTGTCTGTTTCTGAATTGGCAGGCTCAATACTTCCCCTAGTGTCTGCTCCTGAAATACTAAACTCATCTGTGTTGCAAAGCAGGACTCAAAGACACAAGTAAGCTTTTAAGGCACCCAGATGTGCTCCAGAACAAGAATTAATTGTACAGATTTTGGTGAAATCTCTCATGTAAATAAGCTTGATGTTGTGCATTGGGTTTTAGTGAAAGTCCATTCAGTTTGTTGACTTTTTTATGGGCCTAATAACTCCTAACTTTCAAAGTGATAATTAGAGTAATGAGGACCTTGACATTTTCTGGAAACTTATTGAGTATACTTTTTGCACTCTATTGTGTCTTGAGCTGTTTTATTAACAGAGGACAACTACAACATTTTACACTTAGTGTTAATTTCTTCAGGCCAATTTTTTTCAAAATAAGTTACTTTGAAGTTTTATAAACTACATTAAAAGTGACTTTATTACTATCTGAAAATATTTTCTACTTGACCAAAACCTTAAGGATTTACACCTTATCTGATTACCACACTGGATTCAATTTTCCATCTTCATCGTGTACAGTAGGCACCCAGCGAACTTTAGCATTGGACGTTAGGTGATCTAAGTTGTCACTTCCGATTTAAATAAGGATCTAATTCCAATGGCTAGGTAACCTAGTATTCTAGCTCCTTCTTTCTTTTCAAATTCAATGCTTACGGTGTCATTTTAATTCTTTTTGTCATTTTCAAAATTTCTTCCTCTCAATTTATAATTACCACATTCCTCAGCCATAGTGGAATCTGCTGGAAGGTTCAGTGTTAGAATGGTGAGGCAGCACCTTATTTTTGAGGCAATTCAAAATATTATAAAGCACTGGATTATTCTGCCACTCCTATGCTACATATTATTCTTATTTACAGGGAAATAAGAATGAATTAAGGTTTTCTATAACTGCACGTTTAATTGAAGTTATTATGCATTCCTCCACCCTGCAATTCTAAAGAAAACTTCAGCATTTTCTGAAGTAATCCCTGTTCTTTTCTATCTTATTCTCTTTATCATTACGTGTAGACTTTTTTCTGTTTATTTTTAGATGTGTGTCTATACTATTACATTTATACTCTGTATTTTCTTTTTAATGTTTCTGTAATAATGATGTGCTCTGCAGTCTGTATATATAATGTATATAGATATTGTCTATATATGTTGCCTGTAGGGCACACATCATATCTAATATAGACAATATATTTAATACATCATTATATATGTGTGTGTATATTTATACAGACTATAAAGCACATCCTATATATACATACATACACACATATATTACATATATTATATATAGCACATGTAATACATATATACAGATTTTGCACTTACGCCCTTTCAAGTTATTGTCCCTTTTGTCCCTTACTAGCCCCCTAGGTGGTGAATGACTTACCCAAGTTCATGCCAGTCTTACAGGGCAGGATGGAAACACAGAGTCAGGGTCTCTAATTTTAACGTCTCTGTCCTTTTCTCTTTTACGGATCCATTTCATATTCAATAACAGAGTATTGCTTCTTATGTATGTGTCTTTTCCATCTTTCAGAATGTAGTGCAAGCTTCCACTAGAGGCCAGCTGATACCACTAACTTTCCAAAATGTCCTTCGCAGTGGCACATTTGCCTATAAAGAACAATTTTTTTTCTGTTTTTAGCCATGAAGGCATTGACTTGCAAAATTAACTGGAAATGGGTGTATGTGTATTTTTAAATGAAGAGTGCTGTTTTTACCTAAATCAGTCTGGCCTGGTATATGACAACATAAAAAAACTCAAGGCTAGAGCCCCAAAACTCGCCAACCAAGCAAATAATTACTCTGAACCCCCTTGGAAACTCTCTTATTGGATGTCCTGGGTATTCCCAATTTTTAGTCCTTTAATACTTGCTTTTCTCTTTCTCTTATTCAGACCTTGTGTGTTTCGTTTAGTTTCTCAATTCATACAAATCCGCATCCAGGCCATCACTAATAATTCTATACGACAAATGCTCCTTCCAACAGCCCCACAATATCAAAATCTTCCTTCAGATTAATCTCTCCCACTCTAGGTTCTCACGCTGCCCCTAATCCCGCTCGAAGCAGCTCTGAGAAACATCGCCCATTATCTCTCCGTACCACCCCCCAAAAAATTTCACCGCTCCAACACTTTACCACTATTTTGTTTTATTTTTCTTATTAATATAAGAAGACAGGAATGTCAGGCCTCTGAGCCCAAGCTAAGCCATCATATCCCCTGTGACCTGCACCTATACATCCAGATGGCCTGAAGCAACTGAAGATCCATAGAATTGAAAGTAGCCTTAACTGTTGACAATCCACCATTGTGATTTGTTTTTGCCCCACCCTAACTGATCAATGTACTTTGTAATCTCCCCCACCCTTAAGAAGGTTCTTTGTAATTCTCCCCACCCTTGAGAATGTACTTTGTGAGATCCACTGCCTATCCCAAAACCTATAAGAAAAGAACGAATGATAATACCACCATCCTTTGCTGACTCTCTTTCTGGAATCAGCCTGCCTGCACCCAGGTGAAATAAACGGCCATGTTGCTCACACAAAGCCTGTTTGGTGGTCTCTTCACATGGACGTGTGAGACAGTGTACACCAACCTTGTGAAAGAAATATATTTCCATACAGAATAATACAACTGGAAATCCCAAAGAGGAGAAAAACCAATGTGAATGTCAGGTAATAACTTAGGGTAGAAAAATTTTAACAGTAACTGAAATTAAAGGATTTTCTTACTTATAGCTTACCAGTGCTTGGCGTGGTGGATGAGAGATATGAGAAAATGCCACGTTGTAAACTATTGACAGTTGTTCTTTAATACTAACGTATTTTACCTTTATCTTTATATGGATAGACTATATTCCTTTTATTCTGTGATTTTCTCCTCTTGTTTCCACAATTAACAATAGAATGGAAATTTTTAAGTATAAATGAATAAGTTACTTATTATTATTATCATCATCATCATTATTTAGAGACACGGTCTTCCTCTGTCACCCAGACTGGAGTGCAGTGGTGAGATCTTAGCCAACTGCAGCCTTGAACTCCTGAGCTCAAGCGATCTTCTTGTCTCAGCCTCCTGACTAGCTGGGACTACAGGCACACACCGCCAAGCCCAGGTAATTTAAACAATATTTTGAAGAGACAGGGATCTCACTATTTTGCCAAGGCTGGTCTGAACCTCCTGGCCTCAAGTGCCTCTAATTCTAATATGTCAATGTTATTTCTATTTTCTAAACTATGTTTCACAGATATATTTGTGCTTAATTTCTTAAACACATTATGTACATTTTATTAGGTATCCTGCTATTTTTATTTATCATTATTTAAGAAAGATAAGAAAGATGTATTAATAGCAAGTGGTTACATTTCATTTAATTGCTTTATTGTCATATTGAAACATTTTTTCACAATGTATTTTTTTCATGTATTGTTTGCTAAGTAGGTAGACTAAAAGCTAAATCACAATTTCTCAAATTTCTCCGGAATTGGCACCTCACTGTTGCTTTTGCAGGAGGCTGCACTCTGGGGTTTATTCCTCCTTTGTTTTATCTAGTTTGAAGGTGAAATAGATTTTGCTCATCTGTGGGAGAAAATAGGTTTCATGTAGTGGCACCATATCATTTATCCTTCAAATAAGGTACTATTGGGAGTAAAAGAGGCACTACAAGTAATTAATTCTGGGTAAGAGATTTAATCTTTATTTTATAGGGAAGAGTGGGATATAAAGTCACTCTAGTTTTAAATAAGTATTATGTTCTTTTATAACCTTTTCTATTAGCTTCTGGAAAGGCACTATAGACTCTCTAGTTCACAGATGCCACACTCTCAGCACCATCAAAGAGGAGGTGCTATCCACTTGGTGAAGAGTATGCCAGATTTGGCTTTCAAAGAAGCAGACATCAGTTTAAAGAAATGCAAAATACAAATTCCTCTGTAAGACTTTTAAATTCTCTTCTAAAAGTAAAAGTTAAAGTAATTATATAATAGGCATCGACTTTCACCCATTCATTGGTTTACATAATGGAAATCATAAAGTCTATCACTACTGATCACTGAGCATTGAGATCAGAGAGAACCTCATAGGATTATCCACTTATTTGGATAGGGTTGAAACAGCAAGCAAATCCTACAACAGCTGACATTCAAAGAAGATTTGTCTTTTTTTAAATGGTAAGACACTTTCATTCGATGCAGCACATACACATCACTATTCTGGAGAGGATAGTGCTGGGAATTTTTTACATTACATACCACCATTACAATTGTGCAATATCTATTGCATTTCCTTCCAATTTGCTCCTGTGCTGTGGTGACTCTACACAGGGTGGAACCTTTCATAGGATAGAGCCTGGCAATTGAAGCATCTTTTATTCACAGCCATAGTACATGAATGGGAAAGCAAATTTAAAGTTTGTTTCCTGAAAGAGAGTTCTACATTTAAGTGAGGAAAGTGAGTACAAAATGTGCCCCAGATTAGAGAGGCAGAAAGTGGTTGGTAGTAGGAAATTGAGAAAGAAAGGATGGAGATAGAGTTTCTCAAAGTATTGAAAAAACAGACAGATTCAGTCGACAACTCATGAGTGTATTCACATGTGTTTCTAGGACCTGCCCCCTTGGGCATGTTGGATCAATTTAAATGGATTAGAGCAAATGTGCAGTGGTGGTGCCTAGAGGATTTAGTTAAGCTAGAATTTAGAAATATGGCAGAGGGTTAAAAAATGAATACATGAATGGGAAATCCATAGATTTTGCTTGTATAATAACAAATGTAAATAGATTCATCGACTTTTAATTCCTGTTAAGTACAATTCAGATATTACATGACAGTTCTGCCTCACCAAAGAAATGGTGGTTGCCCTTGTTCAGTCTGGTGAAGAAAATTGGGAGCCCCCTCCTTTCAAGCCCTTACTATGATGCACAACTACAGTATTGTCAGTCTACTAATTTGGTTTTGAAAAGTGATTTTTGAGAATATTCTAAGAACATTGGTATCATCAGTTGCTTTTCTCCCATCCATAAACACTGCCAATTTGCATCTACTGCAACTTAGGCTGCAGCTGTGACTCTAAGATGGTTGCCATAGACAGTGTGAGTTGGGGGACCCAGGACTGACCCAATGCTCTTGCACACCTTAAATTAATTTACTGCCTTTGTGTCTTAATCTCCACTTTACCACCAGCTTTTCTTACTAAATTTGTAGTTGTTAGGGACTCTATTCAAAAGTCCATCCTTAACCTATGATACCCTGGCAGCCCCTCAACTCTGTTTTGAACCTCTGTCATTTCAATGTCTTCTTCTTTTAGTCTTCCAGAAAGTTCTCAAAACATTCAAACTGTTGATCACACCTTTATTTTGTTTCTTTAACACTATTATTAATTTTGCTTTTTTATATTTAAATATTGCTTGTCTTTTAAATAGCTTTTGGGGAGAAGGTGGTGCCAAATTGTGGACTTTACTGAACAATCTGATATGGTAATTCTAAAATTTTACCGTATAAGATATTCTGTTCCTTGATGATTTGAAAGGCTTTTCCTTTAAAGCCATCTAGTTGTGATGTTTATTTTGAAGGCAATTATTTGATCATTTTGTTTTAATATCTAGCATTCCAGCTGGGTTATTTCAATTTCCAATTCTCAAGACAATCTTAATAATTTATATTTTTCTAAAAATGTGTCAATTTGGGACATATTTATAAAGGAATTGACCTAGAGCTGTACATAGTATTCTCTTATAATTTTTAATCTTTTATTTGCAGGCATACTTGTTTTTCATTGATAATTAGGTATGTTTATATTTTCCCCTCAATAAGAAGTTTGTAAGAAGACTTGTAAGAAGTTTACATATTTTCTTAAAATACGAGAGCTGACAAGAATATTTTTCATTTTGTATCCTCTCCATGAGTATTTATTTTTAATTTTTATTATGAAAAATTTAAATTTATGCAAAAGTAAAGAGATACTCTAATGAACCCCTTTACCTGTCACATAGTATCAATAGTTATTAAATCATGACAATCTTATTTCATCTCTATCTGCTTCCATTTCCTCTCTACTGAATTCTGTTGGGGAAATATAAGACTTTGTATCACTTTACATATAAATATTTCAGAATTTAACTCCAAAAGATAAGAGCTTTAAAAAACCATCATCTACTAACATTATCACATCTGAAAAAAATTAACTATTAATATCATCAAATATCTAGTAAGGGTCCACATTTACTAAATAGATTTTTCTTGTTTGCATATATTGTTTTTGACCCTCCTCTTTTTGTTTAAAATTTTCCAATTGTATCCCCATGGAGGGATCATGTCTCTTTGCACCTTGTATTTCTCTTGTATTGGGAGTTAGAGCTCAAAGTTTATCAGTTATCAATCTACTGTCTTGTAGTTCAAAATTCACCTTTTCTGACCTCGCTTGTGACACTGGAACATTTTTCCCTCACAAGTCAACTCAGTGTAAAGTTCTATCAGTAAATGGTGTAGTAGGGATCCTGGAGGAGGAAGGCATTTGTTTCCCAGTTCTGGTGTACTCTTTTTGCAGTCTTCTGTAACGCAACGTGACCAGCAGCACAGGGCACCTTTCTATGAACAGCTTCCCCGGCATACTTTTGGGCAGTTTTGCAGTAAGTTCCAGGGCGATGACACCTCTCCTTTGGCACCTTCTTCAGCTACCCCAGAATGTGATTTCCCAGTGAGCTCCTCTGGTGTGGAGTCTTCTCTTAGACAGTTTCTTGTATACCCTAGAGGGCAAATTCTCAACAAAACCCTCAATATAGCACCTCTACGAATTCACCATTCAGTATGCCTTGACTATGCCTTCTTCAATGAGATCTGGCTCTCATGACAGTTGGAAGTTCTCTTCCAGATTTGTATATTTCTTGGGTGTCCTGTCTCAGCCCTGAGGGCAGTGGCTGTTCCTATCTGTCACTCCTATGTTTTTTATATTTCACTTTACCACATATTATTCAATCCTTTATTAGACTAATTCTGTGGTATAGTTAATAATTTTTCATATTAAACTTCTGTCCAAGTTACTGTCTGGTTTCTGTCTTATGATCAGCTCCAGCTTGAGGTAAAAGATTTGATAAGAGTCAAGTTCAGTTTTTGCTTTTGTTTGCTTGTTTGATTTTTGCAAGGCAACGTCACAGGTGTTTGCATATGCATCAGTAGATAGGTGATGCATATACAATGAGTCTTCTCTCTGTCTGTAATATTAGGAGTCATCATTGATCATTGCTCATTTTGTCAATTTGTTAAGGTTTGCAAAATGGTGATATTCTAATTTTATAATTTATTTTCTACTGAGTAACTCACAAACATCTGTGAAATAGGAATATCCCTTCATCAACTACTTGGTTACTCTGAGAAATAGATGGTATAGAAAAGATACAATAAATATATAATTATTTTTGACTTTTCCCTTGATTAACTTCAAATCATAGTTGATTTCACATTAAAAATAATAACTTTGTGGTTCTGACTTCCTAGTAGAATTATTTCTCTTTTTTCTCTCTTTTCTTTTCTTTCATATCATTAGGAACTCATGAACATAAACATATGAAATATGTTCAGTGTGTTACAGTTATCTTTATTAATGTTCCAATTGCCTCAGCCTTTGACAGTTAGATCTTTTCAAGGTGGTTTCAGTGTTCTTACCTTTCAGTATGATGAAATATTGTATGTTTATCTTATATATTTCCTCCTTTAAATCTAGAATTGACAATTTCTCCAAGAAATAGTATTCTATTTAATAGGGAATGATTTAAAATCTCCAAATCTATGTGCTTAAAATGCTTATTGGGAGTAGGTTATCCATGGCTTCTAGAAACTTTCTGTGTTCAGAACTAGAAAACGGGTATTTTTATGAGAAAACATATCATGGGTTTATACTGATACTTAAAAATCAAATTTTCAAATTCAAGATTAAAGAGTTTTTATTTTTTTTGGTGATACATAACTTGATGAAATATGATTATATACTAAAATTTTGAGCCCTAAATAATATTAGTAAGTGAATTCTATATTCTTTTTTTTTTTTTTTTTTTCTTTTTGAGACAGAGTCTCACTCTCTCACCAGGCTGGAGTGCAGCAGCATGATCTTGGCTCACTGCAACCTCCGCCTCTTGGGTTCAAGCAATTCTCCTGCCTCAGCCTCCAGAGTAGCTGGGACTACAGGTATGTGCCACCATGTCTAGCTAATTTTTGTATTTTTAGTAGAGACAGGATTTCACCATGTTGGTCAGGCTGGTCTCAATCTCTTGACCTCGTCATCGATCTACCTCAGCCTCTTAAAGTGTTGGGATTACAGGCACGAGCCTCCATACCAGGCTGTGAATTCTACTTTCTATAAACTCTCCTCATTCATTTCTACAAGAAAGCCTATTTGAACTGTTATTACACTTGTGTTGAAGCTATAGACTAATTTGTGAAGAATTGACATTTTAACAACGTTGATTTTTTTGACTCATAAATGAGATATGTCTCTCCATTTACATAGTTTTTCCCTAATAGTACTCATCAGTGTTGTGTAGTTTTCAATGTAAATGTCTTGCACTTCTTTTGCCAGAGTTTTTCGTAAGTATTTTATATGTTTGATACCTTTGAAAATTACATTGTTTTATTTATTTCAATTTGTGGTTCGGTTCTTACATAAAAATACATTATATATAATGTATTTTATATACATTTCAAACATTAAAATACATGTATTTTAATAGTTTTATATAATGGGTACACACAGACACACACACATACACACAGTCTTACAATGTGGCTAAACATTCTTAGAAGTTGTAGTAGATTTTTTTATAGATTGTGTCAGATTTTCCACATAGATGAACATGTCCAGAACTATTTCGTATAAAGATGTTGAGAAAAGATATCCTTGTCTTGTTCCTTTCTTAGGAGAAAAAATGTTCATTTTCTCATATGATAGTAGTTCTAGGTTTTGTGTAGATGCCCTTTATCAAGTTTAGGAAATTCCCTCCGATCCATAGTTTCCTGAGAGCTTGATCAGGAATGGATGTTGGATTTTGTGGATTTTTTTTTCTATAATTATTGAAAAGATTATTTGGTTTTTCTTTCTGAATTGGTTAATATGGTAAATTGCATTAATTGATTTTCAAATTGCTCACATAGTTGTGGGGGAAAAAATTACTGGAAATAAAATTAAATAAAATATAATTTCAGGTAACACTAAATGCTTTGTGGAAAAGTAAATTGATTTAAAAATTGTGGAGAAAGCAAGCCAGAGGTTTGTCTGGATAAAGTCATCAGGGAAGGCTTCTCTGAGGCAGTGATGTTTCAGCTGTACTAAATGAAGCATAGATCTGAAGACAGAGCATTTCAGACACAGGAAAGATCTAGTATAAAAGTTGTGAGGTGAGGCTATGCCTGGCAAAAGTTCAGAGTGTCTGGAGTACAGAAACTAAATATAACTCATACGACTCTTATGAGGTGGGCTCACATAAGCCCGACCCTGAGATACAGATTATCTCATAACATACTGACCATATTGAGTTTCTAAATGATTTAAGCAGATAAGTAGACCTTAGTTAGTGAAACTCAATTAAAATACTACCCTTAGAAAACCCTGTCCAAGAAACCAGCCAAACATCTGTAAGCACATTTTTTCCTTGAGTCCATTTCAAAAACTCGGACTTAACAGCAACAATAATGTTTCGTGAATTGTAAACTGTACATATAGACATGTAGCCATGTTATAAAACATTAAATCTATTGTATCCTAGAAAGACTCTTGGAAAGAATTATTGGCTTTCTAATGTGAAGACAGCCTGGAGCCAAAATTAAATAAGAATATTTTCTTTATAGATTATAACTTGGCTCTGATTTCTTGTGATAAGATGCCTGATCCTCAAAGTGAAAAATTATTGGACATCTTGAATTTACTATCACACCCTCCAAGAATTAGTGGTAATTCAAACCAAGTTGAAGTCTGTTTTTCAAATTCTAAACAGGGTAAAAAAATTAAAACAAAACAGTGTATTTCGATAAAATTGCATTTGGAAGACAATTTGTCAATATTGTCCACTTTTTTCTCTTGATACCACACACAAATTCCCTTTCTCAAATATGTCAGTGATTGTTCCTGGATGGTCTTTCTTAGAAAAAGTTACTATCAGGTTTCAAAAAAAATAAATAAATAATACATCACAGATCATCTATGAAAAAAGTGTATTGTCAAAATTGGCAAACCTATTTTTCTTATCATTCATGAACTTTTTCCCTTGAAATATAATGATGAAGAGAATTAAAAACATATGCTCAATGGAAATCTCAATGTAATATTCCATACTAAGATTGCCTATATGAACAATCAACGTAGTTTTATGTTTAAAGTTATATATATGTATAAAGCTAAATATAATCGGCCGGGCACGGTGGCTCATGCCTGTAATCCCAGCAACTTGGGAGGCCGAGGCAGGCAGATTACGAGGTCAGGAGATCAAGACCAATCTGACTAACAAGGTGAAACCCTGTCTCTACTAAAAATACAAAAAATTAGCCGGGTGTGGTGACAGGCACTTGTAGTCCCAGCTACCTGGGAGGCTGAGGCAGGAGAATGGCATGAACCCAGGCAGCGGAGCTTGCAGTGAGCCGAGATTGTGCCACTGCCCTCCAACCTGGGTGACAGAGTGAGGCTCCGTCTCAAAAAGAAAAAAAAGTTAAATATAATTATGCATCAACTTAATTCATTATATTTAGGTAAATTTTGGAAAATTTAATTCCCAGATTAGTACTTAAAACACAGAGAAAACAAATTATATTAATTCCGCCAAGACAAATATATTTTATCAGTCTATAAATACCAAAGAGATTAAGGTGTGAATGGAAAGTAATTTAAGAACTTGAGAATTGAATGAGAATTGTGATTACTACTCTTATAAAAGTTAAAACAATCTTTTCATTGCCAAAAGGATAATAGGTAAAATGTTATTTACAGTATTTTGAGTGTGCTATGGTGAGATATATATATATATAATTTTATATATGCATATATTTTTCCTTTGTCCATGACCTCCTCTGGTCCCTGATTATGAATTGTAACATGCAACAACCTTTTTGAGGATGGAAAGACTTCAATGCTACTTTTTTCAAGTGCCCCGACTACAGGCATTTACAATTTAATAAAGTTATTTATGAATTCCACCACTGTTTTGGCAACAGTAAGTCAGAATGGACACAGAATAACTTCATTTTTGTCTCTTGAAAATTTAGCGTTTGATCCTGGAACAGAAGCTAGTTTCAATAGATTCATTGAGGGAAAGCTTAAAGATTGAAAATTCAATTGATATGTGAGATATTTCAGGATAATAAATGTCTTGACGCATATGTGGGCTTGCTGATTTTTTACTTAGAATATTTTAATTATACATCAAAATTATATTTGTTTTTCTGAGACCTAGAAAAATTGCACAGGGCCAGTCCCATGCCTCCCTTCATTTTCAATTCCCTTCCTCCCTATTTGTACATCCAGAGGAACTGCTTGTTCCCATAAAATGAGTCAGACCAGATGGGAACAGTAATTTGTTTTTAATGAATATGTGTCAATCCAAAAATGAAAGGGTTCTGTCATTCTGGACAGCATAGATTCTAGTAGGCTTAATGTTTTGGCAGGAAGGCCTCTGCCCTCTGATACTTCTACTCCTAGTTTCTGACTTATTAAATTATTTTTTAAAATCACTGTCCTTCAATCCATCATTAGAAACAAAGACTAAAATCCAAATCTCCTTGGAGCAATTAACATAATAAATTTACATAATCCACATGACAAATAACCAAAATAATCCATGTTGATGCCTTCCTTCAGCTCACCGTTTTTTTTTTAAGGCATTCAGAATGTAACATACACAATCAGGATGCTAAACCAACATGAGGTGTTCCTCTTAGATATAACATGCCTGGGATTTGCTCAAACATGGCAAGGAAGGTATAGATAAGGAAAAGTGAATTTTTACCTCCTATATGCCCTAAATAGAGTCAGGTCATGAGATTTCATCCAAGGTCAATGTTGATGAAGTTCCATGGAGAAAGCATTGCATAGGGTGCTTGAAAGCCTCTATTTCAGATCAGTTCCTCCAGCCCCTTATGCTTAATTCCCTAGATAGTCACTTCAACTTTCTGTTTCTCACCTATGGAATGAGTCTCCATTCCAACCTTTGGATGTGCAAGCAGTGAAACAAGACAGGATTAAATTGCAGTTAGGATTTGAAACCACACACAACTTGCTGCTCATTACACCTGTGAGACAACTTCAGTGAACTGTTTCACAGATGGAACATGCCATACAAGTGCCCCATCTGCCAGGTTGGAAGCAGAGAAAGGTTGACAGCTATACACTTCTTGTTTGGAAGAAGAAGAGAAAGTACCAAGAATTTTGTTTTATTTTCTTTTGTTTTGTTTTGTTTCCCCAGTTGCCTTCGTGTGTTTCACACATAAAATACATGTTTCTAATTGACTTTTTCTTTACTTTCATCTAAGCATGAACTGTAATCCATGCACAATTCTTCCCTTTTGTGTGATAAATTAATGCGTGCCAGATAGATATAATAGGAGAACTTTGGATGAAGTAATCATTTTTTTAAAAAAATACTATTATTTAGACATTTTAAATGTACAAGAGTGGTTGAAAGAATTTTCCCTTGGAAACATTCTGTAACACTGAGAGGTTGAACTTGGATTCATCTTGAAAAACTGAATCCAAACTTAGTCCTGTGTACAGGATATAAAAAAGTCCATCTGGCTACACTGGAAAACATAAATAAATAAATAAACCTTAGTCTGGAAGAGAGTGAAGGAGAGGCTGGACTTTGCGCTCCATCATACTTTCGAAAGACAGGGCCGTGACCTTTCAGGCCTTTGGCTTGCCAAGCAGTAACAATAAGGGAGAAAGCCAGACTTACTTAGACACGGTTCACTTGGAAGCAGCTTGACTTATTGTTTGTGTTAAAGAAAAGATGAGGGACATTCTGAACTGCTTCAGCCTGGATAAATCTTTCAAAGTTTAATTAAGTATTTGTTATTGATCTTAAATATATGAGGACTTTTAGTGATGGAGTTTAAAATACAGGGAAACCCCAGTTTGGGGAAAAAATATCAATAATTTTATATTGCTCAACCTTAAAAAAAAACTACCTTTATTCAGAAAGTGGTTGGATCAATGCTATGATTAAAAGCATCAGAAAGAGTTACGAGAGTTGCCCAGACATCAAGAGACCTCCTGACACTGGGTTGTATCTGGTATTTTTATCCGAGACAGAGTCAAAGATGGTACACTAACTCTCCATTAGAATGGGCAATAGATCGCATGTCTTTGTTTCATGAGATCTAAAAGAATCTAACATAATCATCTAAAATAAACATAAAATCAGTAACATTGGCATACCCCACCACAACAAACAGAAAAGAATCACTGCTAAAGGAAAGAATATGCCACCCTTTGAAGATACACAATTCCCTTTTGATGTCCAGAGCATGGCATAGGTATTTTGGACCCAGAAAGATTTTAAGAATCTAAGGATAATCAGAAAAGAGTACTAATAACTCAGTTTATAATCTCTCAGCAGTTAAAGAGAAATGTAATATGTAAACTGGTTTGCAATCTTGACAAGCAAAATTTATTTACCACGAGAATGCCCACATTCTGTATGTGGAGACCACATGAGGACAATATGCTTTAACCAAAGTACCACAGTCATAACCTGTAAAACCACTGGAAGCAGTGTTCCTGAGAAGGAAGAGGCCATGGAATTAGAAATGGGATTCAAAGGGCAAAGGATATTACCAGGAACCAAGGGGCAAATAGATTCTCATCCTAGATGTTATGGATGTTAATGGAATCTTGAGAGAGAATAGCATGTGTCTTCAAGACTCTTTTAGTTGTGTATATCAGTTAGGGGAAAAAATGCATTTTTGACTTGAATTATGAATACTTGCATCTGGGGAAGTACGATGCTTTCAGCTAAGTATAAGAAATACAGTTCATTGTTCATCACTCTGCTGAAGTTATAATCCAAATATGTATCCTTAGTCTTCTTTAGAGCACTTGAGATTTATTCCACAATATTAAAAATATTCTTGTCTCTCAAGTTATATAAAATAATGCTATCCTAGATCTCCAACTATTTCTTGCCTATTTCTTCTTCGTTCTTACAAATGCAAGGAAAGCATTAGGCTCTGTCCTTGAACCAAGGCATTGTAAACTACTAGAGGGAAAATCATAAATTTGATATTATAAATCTTAATTCAAGTTCCAGTTCTGTCACTTTTCATTTGTGGAACTTTGGATAATTCAATTTTACAAGTCCTTCCTGTGTAAGAACTATCTCACAGGATTTCCACACAAGTTTTACAGAGTATGTTAGAGCTTCAACCCCACCCATTGTCAAAGACAATTTACTCTGTCAAAGGTACATGGTGGGGATGGCCCTCCAGTTTAGGAGAGTGATCAGGTTCAGCTCTGAGCTGTGTTTCTGAAGTCACTGCTACCGTTATGGTGTCCCTGTTTTACTGAAAGTCTGCTTCTGTTGGTTGATTCAGCCATTAGATGTTATACCTGGCTCACAACAGCATGCCTGCTCTTGACCACTCTCTTAGACTCTCTCTGCCACTCTCTAAGACTCTCTCTGCCACTCTCTATGACCCATAGACTGATACCACCCCATTCTATACCTCGTTCTCCTTGAACCTGGCATGGGTCTAAGATTCAGGGTTCCAAGTTGACTGATAAGAGGCCAAATGGAAATATGATAAATTAAAGTAAATTATAAACATAAAATTTCTTTGTAAACTTTAAAATACTAAAGTCATTTATTTATTTTGAATATATATTAGGTCTTTAAAATATGCATTGTTCAAATTACAGCATAAGCAGGAAATAATACATACTACACTCTCATGAAACCTCACGAACAGACAAAAAAATGTACAGATTGAATGACAAAATTTATCTGTGTGTACTACAGTGCAATCACTTTGTAGCAAGTAATTTCAGCTTAGAAATAGGAAGAGCCACATAGAAAAAACTCAGGGGCTGAGCCTTGAAATATGTGCAGATATTCATCAGAGAGAACGTGCAAGGATGGCAAGGGAAAAGTGTAATCAAAGCACAGAGACACTGTGCTGAGAGAACAGTAATAGGAGGCTGGAGTGTGATGCTCAAAAGCAATAATGCTGGAGGAGTAAGCCATAGCAAGTCATGAAGGGCCTTTTATGTCATTTTAGGGATTTTAAGAAACATTCATACCCCACTGACTTACTTTTCTCAATGAAGCAAGTTTACTGAGAGGGGAAAGAAATTCCTTAGAGAAAATGGTGCATTCGCAAATGGCTGCTGTATGAATGCAAAAGGATCCATACTGGGGAATGCTGTAGAGGATGCTGAAGATTGCAGCACAAGCGTTCATCAATTCAGTCTATCCTGTTATGCATATTTCACCAGCGAGATGAGCAATGTTTCTCTGAATAAACAATATTCTTCTGGGAACTTAGGCCATTGCCTTCATTTCAGTTATCATCTACCCGTAGATTTGTCTTCAGTGTCTTGAATTGTACTTACTTTGGCTATTAATATTTTACTGACATTTTTCCCTCTTAAGTTTATTGAGGAATAATAGACTGCATCTATTTAAAGTGTATAATTCAACAAGTTTATATGTATATGATCAAGAGAGCAACACCAAAAATCTAATTCAGGATATTTCCATCATCCTCAAAATATTCTATTCGCCCCTTTAAATTCTTCCCTTCATTAATCCTTGCTCAATACAACTGATCTGCTTCTTCTTGATATAAGTCCATTTTCATTTTACATAAATAGAACTATACAGATTGTGTTCTTTTGTAGACACTGGCTTCTTTCACCCAACATACTTGTTTTAAGATTCATCTGTGTTATCGGGTGTATCAGTACTTCATTCCTTTTTATCGCTGAATAGAATTCCATTATATGAATATACCAAATTGATAGTCTTATACTTTTTTTTTCTTTTTAGAGACATGAATCTCTCCTTGTCACCCAGGCTGGAGCACGGTGGCATGATTTCCGCTCACTGCAACCTCTGCCCCACAGGTTTAAGCAATTCTCTATCTCAGCCTCCTGAATAGCTGGGATTACATGTGCATGCCACCACGCCCGGCTAGTACTTTACGTTGTTTAACTTTTTTAGTAGAGACTGGGAGCTTTACAACCATCTTGGCCAGACTGGTCTTGAACTCCTGACTTCATGATCCACCCACCTTGGCCTCCCAAAGTGCAGGGATTACAGATGTGAGCCACCAAGCCCGGCCACGAATTTTAATATTTCTTAGATTTTACATTTAGATTTTTAAATTATTTCGCATTATGTATTGTATTTGTTGTGTACTAAGGTTAGAGGTTCATATATCTATTTTCTTGTATGGATATCTAGTTCGGATTCTATTGCATATTTTTCATTAAAGCATTTGTCCTCATTGCCGACTTGTAAAATTTGCCTGCACCCTTTTGCCAAAAATCAGTTAATCATATGTGTCTGCATGTCTTTCTAGATTCTCTCCTATTCTGTTGGTCTGTATGTGTATCATTCTACCTATACCGCATTCCATTGATTACTGAAGCTTCATAGGAAGACTTTATTTCAGGTGGTAGAAGGATTCTATAATGTTTTAAAATTGCTTGCTATTCCAGGTCGTTTGCATTTCTATATAAATTTTAGAATTGGTTTATTAATTACTAGTATTTATAAAACTAGAATTTTGCATACAAACTAATATTTTGATTGAAATTGCATTGATTCTTAAAATAAATTTGGTGACAAACTGAATTTCTGAACACATTGAGTTTTCTGATCTACAGCACTGCATAACCTTGCATTATCTGGGTCTGTAATTTTAGTCAGCAATGTTTGCAGTACTGTGGCCTTGCATGTCTTTTGTTAAGTTAGTTAAATTTATTCCTAAGTACTTTGTGCCTCTAATATAAATGGAATTTTAGTAATTTCATTTCCAAATGTTTACTGCTATTATATAAAAAAGACAGCTGGCTTCTTAAATCTTAAACTTATCTCCTACAGCCTCAATAAACTCAATGTTACCACATCCTTTCAGATCAGTATGCCAGATGTTTCTTGCCTTAATGCAAATGGCTACAATCATTAAGAACAACATTTAATGTAGAGGTTATAATGTAGACCCTCCTGCCTTTTTCCCAAGCTTAGGAGGAAAATGTACAGTAGTTTAGATTTACATATGTTTCTAGCCGTATTTTTTGGTAGAGGTTCATTTTTAGATTGAAAAACTTTGCTTCTATTCTCAGTTTTCTTAGCCATTTATTATAAATGAAAGCTAAATTTTGCCAAATGCTTTTTCTGCATCTATTGAGATGATCCTATGGGTTTTCTCCTTTATTTTGTTAATACAGTGAGTCATATGGATTGATTTTTAATGACAAACTAACCTTGCATTCGTGGAATAACTCTTGCTTGTCATGATGTATCAATGTTTGTTTGAATATATGCTGGATTGAATCAGCTGCAGTTTGTTAAGGATTGTTCTATCTATCTTCAAATAAGTATATTGGTCTATAATTTTGTTTTCTTATATGTGTTTGTCTGATTTTGGTATCACAGTAATGTTGGCTTAAAATAATGAGTTAGGAAGTGTTTCTACCTCCTCTATTTTCTGAAAGAGTTTTTAACAGTATTATTTTCTTAAATATTTGGCAGAGTTTACCAATGAGGTCATGTCAGCCTGGAGTTTTATTTGTGAGAAGGTTTTGTGAATGTTTGTGTTTGTGTGTGTTTGTGTGTGTGTGTGTGTGTATTATCTTTGTTATTAATACAATTTATTTACTTGCAAGTTAGTTTAATTTTTAATGATGGCTCTATTAAACAACCAGCTTGCAGAATTCCTAAAAATTTAACCATTAGTTCTAGTACAAACTAGATGGTATAAACACACTCCTGGATCATGGCATCCCTACTTGATTGTTTTACTTTTTTAATATTTAAAGTTTTAAAAATTGGTGTAACTAGAAATATCAAAACCTTGTCTCTTCAGACTTTGGCAGTATATTAGGAAGGTCTCCTCCTATTATTATAATAATCTTTGCATTTTCTTAGAGCACTCTTAAAATATTATATTTACATATCAAAATCTTTTATTTACCTGAAATTTATTTTTATGTACAGTGTGAAGAAAGGATCTAAATGTTCTTCTCAAATGCTAGCCTGTTGTCATAATGCCATTTATTTGAATAAGCTGTTCTTCTACTTCACATTTATGACAAACAAAATTCTGATAAATACTTGAATCTGTTCTGTGAATTTCTGTTCTGTCCCATTGATTTTCTAATTTTTCTATGATTAGTGTCACACTGTTCTAATTAGTAAATCTTTAAAATACTTTTTTTTTCATTTAGAGCATCTTTCCCATTACTCTTTTAATTTTTTTCAGAGCTATTTGTATGTACTATCATTTCAACGCATTACATAATCATTTTTGTAATGTCAGATAATCACATTAGGATTTTAAGTACTTTTACATTAAATGTTTTACTTCATCACAATATTGAATCCTATCCAATAACATGATATTTTATATGTATATTTATATGCTGATAGTTATATTGGCATATAATTCAACTTTAAGAATATTATTCAAATATTCTTAAATTTCATGTAGTTAAGGAATTTTTTGTTTTGTTTTTGTTTGTTTGGATGCACCCATGAATGTGTTATCTCCTTCTATTTTCTCATTTTTTTTATTGTGGTAAAATAAACATAACATAAAATTTCTTATCTGAACTATTTTTAAATTTACAGGTGAGTGGTGTTAAATACATTCATATTGTTGTGCAGTCATCACTACAATTCATCTCTAGAATCTTTTCATCTTGTAAAACTAAAACTTTATACCCATTAAACATTAATTCTCCATTTCACCCTTCCCCACTCCCTGGTAACCACCATTCTACTTTCTGTCTGTATGACTTTCACTACTCTTAAGTATCTCATATGAGTGAAATCACACAGTATTTGTCTATTTGTGACTGGTTTATTTCACTTAGCATAATCTTCTCAAGGTTTATCCATGTTGTAGCATAAGTTGTGATTTCCTTCCTTTATAAGGTTGAGTAATATTTCATGGATGTATAGACCACATTTTGCTTCTCCATTAATCAGTGGGCATTTGAGTGGTTTCCATATTTTAGCTATTATGAATGATGCCTTTGTGAACATAGTGTGCAACTATTTCCTTGAGACACTGCTTACAATTCTAGGCATATACCCAGAAGTAAAACTGCAGGATAATACAGTAATTCTATTTTTAAATTTTTGTGGAACCTCAATAATATTTTCTACAGTAGCTCTATCATTTTATATTCCAACCAAAAGTACATGAGAATTCCAATTGTTTTGCATCTTAGAAAACACTTGCTATTTTTTTAAATAATACTCATCCTAATGGCATGTCATGGTAATTTTGATTTGCATTTTCCTATTTCCCTAATGATAAGTGATGTTACATAGTTTTTTTCATATGCTTATTGGCCATTTATATATCTTCTTTGGGGAAATGTCAATTCATATCCTTTGTTTATTTCTAATCTGATTGGTTTCTTGTTGTTGAGTTTTAGTTCTCTATGTATTCTAGATATTAATTATCAGATATATAATTTGCAGATATTTTCTCCCAGTTCTTTGGATTTGCCTTTTTACTAGGATTATAGTGTCCTTCAGTAAAAACTTTTTAAGTGAAATTTAATTTGTCTATTTTTTCCTCTTGTTGTCTGTGTATTTGGTATAATAGCTAAGAAATGATCACCAAATACATTGTCATTGAATGTTTGCACCATGATATCTTACATTTGGGGCATGCATTCATTTTGAGTTAATTTTTGCATATGATGCTGTGTAACATCCAACTTTATTGTCTTTGCATGTGGATAACTAGTTTTCCTGGCACAATTTGTTGAAAAGGTTGTCTTTTTCCCATTGAATGGTCTTGGCATTCATCAACTATTTGACAAAATATGCAAGGGCTTGTTTCTCCTTTTTCCATTCAATGGTGTTGGCATTCGTCAACAATTATTTGACAACATATACAAGGGTTTATTTCTGAGGGTCCTTATTCTATTCATTGGTCTCTGTGCCTGTTTTTAATGCCAGTGCCACACTATTTTGGTTACTGCAGCTTTGTAATAAATTTCAGTCAGAAAGTATGAGTGACACAGCTTTGCTCTTTTCGAAATTGTTTTGGCTATTCAGGATCCCTTAAGATTCCATATGAATTTTGGAATGAGTATTTCTATTTCTGCAAAAAAAAAAAATCATTGGGATTTTGACAGGAATTGCATTGACTCTGTAGATTGCTGTGGGTAGTACTGACATCTTAAAAATATTAACTCTTCTAGTCTATGAGGATGGGATACATTAATACATATTTATGTCTTTTTTTTTCTTGTTGTACAAGTTATTCTATTCCTTGGTTAAATTATTTATTATTTATTTATTTATTTATTTATTTATTTATTTAGAGACAGGGTCTTGCTCTGTTGCCAGGCTGGTGTCCAGTGGCGAGATCTCAGCCCACTGAAACCTCTGCCTCCCGGGTTCAAGCGATTCCCTTGCCTCAGTCTCCTGAGTAACTGGGTCTACAGGTGTGCACCACCATATCTGGCTAATTTTTTGTATTTTAGTAGAGACGGGGTTTCACCATGTTGGCCAGGATTGTCTCTATCTGAGCTTGTGATCTGCCCACCTCTCCCTCCCAAAGTGTGGGGATTACAGGCGTGAGCCACTGCACCCGGCCAATTTTTAAGTAAGTTTTACATTTTGATGGTATTATAAATTATATTTTCTTTAATCTGATTTTCAGATTGTTCATTGACAGTGTATAGAAATGCTACTGATTTTAGTGTGTTTACTTTGCGATCTGCTTCTTTACTGGATTCACTTATTCTAACTTTTGTTTGGTGAAATCTTTAGATTTTCTACGTATAAGATTGTTATCATCTGCAAAAAAATAGATAATATTACTTCTATTTTATTTTTTTATTTTTTTTTTTATTTTTTATTTTTTTTATTTTTTTTATTTTTTTTTTTTTGAGACGGAGTCTCGCTCTGTCACCCAGGCTGGAGTACAGTGGCGCGATCTCCGCTCACTGCAAGCTCCGCCTCCCGGGTTCGCGCCATTCTCCTGCCTCAGCCTCCCGAGTAGCTGGGACTACAGGCGCCGCCACCTCGCCCGGCTAATTTTTTTTTGTATTTTTTAAAGTAGAGACGGGGTTTCACCGTGTTAGCCAGGATGGTCTCGATCTCCTGACCTCGTGATCCGCCCGTCTCAGCCTCCCAAAGTGCTGGGATTACAGGCTTGAGCCACCGCGCCCGGCTATTTTTTCAAATTTCAATGAGTTTTACTTTTTTTCTTGCCTAATTGCTCTGACTAGAACTTCCAAGGCTTGGTTGAATGGAACTGGTAAGAGCATACATCCTTGCCTTGTTCCTGATCTCAGAGAAAAAAACTTTCAGCCTTTCACCGTTGAGTATTAATTTGCTGATTTTGTAGGGGTTATCTAGTTTGTTGGCATACAATTATTCATAGTATTCTCTTATAGCCCTTTTTTCATTTCTGTGGAATCAAAAGTAACATCCCCACTTTTATGCCTGATCTTAGTGAGTCTTAGACAATCTAGCTAAAAGTTTGTCAGCGTCAGTGATATGTTCAAAAAATCAACTTTTGGTTTAATTGAATTCTTTCTATTCTCTATTTTATTTATCTCTACTCTAATATTTGTCATTTCTTTCATTTGCTAGCTTTGCATTTAATTTATTCTTCATTATCTAGTTCATTAAGTTGTAAAATTAGGTTGCTGAGTTAAGATCTTTCTTTTCTTTTAATGTAAACTTAAAACTAAATTTCTTCATCAGTATTGCTTTAGTTGTATTCTGTAAGTGTTGGTATATTGTGTTTTATTTTAATTTGTCTGTTAGTATTTTCTAATATTTCCCTTCTAATTTTCTATTTGACCTATTCATTGTCTAAAAGTGCGTATTTTTAATTTTCACAGAATTTTGACATTTACCGTTTTTCTTTTGTTATTGACTTTTAACTTTATCCTATTGTGGTTTTAGAAGATACAAAGTATCCATTTTATATATATATATATATATATATTTATATAAATATATATATATATATAAATATATATATATATATATATTTTTTTTTGAGACGATCTCGGGCTTGTCCTGGCTAGAGTGCAGTGGCCGGATCTCAGCTCACTGCAAGCTCCCCGGGTTTTACACCACCTCCTGCCCAGCCTCCCGAATAGCTGAACTATGCATGCCTGCCACCTCGGGCCTCGCTAGTTTTTGTATTTTTTAGTAGAGACGGGTTTCACCGCAGTTAGCCAGGATGGTCTGATCTCCTGACCTGTGATCCGGCCACCGGGCCTCCCCAGAGTGCTGGGATTACAGGCTTGAACCACCGCGCCCGGCCAAAGTATCCATATTTTTAATGCTCCAAACTATTTATTACATTGTATTAAATATTCAATATCAAAGGAATACCGATGAAATTATTTGTACAACAAAGTGGTTAAATATTGTGCAATTATTAAAATAATAAAAATCATATGCAAAGATGGTCACATATTCAATGAGTCAAAATAGTAATAGATATCAATAGAGGAGCCAGAGCTGCAAAAATTATGAGTGCTTTTGCTAAATATTGTTGAGGAATTCACACACAAAAAAGTTATACCATGGTAATAGGATTATATTTAATTTGTTTTAATTTTGCTGAACATTTAAACAATTATTTTACAGAGTTTTATTTTACTATTAAAAATTGTATATATTTAAAGTATGTAATTGATACATAAATACATTGTGAAATAATCATGACATTCAGATAATTAGCATATCCATCTCCTCAAATAGTTTTCATTTTCTTTTCTTTTTTTCTTTTTATAATGTCATGAGAACAATTAAGATCTGCCTTCTTGGCCAGGTGCGGTGGCTCATGCCTGTAACCCCAGCACTTTGGGAGGCCAGGCGGGAGATCACCTGAGGTCGAGTTCGAGACCAGCTTGACCAACATGGTGAAACCCCATCTCTACTAAAAATACAAAAAATTAACCAAAAGCAGTGGCGCAGCAGTGCCACTGCAACCGCAGTGCCTGTGGTCGCAGCTGCTCAGGAGGCTGAGGCAGGAGAATTGCTTGAACTCGGGCGATAGAGGTTGCGGTGAGCTGAGATCGTGCCACTGCACTCCAGCATGGGCGACAGTGTGAGACTTCCAGAATTCGACTCAAACAAAACAGAAATCTACCTTTTTAGCAAATTTCAAGCATATAATAAAATATTGTTAACTATGGACACTATGGTTTGTATTAGATGTCCAGGAATTATTCATCTAGCATAGCTAAAACTTTATACCCCTTGACCAGCATCTCCCCATTTGCTTTCCCTCCAATTTCTGATATCCTTCATACTACTCTCTGCTATCTCTGCTATGAGTTTGAACTTTTTATATTCCACCTGAGAACATGCAGTATTTGTTTTTCTACATTTGTCTTATTTCATTTAACATAATGTCCTCCAGGTTCATCTATGTTGTTGCAAACAACATAGAATTCCCTTTGTTTTTAAAGCTGAATAATTTTCCCTTGTGTATATACACATTTTTGTTATCCACTTATCTGTTGACAGAAAATATTTCTCTTTTAAAACCTATTGAAATTTAATCTGTGGCCTAACATATGGCCCTGTCCTGGAAAATACTACGATGCACTTGAGAATAATGTGTATTTGGTTGTTGCTTGGAAGAATGTTCTGTACATGTCTGTTATTTTTAATTGGTTTATAATGTCATTTCAGTGTTTTATTTCCTTATTTATCATCTGGTTGGTAGTTCTATTTATTATTGATTGTGGAGTATTGAAGTCTTCAACTATCATTGTATAACTCTCTATTTTGCACTTTAATTCTGTCAGTTTTCGGCTTCTATATTTTGATGTTCTATTAATATGTATGTAAATATTTTTTTTATTTCTTCTTCCTACACTGAATCCTTTATTAATATAAAACGTCCTTCTTTGACTCTTTTAGCTATTTTGTTTTAAAGTGTATTTTGCTTTGGGGACTACAAATGATGGAACAGTAGGAGGGGAATGAAGTTTGAAAAATTAACTATTGGGTACAGTGTTCACTATTCAGGTGATGGGTACACTAAAAGCCCAGACTTACAATAATGTAGTTTATGAGTGTTAGAAATCTGTACTCATACCTACTTAATATAGAAAAAAATAAACCCTTTTAGCTTTGGTTTTACCATTTTTAAAATGAAAAATTAAAATAAAAATAAACTCAATTTTATCTGATGTTAATATAGCTGCCCATACTCTCTTCTGTTTCTGTTTGCATTAATAATCTTTTTCTGTCAGTTAACTTCAATCTATTTGTGCCTTTGAATCTAAAGTGAATCTTTTGCAGACAGCATATAGTGGAATCATTTTTTAAAATCCTCTCCACCAATCTCTTTAATTGGAGACTTTAGTCTTTTTACACTTAAAGTAATTACTGATACAGAGGAACTTATTTCGGTCATTTTGTTTATTAATTTCTTCATTCCTTACAGCTTTTTTCCCTCATTTTCTGTGTTACTCTTTTCATTTGTGTTTAATTGATTTTTTTTGTAGTCAAACATTTAAATTACTTTCTTATTTGCTTTTGTGTATATCATATAGTTAATTATTTATCTGATTATCATAGAGATTATATATAACATTCTAAAGTTATAAAACTCAAATTTAAATTTATAACAGCTTAACTTCAGCAACATACAAAAACTGCTCTTTCATAGCTTCATATCTACCCTCTTTGGTTGTCTAAGTCTTCAAATTGCATCTTTGTACATTGTGCGACCAAATGGTTGCTTAAATTATGTTAAAAACAAAATATGAAGTTAAAAACCAAAGTTACAATAATACTAGTTTTTTGGTAATAATTTAGTTTGTTTGAAATTCATTAGCCTCTTGGCCGGGGCGTGGTGGCTCACATCTGTAATCCCAGCACTTTGGGAGGCCGAGGCAGGTGGATCACGAGGTCAGGAGTTCAAGACCAGCCTGACCAATATGGTAAAACCCTGTCTCTACTAAAAAAAAATACAAAAATAAGCTGGATGTGGTGGCATGCACCTGTGGTCCCAGCTACTCAGGAGACTGAGGGAGAAGAATCCCTTGAATCAGGGAGGCGGAGATTGCAGTGAGCCGAGATTGTGCCACTGCACTCCAGCCTGGGTGACAGAGTGAGACTCTACCTCAAAATTAATTAATTAATTAATTAAATTCATTAGCCTATTAAATCAGGTTGAAAACAAAAAGTGTAGTTACAAACTTTTGTTACAATAACATTAACTTTGATAATTGTTCATTTTTTTACTTTTATTGAAATCTTTATTTCTACGTACAGCTTTGAGTTACTGTCTAGTTCCCTTTCATTTCACCTTGCACAGTGCCTGGAACATTTCTTGCAGTTCAGACCAAATGGTAATAAACTGCTTCTGCTTTTATTTACATGGAAATGTCTTAGTTTCCCACTCTATTTTGAAGGACACTTGCTGGACATAGAATTATTGGTTAACAGTTTTTTTTTTTTCTTTTAACACTTTAAATATATCAGAGAGATGCAAATCAAAACCACAATGAGATACCATCTCACACCAGTCAGAATGGCCATTATTAAAAATCTAAAAATTAAGAGTGGTTGGCGAGGTTGTGGAGAAAAGGCAACACTTATACACTGTCAGTAGGAATGTAAATTAGTTTAACCACTGTGGAAAGCAGTTAGGAGACTTCCCAAAGAATGTAAAACATTACTACCATTTGACTCAGATATCCCATTATTGGGTATACCCTCATAGGAAAATATATCATTCTACCAAAAGGACACATGTACTTGTATGTTAACTGTAGCACAATTCACCCTAACAAAACCATGGAATCAACCTCATTTCCTATTAGCAATGGATGGGATAAAGAATGTGGTACTTACTGTAGCCTTGTAGTATAGTTTGAAGTCAGGTAGCATGATGCCTCCAGCTTTGTTCTTTTGACTTAGGATTTTCTTGGCAATGTGGGCTCTTTTTGGGTTCCATATGAACTTTAAAGCAGTTTTTTCCAATTCTGTAAAGAAACTCATTGGTTGCTTGATGGGGATGGCATTGAATCTATAAATTACCTTGGGCAGTATGGCCATTTTCACGATATTGATTCTTCCTATCCATGAGCATGGTATGTTCTTCCATTTGTTTGTGTCCTCTTTTATTTCACTGAGCAGTGATTTGTAGTTCTCCTTGAAGAGGTCCTTTACATCCCTTGTAAGCTGGATTCCCAGGTATTTTATTCTCTTTGAAGCTATTGTGAATGGGAGTTCATTCCTGATTTGGCTCTCTGTCTGTTACTGGTGTATAAGAAAGCTTCTGATTTTTGCACATTGATTTTGTATCCTGAGACTTTGCTGAAGTTGCTTATCAGCTTAAGGAGGTTTTGGGCTGAGATGATAGGGTTTTCTAAATACACAATCATATCATCTGCAAACAGGGACAATTTGACTTCTTCTTTTCCTAACTGAATACCATTTCTTTCTTTCTCTTGCCTGATTGCCCTAGCCAGAACTTCCAATACTATGTTGAATAGGGGTGGTGAGAGAGGGCATTCATGTCTTGTGCCAGTTTTGAAAGGGAATGCTTCCAGTTTTTGCCCATTCAGTATGATATTGGCTGTGGGTTTGTTATAAATAGCTCTTATGATTTTGCGATACGTTCCATCAATACCGAATTTATTGAGGGTCTTTAGCATGAAGGGCTGTTGAATTTTGTCAAAGGCCTTTTCTGCATCTCTTGAGATAATCATGTGGTTTTTGTCTTTGGTTCTGTTTATATGCTGGATTATGTTTATTGATTTGTGTATGTTGAACCAGTCTTGGATCCCAGGGATGAAGCCCACAGTAACCAAAACAACATGTTACTGGTACCAAAACAGAGATATAGACCAATGGAACAGAACAGAGCCCTCAGAAATAATACCACACATCTACAGCCATCTGATCTTTGACAAACCTGACAAAAACAAGAAATGGGGAAAGGATTCCCTATTTAATAAATGGTGCTGGGAAAATTGGCTAGCCATAAGTAGAAAGCTGAAACTGGATCCTTTCCTTACTCCTTATACGAAAATTAATTCAAGATGGATTCAAGACTTAAATGTTAGATCTAATACCATAAAAACCCTAGAAGAAAACCTGGGGAATACCATTCAGGACATAGGCATGGGCAAGGACTTCTTGTCTAAAACACCAAAAGCAACAGCAACAAAAGCCAAAATTGACAAATGGGATCTCATTAAATTAAAGAGCTTCTACACAGCAAAAGAAACTACCATCAGAGTGAACAGGCAACCTACAGAATGGGAGAAAATTTTTGCAATCTACTCATCTGACAAAGGGCTAATATCTAGAACCTATAAAGAACTCAAACAAATTTACAAGAAAAAAACAAACAACCCCATCAAAAAGTGGACAAAGTGTATGAACAGACATTTCTCAAAAGAAGACATTCATACAGCCAACAGATACATGAAAAAATGCTCATCATCACTGGCCATCAGAGAAATGCAAATGAAAACCACAATGAGATACCATCTCACACCAGTTAGAATGGCAATCATTAAAAAGTCAGGAAATAACAAGTGCTGGAGAGGATGTGGAGAAATTGGAACACTTTTACATTGTTGGTGGGACTGTAAACTAGTTCAACAATTGTGGAAAAACAGTACGGTGATTCCTCAAGGATCTAGAACTAGAAATACCATATAACCCAGCCATCCCATTACTGGGGATATACCCAAAGGATTATAAGTCATGCTATTATAAAGACACATGCACACGTATGTTTATTGCAGCACTATTCACAATAGCAAAGACTTGGAATCAACCCAAATGTCCATCAGTGACAGACTGGATTAAGAAAATGTGGCACATATATACCATTGAATACTGTGCAGCCATAAAAAAGGATGAGTTCATGTCCTTTGTAGGGACATGGATGCAGCTGGAAACCATCATTCTCAGCAAACTATCACAAGAACAGAAAACCAAATACCGCATGTTCTCACTCATAGGTGGGAATTGAACAATGAGATCACTTGGAGACAGGAAGGGGAACATCACACACTGGGGCCTATTGTAGGGAGGGGGATGGGGGGAGGGTTGTCATTGGGAGTTATCCCTGATGTAAATGACAAGTTGATGGGTGCTGACGAGTTGATGGCTGCAGCACACCAACATGGCACATATATATTATGTAACAAACCTGCACGTTGTGCACATGTACCCTATAACTTAAAGTATAATTTAAAAAAATAAAAGAATGTGGTACTTATGTATCATGCAATACTACATAGCCATAGTAATGAATGAAATCATGTCCTTTGCCACAACATGAATACAGCTGAAGGCCATTATCCAAAGTAAACTAATGCAGGAACAGAAAACCAAATACTGCATGTTCTCACTTATAAGTAGGAGCCAAATAGTGGATGCACAAGGACATAAAGATAAACACAACAGTCATTGGGAACTCCAAAAACATGAACAGAGAGAAGGAACTAAGGCTTGAACAACTTTTCATTGGGTGCTATGTTCACTGTTTGGGCGACAGGATCTAAAGAAGCCCAAACCTCAGCATCATGCACTATAACTATGTAATAAATCTGCATATGTACAACTGAATCTAAAATTAAAATACAAACCAAGTTAGTTGAAAATGATTTTTATATGTTCTATGTCTGATATGCTTTGTGCCTGTGTCCCCACCCAAATCTCATGTTGAATTGTGATCCCTGGTATTGGGGAAGGGACCTGGTGGGAGATGATTGGATCATGGGGCTGATTTCTAATGGCTTAGTACCATCCCCCTAGTATGTCTCGTGATAGAGTTCTCATGAGATCTGGTTGATTGAAAGTGTGAGGACCTTCCCCCTTCACTCTGTCTCTCCTGCTCTGACATGTGAAGATGTGTTTGCTTCCCTGTCGCCTCTGCCATGATTGTAAGTTTTCTGAGGCCTCCCTAGTCATGCTGCCTGTATAGCCTGTGTAACTGTGAATCAATTAAACCTATTTTTTAAGTACATAAATTAACCAGTCTCAAGTAGTTATTTATGGCAGTATGAGATGAATGAATATTAATGTAATATCTTCTTGCTTTGCTGTGTCTATAATTGCTGAGTGAAGGGTATTAACACCTACTTCTCTAACTGTGGAGTTGTTTTCACTTTTAATTCTCTCAAGTTTTTAAGATTTATTTCATTGTTCTATAATAAGGTGCATACTTATTCATAATGTGTTGTTTTATTGATATAATTTACCTTTTAATATTTTGAAATTATTCTCATTATCTTAGGCAATACTCTGTATTGAAGTGCCTCTCATCTGATATTTACATAGCATCTTGGGCTTTCTTATGTGTACTTTTTGAATGATACATCTACTTTTGTCTTTTTACTTTTAATCTGTATCTATCTTTATATTTAAAAGAGTTTCCTTGAAGTTAGGTCTTGCTTATTTTATCTATTTTGATTATCTCTGATTTTTAATTATAGTATACAGACTTAATAATTAATATAATGATTGCTATTACAGATTTAGGTTATTCATTGTTGTTTGCTTGGGCATTGCTATGGTTTGAATGTTTGTGTCCCCTCAAAAATTTATGTCGAAATTGAATACCCATTTCAACAGCATTAAGAGATGGGACCTTTAGGAAGTATTAATAATTAGATTTTTGCCTTATAAAAAAAGCTGGAGGCTGTTTTTGCCTTTTGGCCTTTTGTCATGTGAGGAGCCATCTTAAAAAGCAGAGACAGGAGCCATCTTGGAAGCACAGGCAGGGCCACACCAGACACTAAACTTACAGGTGCAATGATTTTGTGTTTCTGGTCTCCAAAACTCTGAGAACTGTCTTTAGTCAAAATCATTTATTTTAGCATTTTTTGTAGTGTAGACCTGGTGGCAACACATTTTTTTAGTTTTTCTTTTTCTAAAAAATATTTTACTTCATTTTAATTTTTAGTGAATTTATTTGGTGGATATAGAAACCTGAGTTTACATGTTTATTTTGTTTTGTTTTATTTTTTTCCCAGTAATTTAAATGTCAGCACTTTCTTCTGATATACAAAGTTTCTTTTTAAAAGTCTACAGTTCCTTGAATTATTGTTCCCTAGTGTTTACTGTATTATGTATTCTCTGGCTGCTTTAAAGATTTTCTCTTCGTATTTGGCTGTCAGTGGTTTGATCATGATATGACCAGTAGTTTCATTTAAACTTAGCTTTTGGTGCTCACTGGCCTCTGTAATCTGTAAATATGTCTTTCACCAGATTTGAGAACTTTGGTTATTATTTCTTCATATATTTTTCCTGTCTTATTTATTTCTTCCTCTCCATCTAAGACTTCAATTTTATGTTAGGCCTTTTGAAATTGCCCCACATGTTCTCAAAATTGTTCCTTTTGTAAAACTGTCTTATCTATCTTCTTTAGATGAAATAATTTGTAATGGTTTATCTTCAAGTTTACTGACTTTCTTCTATCTCTAATGTACTGTGATATGGTTCGGATCTGTGCCCCTACCCAAATCTCATGTTCAATTGTAATCCCCAGTGTTGCAGGTGGGGCTTGGTGGGAGGTGACTGGATCATGGGGCTGGATTCTTCATAAATGGTTTAGCACCATCACTTTGGTGCTGCTCTCATGATAGAATTCTCATGAAATCCGGTTGTTTAAAAGTGTGTGGCACCCTACCCCGTCTCTCTCTTCCTCCTGCTCCATCCAGGCAAGATGAACCTTCTTCCCCTTCGCCTTCCACCATGATCATACGTTTTCTGAGGCCTCCCCAGCTATGCTTCCTGTACAGTCTGCAAAAGTATGAGTCAATTAAACCTCGTTTTAAAAAATAAATTACCCAGTCTCAGGTATTTCTGTATAGCAGTGCATGAACAGACTAACACATGCTGCTAACTCAATATTATAAATTTTTATTTCAGATATTATAAATTTTAAATTGCCCCTTTTATTCTTGTTTATGCATTATTTTTATATGCTGAGATTCTCTTTTATTTCATTATGAGTATACTTTCTTTTTCTTCATTGACAAGAATTAAAATATTTGGTTTAAAGTTCCAGTCGGATAATTCCAGGTTCTGGGTTATTTTGGGTTTGGTATCTGCTGATTTTCTTCCCCTTTGACATTTGACCACATTTTCATAGCTCTTCATATGTTTCGCAGTTTTAGATTTTATCCTGGACATTTTTTGATATTATGTTGTGTCGACCCTGGATCCTGTTATATTGTTCCAAATAGTGTTGATACTTTATTTTATTTTTTATTTTTAGCAAGGTATTACCTGCATTGGACTAATTCTGAGACCATTAAGCCTGCAGTGGGCAATGGTTTAGTTCTGACTTGAGCCAACCTGGTTTTATTGTTTAAAAAAACAGTATGATTCAGGAGCAGTCCAGAGATTGAGTTTGGGCTGAGTTTATGCCCAAATTTAGTGGTCTCCTTCTCTGGCACCCACATTTTGAGATTTTCCCCTGATTTTTCAATTGCCCTGTTTGTCCTGGATCCTCCTCTCTTGGTTCCTCCAGTCAGAATAATGACATGTTTTTCTATTAGAATTTCAGGATCTATGACTACAATCACATATACATAGTAAAAACCAAAAAGTCTCTCCATGCATATCACCTATTTCAAGTTTCAACTGACTTTCAAAAGTTACATTCTATTTATCAGCCTCCTGGGCTTGTCAGGTAGTTGTCATTTGTGTTTTTCTACCCACAGTTTGTAGCTATTAGTGGAAAAACAAGTTTTATAGTCATTCATTTCTCAATTTCGTAAGTGGACATTCTAGTAATTAATCTTTAATTTGTGTTTTGCATGATACATTCTTTCATTTTGCCTTCTGTTCGTTTCTGAATTATTCTTGCATAGATGCCTTCTGTAATTACTTTTTGTTTTGCTAATTATTTTCATTAAGACATTCTTTATTTGTGATCCAGTGTGGGTGTTATTTTTTTTTTATTCATTTTCACCTTTGTATATACCTGTTCTCTTTTGGATCAAGATTCACTAAACATGGAAAGGAACAACAGGTACCAACCATTGCAAAAACATGTCAAAATGTAAAGTCCATCGATGCTAGGAAGAAACTGCATCAACTAGCGAGCAAACTAACCAGCTAATGTCATAATGACAGGATCAACTTCACACATAACAATATTAACCTTAAATGTAGATGGACTAAATGGTCCAATTAAAAGACACAGACTGGCAAATTGAATAAAGTGTAAAGACCCATCAGTTTGCTGTATTCAGGAGACCCATCTCACATGTAGTGACACACACAGGCTCAAAATAAAGGGATGGAGGAAGATCTACCAAGCAAATGGAAAATGAAAAAAAGCAAGGGTTGCATCCGAGTCTCTGATAAAACAGACTTTAAACCATCAAAGATCAAAAGAGACAAAGAAGGCCATTACATCATGGTAAAGAGATCAATTCATCAGGAAGAGCTAACTATCCTAAATATATATGCACTCAATACAGGAGCACCCAGATTCATAAAGCAAGTCCTTAGAGACTTACAAAGACTTACAAACAGACTTAGACTCCCATACAATAATAATGGGAGACTTTAACACCCCACTGTCAACATTAGACAGATCAACCAGACAGAAAGTTAACAAAGATATCCAGGAATTGAACTCATCTCTGCACCAAGCAGACCTAATAGACATCTGTAGAACTCTCCACCCCAAATCAACAGAATATACATTCTTCTCAGCACTACATTGCACTTATTCGAAAATTGACCACATAGTTGGAAGTAAAGTACTCCTCAGCAAATGTAAAAGAACAGAAATTATAACAAACTGTCTCTCAGACCACAGTGCAATCAAACTAGAACTCAGAACTAAGAAACTCAATCAAAATCACTCAACTACATGGAAACTGAACAACCTGCTCCTGAATGACTACTGGGTATATAACGAAATGAAGTCAGAAATAAAGATGTTCTTGGAAACCAATGAGAACAAAGATAAAAAATACCAGAATCTCTGGGACACATTTAAAGCAGTGTGTAGAGGGAAATTTGTAGCACTAAATGCCCACAAGAGAAAGCAAGAAATATCTAAAATTGACACCCAAGCATCACAATGAAAAGAACTAGAGAAGCAAGAGCAAACATATTCAAAAGCTAGCAGAAGGCAAGAAATAACTAAGATCAGAGCAGAACTCAAGGAGATAGAGACACAAAAAACCCTCCAAAAAAATCAATGAATCCAGGAGCTGGTTTTTTGAAAAGATCAACAAAATTGACAGACCGCTAGCAAGACTAATAAAGAAGAAAAGAGAGAAGAATCAAATAGATGCAATAAAAAATGATAAACGGGATATCACCATCGACCCCACAGAAATACAAACTACCATCAGAGAATACTATAAACACCTCTATGCAAATAAACTAGGAAACCTAGAAGAAATGGATGATTTCCTGGACATTTACACTCTCCCAAGACTAACCCAGGAAGAAGTTGAATCCCTGAATAGACCAATAGTAGACTCTGAAATTGAGGCAATAATTAATAACCTACCAACCAGAAAAAGTCCAGGACCAGATGGATTCACAGCCAAATTCTACCAGAGGTACAAGGAGGAGCTGGTACCATTCCTTCTGAAACTATTCCAATCAATAGAAAAAGAGGGAATCCTCCCTAACTCATTTTACGAGGCCAGTGTCATCCAGATAACAAAGCCTGACAGAGACACAACAAAAAAGAGAATTTTAGACCAATATCCCTGATGAACATAGATGCAAAAATCCTCAATAAAATACTGGCAAACCAAATCCAGCAGCACATCAAAAAGCTTATCCACCATGACCAAGTGGTCTTCATCCCTGGGATGCAAGGCTGGTTCAACATACACAAATCAACAAATGTAATCCAGCATATAAACACAACCAAAGAAAAAACCACATGATTATCTCAATAGATGCAAAAAGGCAAAATTCAACAGCCTTTCATGATAAAAAAAAAGCATTCTAATACACCAGTAAGAGACAAACCGAGAGCCAAACCATGAATGAACTTCCATTCACAATAGCTTCAAAGAGAATAAAATACCTAGGAATCCAACTTACAAGGGAGGTAAAGGACCTCTTCAAGGAGAACTACAAACCACTGCTCAGTGAAATAAAAGAGGACACAAACAAATGGAAGAACATACCATGCTCATGGATAGGAAGAATCAATATTGTGAAAATGGCCATACTGCCTAAGGTTATTTATAGATTCAATGCCATCCCCATCAAGTGACCAATGACTTTCTTCACAGAATTGGAAAAAACTGCTTTAAAGTTCATATGGAACCAAAAAAGAGCCCGCATTGCCAAAACAATCCTAAGCCAAAAGAACAAAGCTGGAGGCATCATGCTACCTGACTTCAAACTTCAAAAAAGCATGGTACTGGTACCAAAACAGAGATACAGACCAATGGAACAGAACAGAGCCCTCAGAAATAATACCACACATCTACAGCCATCTGATCTTTGACAAACCTGACAAAAACAAGAAATGGGGAAAGGATTCCCTATTTAATAAATGGTGCTGGGAAAATTGGCTAGCCATAAGTAGAAAGCTGAAACTGGATCCTTTCCTTACTCCTTATACGAAAATTAATTCAAGATGGATTAGAGACTTAAATGTTAGACCTAATACCATAAAAACCCTAGAAGAAAACCTAGGGAATACCATTCAGGACATATGCATGGGCAAGGACTTCTTGTCTAAAACACCAAAAGCAACAGCAACAAAAGCCAAAATTGATAAATGGGATCTAATTAAACTAAAGAGTTTCTGCACAGCAAAAGAAACTACCATCAGAGTGAACAGGCAACCTAAAGAATGGGAGAAAAATTTTGCAATCTACTCATCTGACAAAGGGCTAATATCCAGAACTTACAAAGAACTCAAACAAATTTACAAGAAAAAAACAAACAACCCCATCAAAAAGTGGGCAAAGGATATGAATAGACACTTCTCAAAAGAAGACATTCATACAGCCAACAGATACATGAAAAAATGCTCATCATCACTGGCCATCAGAGAAATGCAAATGAAAACCACAATGAGATACCATCTCACACCAGTTAGAATGGCAATCATTAAAAAGTCAGGAAACAACAAGTGCTGGAGAGGATGTGGAGAAATAGGAACACTTTTACACTGTTGGTGGGACTGTAAACTAGTTCAACAATTGTGGAAAAACAGTACGGTGATTCCTCAAGCATCTAGAACTAGAAATACCATATAACCCAGCCATCCCATTACTGGGTATATACCCAAAGGATTATAAGTCATGCTGCTATAAAGACACATGCACGTGTATGTTTATTGCGGCACTATTCACAATAGCAAAGACTTGGAATCAACCCAAATGTCCATCAGTGACAGACTGGATTAAGAAAATGTGGCACATATACACCATGGAATACTATGCAGCCATAAAAAAGGATGAGTTCATGTCCTTTGTAGGGACATGGATGCAGCTGAGATTGTGTAGGGACATGGATATAGCTGGAAACCATCATTCTCAGCAAACTATCGCAAGAACAGAAAACCATATATCGCATGTTCTCACTCATAGGTGGGAATTGAATAATGAGATCACTTGGACACAGGAAGGGGAACATCACACACCAGGTCCTATTGGGGAGAGGGATAGCATTTGGAGATATACCTAATGAAATGACGAGTTAATGGATGCGGCACACCAACGTGGCACATTTATACATATGTAACAAAC